>NC_136491.1:58612990-59117990 GCF_053919585.1 Euprymna scolopes
ACAAACTATTATTTATTTTGTGAAGAAAGAAATGAAAGAAAAGGGTACAGCACGTGTTTAGTTTGGCGTGCGTCTCTCGCTGTTAACTGGTGAGAAGGAAATTTTATTGTTGTATAGAGAGAGAGAGTGAGAAAGTCAATCCAGTTTGGCGTGCGTCTCTCGCTGTTAGCTGGTGAGAGGGAAAGTCTATTGTTGTAGAGAGAGAGAGTGAGAGAGAGAAAGTCAATCCAGTTCATGGAGATAGAATATGTGTAAGGTGTACGTACTGTCTGTTGACTCTTGCCCCATGCAAGGAAGCTCAGAAGGCGAGTCAAAAAAGGAAGGAAACAGCTTGTCTCTTGCTTTTATAGTTGTTTCTGGTGGTCTTTTGCGCATGTGTGGATTTCCTTCAAAGGGGAAGTGACATTGCCCATGTGTGTGTACGTAAGCATGTGTGTGTATATGCACATGAATGTGAGTGTATGTATGTGAACTTGAATATATGTATGTGTGTGTACGTGCACGCATATGTGTGTGCATGTATGTGTATGACAAGAAAAATGGCTTCAGATGTGAACGCGTGTTTTTGTGTGAGACTAGAAGGGCATACATACAGAATAGGTATAAAACACCCTCCCCTCCACATGTTAAGAATGGCTTTTTAAATAATAACGTTATTATTTCAGCACGGATCACTCTCTGCATAAGTACCGATTAATGTTTTGTTTTTTTTGGGGGGGGGGGTAACGGAGTTTTTTTTTAACAAAAATTGAAAGTACACTTTTTTTTTCTTTTTTTTTCTTACAGAAGTTTTTATATAAGAAATTATGAATGCTTTTTCTTTATTAAAGAAATTGGGTGCTCCTGCACTTAGTGATCCGTGCTGAAATAATGTTATTATTAAAAAAAGCTATGCCGGTTACCATAATGTAATTCTTGTTGGGTAGGTCATCATTTCGTCAAAATTAATAAGACGGGAATAATAATAAAGAAACAAAGGAACTTCCAAACAAAACGGTTTTATATTCATTTCAGCGTACAAGTGGTATCGGGTTATAGAAAGTTTGATTTTCATTTTTGTCCCCTGACTCTGGAACCACTCTGTCTCTCTTTTGCTTCCAACACTTTTTGTATCTCTCTTTTTGTCTTTCCCAACAGAACTGTTCTCTGTCCTGATTGGTTACAATGTCTGGTCACATTTTTGAGGAAAAGGAGGAAGGAAAGAAGGAAGGGGAAAGGGAAGAGTAGAGAGAAAGGGACATGTAATGGAGAAATAGTAGTCTTGGCTTCACTACACGAGTCCCCCTCCAGTAACGGAGTTAGTTAATATCCTTAGAATTACTACTATGTCTACTTCTGTTTAAAATAAAAATATTCATTTTTCTTTTTCAATGTCACTTTTCTCCCTGATCTAAATCTATACATGCCACCAGCAATTTTACTCTCTACTTTATCGGTATCATCTGTTCTGACATCCTTGTCATTAGTACCTATCTGTGCTTTCTAGGTCACTCTAGTTTCTATTACTGCTAGTTGGCTCTGTAAACGGTTTTAACCTATCGATTGATACGTGTGCATGAGTACCGTTATTCATATCGATCTGGAAGTGTTCATCTGATCGAGTCAAAACTTTATAAGGACCTGAGTGCTTCTAATGGTTTCCTTACTCGATCAACCCTTAACCATACTTTCTCACAGCAAAGTAAGGTTTTCGGTATAAAAGATTTTGCATTTCCATGGATAAATCCTTTTCCATCGTTGAGTACGTGGATTTGGGACATCCATTCACACAAATTACGTACATACTTGTTGTTAACTGGAGTTTCTTTTTCTACTTGTGTATCAGCTGATGAGGAATCAATATTGGTGCTCCAGTAAAAGGTGAAAAACCTGATTCATTAGGGGTGATGCGTATACCTAGTAGGATCACTGGTATCGATTTCATTCAGGATTCTTTTCGCGCTATTATCACTGCCTTAAGGGTACGATGTGCTCTTTCAATCATCCCATTACTTTGAGGATGATACGAAGTTGTTCTCAATCGGTAAAAACCTACTACCTTGGCCAACTCTTGCAACAATTCGCTCTCAAATTGGCTACCTCTGTCAGTTACAACATACAATGGAACTCCAAATCGAGATATCCATGCATTGATAAATGCCTCTGCTACCGATCATTGACTGTACTTTGATCCAGTGAGTTGCATGATCGATACAGGTCAGCAAATATTTGTATGGACTGAGGTAAGGATCTGACTCATTGCGCGTTAGAAGTAACGGGCCAACAATATCAATATGTATCATTTGTCTGTGAACTTTTGACTGTTGACATACAACACATTCTACACAGAATTACTTGACTGCCTTATCTAAGTTAGGCCAGAAGTATCTAGACTTAATCAGTTTAATAGATTCTCCAGGTGCGCTAAACCGTGTAAACTGTCAAAGACAACTCTACGAAGCTCTTTTGGGACAAACGGCCTGGGGTACTTGCTTGAAGTATCACACAGGACAGAGCCAATTTCACGTGACACACAGTATTCTTTTAAATTAGCATATGACTTTATTTCGTCATCTCCTTTTTGTGTCTGGGCTATTTCAGCCAAATCACATGCATCTATTTGCATCGCTAAAGCAGTTCTAGACATACAGTTTGCAACTACGTTCTCGTCTCCTTTAATATAAACCATGTCAATCCGACTTTGCGGGTGTCTGACTATAAAAGGCTCCACATAATGGCTTATGGTCAGTGAATAATGTCACATGACGACCCTCTATGAGGTGACGGAAATGTATTACTGAAAGATAAGCCGCCAGTAACTCTCTGTCGAATGTAGAATACTTGACCTAGGTTTGTGAAAATTTCTATAGGTACTGGTTTCTTATCTATTAGCTGGTGTAATGCAGCACCAGCTGCGTATTGACTACTATCCGTAACCAGGTGGTAATCTGTGGCTGAAGACTGCGGATGAGCTAATGCCGTAATTTCTGACAATTTGCTTATTATTGTTCTGAAAGCATGAGTTTCTTCTTCGTTTAGCTCAAACGCTGCTTTAGGGTCCAACCTCATTCATTCAGATAGTGGTAGCACTATGGTTGCATAATTAGGGACTAACTTTCGATAAAAAGCTGTCATTCCCAAAAATCTACGCAAGCTTTTCGAATCTTTGGGTACTGGAGAGGTTTCTAATTCTTTAATTTTTTTTGAAGTAGGCAACAAGCCTTCTTTGCTTACATGAAAACTTAAGACCTTCACCTTCACCTTCACCGAGGTGCATGATTTATATGATCTTCACCGAGGTGCGCGACACAAAAAAACAGCCCCTTAATCACCTGCTAACGCACGCGTCACGGTAACGTCCAATGACAACAACAACAACCTTCTCACTCGACCTGCCTTTTATACTACTATCTCAATCCCTTCTCTTGCGCATGCGCCTGTAGATTCCTGACAACCTCGAGAATTCCGCTTATAAAAACCCAAGTTTTGTTGTCGCGCATGCCTATACAAGGCACAAACACGTGGGCGTTTGTTGTGTTGGTAAGTACTACAATCCCCCCTGATCTGATGATCACATAGAGTGCACTCCGGGGGTGGCCTCTTAGTTCGTTGGCTTCTGCGAAGGGTGGTATTTACACTCGGATTCAGGTTCTGCTTCTGGTTCCTGGTGCGGTTCTGGTTCTGATCCTGCCTGATCAGACGAACTACAACTACCACTTTCTTGCTCGGTGACCTCACTCATCAGCAGTTCATCATCTGATGATTCATCGCTCTCTGTAGTTGTGGGATGTACTTCACTAGCTGGGCGAAGATCGCTCACATGGCGTGAGGTTTCATCAACAAGGACTGACTGCTGGCTGACCACTCCAGATATTCGTCCTCGCTTGAACTTGGTGGTGCACCGGTTTCCAGGGGGTCTAACCCAAACTGGATCCCCTACCTTGTATTTGTCATGACTCTCCTCGTCGATTGGTTGGACAGTGTCAATGCCTTTTATCCTAACACGGTATTTGTGTATGGCATTGGCCGGTGCTGTTGTTAGTGTCTTCCCATCTTTTGGTGTGATGTTATACCAATACATGGCCTCCGTAATGGTGCATTGCTTTCTGGCAGCAATTCTCCTGATGCTGCGATGGCTCCTCTCAGCAATGCCATTACCTGATGGCACATGAGCACATCGCAGTCGTAGTCGGACACCCAACTCATTCAACAACTGCCGAACTTGGTGGCTACAAAAAGCAGCATTGTTGTCCGTCAATATCTCTTCCGGCGCACCTCGCTCAGAAAAGATAGATGACAGTTGGCGGACAACATTCGCTGAGTCCTGCCTGGTCATTTGCCGCCACACCGCAAAACGAGTGGGTCCACAGTCGATAAGGGTTAGAAAGGGCTTACCACTGTAATGGGTAATATCCATCGCTAATCATTGCCACACATGCTCAACTTCCAATCGCCGCTTCTGCCATTGCTCAGGTGCAGGATCGATAGACTGGCATGCCTCACAGTGCTTGATGATCTGCCTGACATCCGCCCTTGTCACTGCCGGGTCCACATGCCTCGCAAAATACAAAGTTCTTTTGATACCTGGATGTCCACTCTGCACATGAATTCTTTGTATTTGGCATGAGCTAATCGCGCCAACTGCGCAAGATTGAGCAGCGAACTCCACGCCTGTCTTCACAGATTCATACCATTTGTGAGGCACACGGGTTAGTTGGTCTGCACGATTACAGTGTGATGCCATGAGCGTTACACTCACCGACAGGTCATACTTTGATACCAGACTCTTCAGGGTGTTTAGCCTCTGCCGGATTAACATCTCACTGGCTGCCTAGGTGCAGACTCTTGTTCATCCCGAAAGAGTGTCAGACACCCAGTGGTAGACGCAGAGAGAATCCATGTACAAGTGTAACTTCTTTGACTGCCATTGCAGTGCCAGATTTAAACCCTTCACAACAGCATCCAGTTCCGCCAGGTTGATGTGTTGAGCATCATTCACGAGTCGCAGCCAGCACGCGTCTTCAATTACATTTCCACGTTGCTCCAATAACACTCCCAATGCCAAAGAACTAGCGTCAACCCACACATTCACAGTGTCCCCACCGACACACCATTCTCCACGGGCAGGGTCCTCCTTGTTAACTCTCTCTAGGGTTTCTGTCGTCATCAGAATTAGAAGAGCAGCATCAGATACATCATCCCAACCTGTAGTTACTAAACTTGCCCTGCGTTTGATGACGCCCACAGCTGCTCGGAGCCAGCCACACGCTGGTAAGTGACCAATAAGTTTCCCACACAAGGAAAAAATAGTCCGCCGCGTAATAACATCAGGGATGGTTGGAATCTCACTGCCACGCCTCCATCGTAAGGTACCGTCTTTCCCGCAAACGTCCAATCCTAATACCCGTGCTCCATCCCTCAGACGTTCGGGATCCTTGCACTCCAATCCGAATTGAACTAACTTTTCTCTGACGTGCGACGCAGATTGTACGTCTTCATTGACGTACACATCGTCAATATAGGCCGATGTTGTGGTCTTTTCCTGGGACAACACTGCATTTACGATGGTCTTCATGATTTGCGGTGCCACATTCAGCCCAAAGCCAAGCCGAGTAAGGCAGTATCTCTGACCCCGGAACCACACTGTCTGGAATGGCCACAATGTCTCATCCACTCGCACCTGCAAATAAGCCTTCCGCAAGTCTACTATAGACACATTGGAGCCCTTCTGGCGCCATTCTTTCAGCTTGCTGGCGCACACGTCAGCATCGGCAGTGTACGTCTCAATGTATCTATTGAGTCCATGATAGTCCAGCACCGGACGAACTTTTGATTTGTTATGCTGGACTACCGCCATTAAGGGAATCAGACCCTTGGGTGGTCCCAGCTTGTTTGGGTAGGGGATCAGCCATTCATCCTGGATCCATGCCTCAAGTTCCTTCTCGTATTCATTACGGGCTTCGTCGGGTATCGAGTACTCTGCAATGCTATTCTTGAGTTCGGTTGGCGCACTTCCTTCTGTCCACTTCCACGATGCAGTTCATGCTTTTTGGTGAGGGTCGTAGTCCACCTTAAAATCAGGCCGATCAATGTGAACTGCAGCACACACTGGGGTTTCCAAAAATCGCACAGTCCCATCTCTTCCGATAACCACTCTCCCCAGTGCCTTAATAGCATCATATCCCAACAATACATCGAATCCCAGCAAATCCCCTCGCATCACCAGCACATTAATGTCTGCGGCCACACCAGAGTCTGTGTGGACTTTGACAGTTCCGGCTCCACAGCAAGCTTGCGTATTGCCACCTATTGTGGTTACTTTGATGTTCTGCTTCGTCCAGTTTCGACACAACTTGGCACTCATGATGGTGTGTGAGCACCCGGAGTCAAGAAGAGCTGAACAAGGCACTTGGTCCACGTACACATTTATTGTCGGTTGCGCCTCAATTAAATCTTGTCCGGGGAACAGGGCGGCGCTGACGTCCTGCCCCCTGATGCATTTCCCGCACAATTTTAGGATAAATGTCCATAGCTACCACATTGGAAACAGCGCGGGCGCCCCCGCCCCTTGTTAGTACAATTTCTTGCCTCGCTGGCCGCAGCAGAAACATCTCCCATTGGTCGTGGGTCTCAAACTGGGACTCTTTTCAGCATTAGTCTTGGCTGCCTGTGCCATCATTACAACCGGTTCCCTCAGGTCCTCCTCATCTCTGATAATGGCTCGAGCACGTTCTAACAAATGTTCCATCGGCGTTACAGATATGCTGGAGGAAGCCGTCAACAGTTACTTAACATGGGTGGGAAGGCCGGCCACAAACGCATACGCCAGTGTTTGCTCTGACACTCCATTGCCAAATAGAACTGCAAGTTTCTTCAGCTCCGCGAAGAAGATGTCCACGGTTTCTCCTGGCATGAGCTTCCTAGAGGCAAATGTTTCGTAGGCTGTGCAGGGATCCATGGCAAATGCCTTGTATAAAGCATTTTTTATACAGGTAACATCAGCCTTCTCCACGGCACTAAGTTGCTGATATACACTTAGGGCGCCTCCAGCCAATCTCAGGTGAATCACGGTATGCACCCCCTTTACTTCACAGAGGTTGCAGGTCAGCTCAACCCTTTCGACCCAGTCGACAACAGAAGTGGATCCGTCGAATTCGGGTATCAGTTTTAAATCAAACTTTGCCCCAGCCATAGTTGTCCAGGAAAAGAGACAAAATGAAATAGCCGAAATAGCTTATGACCTTCACCTTCACCGAGGTGAACGATTTATATGACCTTCACCGAGGTGCACGATTTATATGATCTTCACCGAGGTGCGCGACTTGACACACAAAAAAAAACAGCCTCTTAATCACCTGCTAACACACGCGTCACTATAACATCCAATGACAACAACAACAACCTTCTCACTCGACCTGCCTTTTATACCACTATCTCAATCCCTTCTCTTGCGCATGCGCCTGTAGATTCCTGACAACCTCGAGACTTCCGCTTATAATAACCCAAGTTTTGTTGTCGCGCATGCCTATACAAGGCACAAACACGAGGGCATTTGTTGTGTTGGTAAGTACTACACCATCCTTCCAAACAAATGTGCCATAAAGTGCATTCGGTCCCTGCCAAGCGGCGTTTGTTGTGTTGGTAAGTACTACAGTCCAACACTGGCACTCCAAATACACACTTAGCTAAGGAAATCTTTAAATTATTATCACTAAGAATCCTGAATACCTTATCTAAGTCTTCCTTGTGCTGTTGTTCACGTTCGCTAAAAACTAATATGTCGTCTAAATATACAAATACACAATTTAATTTTAAAAATATCTTGTCCATAAAACGCTGAAATGTGGCTGCAGCATTCTTTAAACCAAATGGCATGTAATTAAATTCAAATAAGCCAAAAAGTGTCACGACTGCCATCTTCAGGGTGTACTTTAATCTGGTGATATGCTGCAGTCAAATCGATCTTGGAAAAATATCGTCTACCAGCAAGTTGTGTGCAGAATGAATTTATGTTCGGTATTGGGTAGTGGTCTGTCTTGGTAACACAAGCTCGATATGAACGATCTAATTTTTTCACTAAGTGCAAGGGTGTTGCCCACTCGCTACTGGAAGGCTGGATAACTCCAGTATTTAGTAAGTTCTTAAATTCTGCTTGTGCTGTGTCTAATTTAGGACCGGAAAGTTGCTGTTTCCTTCTATACGGGCATAGACCAACTGCCGTTGTTTCGCCTGTATGTCTAGTACCGTGGTGACTTGTTCGAACCTGACTTTCTACAGTCTGAAATACCGGTGTATTTTCTATTAATGGCATCAAGTTGTCGGACAGTCAACCTAACTCTACCAAGGGCATCTCGGTGTGAGCCGCTATCACCGAGGCAATTTGCTTCGGCAGTGCGAGTATAAACTTATGGTGCACTATTTCGTTGCTTGCTCCTATTCTATTTGCAACTGTTAACATCTCCTGGAGGTATATTGACGGACAACTCGGCAATGTAGTGGTTCTCATCAATTTCTCCAAGAGTTCAGGTCTAGTCTTTTCGTAGGTAGACAATACCGACTCCCTTAATTTAGCATAATCTAACGAGTGTAAAACCACTGGCGGTATATTCGTCACTACGTCAGGTGGCAATGCATTTATAACAGTATAAAATTTGGTCTCGTCCATAGTAATATGTCGGAGATGGAACTGTGCTTCTAATATTGCAAACCATCCCTCGACACTAGTGTCCATAAATTGTGGGGGTTTTACGCTTACTTGTTGAGCATCCATTATGATTTTACTAATATTATTTATTTTAAAAAAAAATTGTATGATTATTTTTATTATTATTATATTGTCGCGGCTTGGCCGCTAACAACAACAACAACAACAACGACAGCACTACAGACGACCAGCAATTAACAGCCTCCGCAGAAATCAGCAGTAGCAAGTAAACAACAACAACAACAACAACAGCACTACAGACGACCAGCAATTAACAGCCTCCGCCGAAATCAGCAGTAACAAGTAAACAACAACAACAACAACAACAACAGCGCAACAGACGACAAGCAATTGACGGCCTTCGCCGAAATCAGCATTAGCAGTAATGTCGGCGGCTGTCACATGATTCCAGAGCCCCGTTGTAGAAAAGAAATTTAAAAAAAACATCTTTTCTACAACAAAAACAAAAACAACAAACTTTAATTTCCTGGAAAAACTTCGTGAAATACAAACAACGAACTCCTTCAGCATCGACTGTTTGTAAAGAACACATCCGGGAATTAATATTAACTGTTGTTTAGAAATAGAAACAACTTCCTGCTCGCCCCCGGTATCTAGCAGCCCTCTGAATATTTTCGGCGATATTTTCACCGCTCATTGGCTTGGTTTTCGGCAAAGCTCTGCACTTGCTCACGGTTCCCTAACCGTTCGACGCTCGCGCATTTACTGTGACTCCAGTCTCTCCACTGTAGCAGTCCAGTCCACCCACTACAGTGGCTCCGGTCTCCATGCCGTAGAAGTCCACCACCACTACAGTGGCTCCGGTCTCCACGCCGTAGAAGTCCACCACCACTACAGTGGCTCCGGTCTCCACGCCGTAGAAGTCCACCACCACTACCGTGGCTCCGGTCTCCACGCCGTAGAAGTCCACCACCACTACTCTGGCTCCGGTCTCCACGCCGTAGAAGTCCACCTCATCACCACGACTCCGTCCTCCATGTCGTCCGTACCTCTCATACACTGACTCCTCCCTCAGTGACTGTCCGATCCGAGCGCCCGTCCGTACATGATGAACACTGAACCCTCAGTGTTGCCAATTCGTTCGTCCGTACCTCTCATACACTGACATCTTTCTCAGTGACTGTCCGATCCGAGCGCCCGTCCGTACCTAATGAATGCTGAAACCTCAGTGTTGCCAATTGTCCGTCCGTTCCTCTCATAACCTGAGGCTAACGTATCAGTACTATCCCAGTCGGACCCAAGTCAACCAATCACCCGCATCAGTTACCACGCCGATTCCTCCGACGTCATTCCAGCTTACGGCGAACCGACAAGCATCCCCCTGACAGAATACACCGGCGACGGATCCCGGACCAACGTCGCCCAGTGAGAAAATTCGCATTTGCCACCCTTTCGTTTGTTTAAATAAAAGGCGAATCTTCGTCTTTAAACTAAACTACCCAAGTTTGTCATTCTTCTTTGTCCTGTTGTTTTCTTCCTTGTCCTTGTGTCTGATATATATTTAGTTGCACGGTCAGTTGGCTAACCACCTTCTGGCTTCCCCGCAACAAGTGGTGACCCCGACGTGATCTACAGACACAGGCTTGGAAAAACAGTCAGGCAGAGAAGATGGCAGAAAGCACAGAGCCGGAGATTAACTTTTCTGCCCCGCTGGTCCAGTTACCGCCTTACAATCCAGTGAACCCCAGGAGTTGGTTCATCCAGCTCGAAGCAATTTTTGCAGCCCGGAGGGTCGTTCGCCAGGACTCGAAATACGCCTCAGTGATGCAGGCACTACCTCCATCTATGGTAGAAGAAGTAGAGGACATCCTCCTCAACACACCAGAGCAACTCCCATATACCTGCCTAAAGGAAGCAATCCTCAAGCGAACCGGCCGTTCAGACGAGGATCTCATCAGAGACCTATTTTCAAATGTGACTCTCGGGGACAGAACCCCATCCCAACTCCTGCGACTGATGAAGAGCCGACTCGGCAACAACAGCATGGCAGAGCCCATTCTCCGCGGTCTTTGGATGGATCGGCTCCCACAAAACATTACCCAGGTCCTGGCACTGGTACCCGTAGAGACGCCCCTGGAAATAGTGGCAGACTCGGCCGACAAAGTATACTCACAAGCCCACCAACGGATACATCATGTCGAGAGTGACCCCGGGCACCGCTCACGACGATTGGAAGACGAACTTACTCGACTGCGAGCAGAGCTGAGAGAGCTCAAACTCTCCCTACGCCAGAGACAACGTAGCCCAATACCCCACACCCGGAACCGAAGCCATACCCGCTCCCCAAGCCAAGGACGAAGGAACCTCCCAGGCACATGTTGGTACCACCAATCCTTCGGCGACCAGGCCCGAAAATGCCAACCTCCTTGCAATTACAATAAGGCCCAGGGAAACGAATAAACCGACAGACAGCGACGACTACTCCTGTCGGGGCACATCCACACAGTCGTCTTTTCTATGTGTGGGACCGTAATAACGGTCTCAAATTCTTAGTGGACACTGGCGCCGCTATCAGTGTTATACCACCCACCAACAGACCCACCCTGAAACCCACCTCCTTTCAACTTCGAGCAGCAAATGGATCAACCATACAAACCTTCGGCAACAAGGAACTCACCCTCAACCTCAGGCGGGACTTCAAATGGTCATTTACATTGGCCGATGTGAAACCACCATTACTCGGTGCCGATTTCCTGGCCCACTACAACCTGTCCGTCCACATGAGGACAAGGACCCTGTCTGACGGCGTGACCTCGATAAAAATCATAGGAACCCCTTCAAGCCTCAACACGACGGGAATCAGCGTGGCAACACAACACGATCCACGGTACGCAACCATCCTGCACCGGTACAAGGACCTAACTCAGCCCATTAAATCTACCGATGCAGGGGAACACCAGACGCAACACCACATTAAGACGACCGGACAACCAGCATTTTCCCGACCCAGAAGACTACCTCCACACAAACTAGCTTACGCCAAGAAAGCATTTGAAGAGATGTTGGTGGACAACACCATCCGCCCATCGGACAGCCCATATGCTTCACCACTGCACCTGGTACCCAAACCGAACGGCGAGTTCCGTATATGCGTGGACTATCGGAAACTAAATTCATCCACGGTCCCCGACCGGTACCCCGTTCCTCACATCCATGACTTCACCGCCGGCCTACAGGGAGCTAGAATTTTTTCGAAAATAGACCTGACTAAGGCCTACTATCAGGTCCCAGTGGCCCCAGAGGACATCCCAAAGACAGCAGTGACAACTCCCTTTGGACTCTTTGAGTTTACCAAAATGCCTTTCGGATTACGCAACGCAGCCCAAACATTTCAGAGACTCATAGACGAAGTCTTGCGTGGACTACCTTACGTCTATGCTTACATTGACGACATCCTGGTGGCTAGCAGAGATGCTGACCTACACGAGAAACATCTGGATGAAGTGTTCCGCCGCCTAGCACATTACGGCCTCCGGATCAACCCAGACAAATGTGAATTCGGAGCACACCACATTGACTTTTTAGGCCATCACACCGACGCTCGTGGAATCACCCCTCTGCCAGAGAAAGTGGAAGCTATCCAGAATTTTCCGGTACCCACATCAATCAAGCAGCTGCGACGTTTCCTGGGAATGATAAATTTTTATCGAAGATTCATCCCAGGATGCTCAAGTCTCCTCACCCCTCTGACGAATATCATACAGAGGAAAAACAAACCCATCTCTCTGGAAGGCGACCAGCTGAAGTCCTTCCACACAGCAAAAGCATCACTGGCTAACTTCACGAAATTAGCACACCTTGACCAGGACGTCCAAACGCGGATATTCCTCACGACAGACGCTTCAGACACTAGAGTCGGGGCCGTGGTAGAACAAGAGATCGATAATCAGCGAAGTCCAATCGCATTCTTCTCAGCTAAACTATCGTCGGCCCAGTCGAGATACAGCACCTTCTCAAAAGAACTCCTGGCAATATACCTTGCCATCAAACACTTCCGGCACCTATTGGAAGGAAGACATTTCACGGTTCTTACAGATCACAAACCGTTAACAACCTCCTTGTCAAACAACTCTGACAAGTATTCGACACGCGAAATCAGGCATTTGGACTACATTTCGCAGTTCACGTCCGATATCCAATACGTGAAAGGAAGAGACAATGCTGTTGCCGACGCCCTGTCCCGCTCTGACGTCAACTCTATTGAAGACGGCCCACTCAGCCAAGAGATGATAGCGACAGCTCAGGGATCCGACACAACCCTCCCTGAGGCCTTAGAAAACACATCTCTGCGACTTAAGGAATTTCCGGCACCGTTCAGCAGTAAGACCTTGTACTGCGACACAAAGTTGAGCAATCCCAGGCCCTACGTACCACCGGCACTGAGGAAACAAATCTTCGACCACTTTCATGGATTATCACACCCCAGCAAACGGGCAACCGTTAAACTTATCGCTGACCGTTTCGTCTGGCCTAACATGAACTTCGATGTCCGGAACTGGGTAGCGACTTGCCTTGAGTGTCAGAAATGCAAGGTCCAACGACACACGAAATCTCCACCAGGCACATTCAACAACCCTGACGCACGGTTTAGCCATATTCATGTCGACATCGTCGGACCCCTCCCGATGTGCCAGGACTTTCAATACCTCCTCACCATAGTCGACCGATTCTCCAGATGGCCAGTAGCAGTACCCATCAGTGACACCTCTGCTAACACCGTAGCAAAGACAGTACTGCGAGAATGGATAGCCATCTTCGGCGTACCCGGTATCATTACCACAGACCGAGGTGCGCAGTTCCAATCCTCACTTTTCCAGGGATTTACGCAGATGCTCGGCGTTAAACATATAAAAACCACCGCCTATCATCCATGCGCCAACATTCTCGTCGAACGATTTCATCGAACACTCAAAGTTTCTCTATCTACGAAACACCCCACTAACAACTGGGTAGATGAACTCCCCCTAATACTCCTATCTATCCGGAACTCCCTCAAAGAGGATTTGGAATGTTCACCAGCGGAAATAGTATTTGGCACACCACTCTCCTTGCCCGGTCAATTTTTCGATGATACGAAGCTTGACCTCACTGCTACAAACTCCTTCACCCAAGAACTACGCCATAAAATGGCCCAGTTAAAATACTCACCGCCAAGGCAACCCACACCAAACACCCACGTTCCACAACAGCTCCGGGATTGCGAATTTATTTTAATCCGTAATGACGCGGTCAAGAAGCCCCTGACACCGACATACCAGGGTCCCTTTAGAGTCCAGAAACGCTCGGACAAGCACCTCACCATCGAGCGAGGAAATCGAACAGACACCGTCTCGATCGATAGAGTAAAACCTGCTCGACTAGAGAAATCCATACACGAGCCTGAACGCAGCTCAATCCATAGAGATCCCCCATCTGCACCAGAAAGCATCCGGGTACAACCCGCTCCACCAGAGCCAGCAGCGGATCGTGAAGCACACACCATTCCACCAAGAAAAACCCGTGTAGGAAGGAAGGTCACCTTCCCAGAAAAATACAAATCCTACATTTACTTTAATTGATATTATTCAGGGAGGGGGCCTTGTCGCGGCTTGGCCGCTAACAACAACAACAACAACAACGACAGCACTACAGACGACCAGCAATTAACAGCCTCCGCCGAAATCAGCAGTAGCAAGTAAACAACAACAACAACAACAACAGCACTACAGACGACCAGCAATTAACAGCCTCCGCCGAAATCAGCAGTAGCAAGTAAACAACAACAACAACAACAGCGCAACAGACGACAAGCAATTGACGGCCTTCGCCGAAATCAGCAGTAGCAGTAATGTCGGCGGCTGTCACGTGATTCCAGAGCTCCGTTGTAGAAAAGAAATTTAAAAAAAACATCTTTTCTACAACAAAAACAAAAACAACAAACTTTAATTTCCTGGAAAAACTTCGTGAAATACAAACAACGAACTCCTTCAGCATCGACTGTTTGTAAAGAACACATCCGGGAATTAATATTAACTGTTGTTTAGAAATAGAAACAACTTCCTGCCCGCCCCCGGTATCTAGCAGCCCTCTGAATATTTTCGGCGATATTTTCACAGCTCGTTGGCTTGGTTTTCGGCCAAAGCTCCTTTAACTGTTCACGTTTTCTATTCTTTTTTCAGATTGTTCAGTGTCTGGAACCGACTTAAGCAGCCGGCAGGACTAGAGGTTACCCACGTACCCTTTTGTGGTGAAGGCCCTCTAGCTTCCAAATCGGCGGGTCGGGGAAGGGCACTGGGCCAACAAATCAAGAGGCAGGCCTCTGCCTCTAACACCATGGGGGACGCCCCTGGTGTTGTGCCGAGAAGGGGGGGTGTCACATCCGGTGACACCCCAGTGCCGAGAAGGGAGGGTGTCACATCCGGTGACACCCCAGTGCCGAGAAGGGGGGGTGTCACATCCGGTGACACCCCAGTGCCGAGAAGGGGGGGTGTCACACCCGGTGACACCCCAGTGCCGAGAAGGGGGGGTGTCACACCCGGTGACACCCCAGTGCCGAGAAGGGGGAGCGTCACATTCGGTGACGTTCCAGTGCCGTTGACGGGTAACGTCACAATGCCGTCGAGTGACGTTACAGTGCCGCTGTCGGGGGAGACCACGCCCAGTGGAATCCCAGTGCCGTCGAGAGATACCACACCCGGTGGAGTCTCAGTGCCGTCATCGTTGTCAGGGGATGCCACACCCAGTGAAATCCCACTATCACCTGCAGCGTTCATGGTAGAAATAGAGTCTCTAGCCGTGGGGTATTCACCATCACCTCCAGTATACCTAGTAGAGGGAAAAGACTCCAGGCCCGGGGGCGCTGAACCAAGGGAAGACAGCGACACAGATTTTCTCAACCCATGGGCAGTTGTCGGGGGAAAACCACGGACACGGGAAGAGAAAAGAGCAATCAAGACAGGCTGGGCCATGCCTCAAAGGCCCATCAGAAAATCACACCCTTCCGCAGAAGGAACGAACAGAGCAGTCAGGTCGGCAAACAACAGCCCGAAGAAGAGGGAACCAGCTTTGAGGAGATGGAACTCTCTTGAGTTTGAGAAACCTACTGCACGGCAACCTATGACTCACGAGAAGAAGCAGAATCCGGGAAAAAGCCCAGAAGCAAGACCGGAGAAGACGGGTCACGAGGGATCACAGCAGCAGAGCCCAGGAAAGAGTCCAGAAGCTGGAAGCAGCTGGGGACCAAATCAAACAAGTCCAGAGAAGACCTGGGGCCCGAAGGAGCAAAAGAGCCCGGAAGCATACCGAAGACTCTTCCAGGAAAAGTACCGGCACCTCACGGACGGAAATGAAATCAAGCCAGTCCCAGGGAAGCTCGAAAGCCTCAGAAGAAGAATTGTGTCCCTAGTGACTTTCGATGAAAAACAGAAGGGGCTCACCGGATTGAGCAAGGAGAAAATGATAAGCTTGTTGGTGGAAACAAACATCCCAGCAACTTACATAGTGCGTAGAAGTTACGCAATGTGGGATGTCCTGCTACCCACAGAAGAAGACGCCATCAGAACATCGAAAAGCGACACAATATGGAAGGGGATCCGGTGTAAGCCAGAATATCTGGAAAAAAGACGAACAACGGTGACCATTCTGGGAGTCCCATGGTGTTTCGAAGAGGAGCAGGTCGGAGCCATCTTATCACAATATGGGGACGTGGAGGCAGTGACGGCAGCGCGTGGCCCCAAAAATATAATGACTGGAGATTATAAGCTCAAGATGAGGGTCAACAGAGCTGGCTTCAACGCAATCCCCGCCCAACTGACATGGGAGAAATGGACAATGTCCATAATCGTCGAAGGCAGAAGGCCACACTGTTGGAGCTGTAGGATGCCGGGCCACATGGCAAAGTTCTGCCCGAAGAGGGATCCAGTGCCCCCACCGACAGCGGTGCCCCCGGTGAAAGTGACGGAGAAAGCAGTCACACCAACAGCGGAGACACCAAGCAGCTGGAGTACTGTGGCCAAGAAGGGAAAGCAGAAGACAGTGGCCCCGGAAAAGCCAAAAGACCAGAAACAAAAGGAAGAGAAGTCGGGAGTGAAACGAAAGTTGGCCCCCGAATCAGAAGAGGAAGAAGAAGAAAAGAAGACGGAAAAAAGAAGCCTGGCAGCCACAAACAAGAAGGTTAAGGAAGACCAGGAAGACGACGACGAAGAAGACCAAGAAAACCCTGCCCAACCGTCAGACCCCATGGATGAGCAGAATACCCCTCCCCCTACCACTACTACTCCTACTACCAACGAGGAGACCTCTGAAGCCCAAACTTCCGAAGACGTAGAAGCCGGGTCCTCAGAGGACATGGAAGCAGAAGAGAACAAAGAGACGATCAGCACCACCACCACCCCGGTAGCCCCGATCCGGACTGAACGAACACGGAAGAGGCCTTTCTTACCCGGGGAGAGGATATGCGAGGTGGATGTGAGCCAGGGACCGGTGGACCTCAGCGCAGGCCAGAAGAAGCACGTCAAAAAGCTGGAAAAGCTCACCGAAGTGGACGGGAAGGAAGTGGAGAGGCCAACCAACTTCAGTGAAGCACCGATGCTCATCACGTTCCTGAGAAAGGAGAAGGGGGCCAGAGTAAAAGCATTATGGAGGATGGTTGCCGAAGCGAAACTGGCTTTTCCGGGGCTGAAGATTGTGGACGAGGAGCACCCGTCCTTAATGCAAATAGCAGTCAAGTGCGAAGGGAGGGTCCCCATTTATGTTCACCCATCCCTTTATAGAGCCTTGAAAATAACCTTTCCCTTAGACGTGGGGGGACTGGTCCGAGGAGGTCAGTTCACAACAGAGTTGCTAACTGGCAGCATCGGTCAGTCTTTCGGCGTTCTAACACCCGAGGACTTTAGACCCGTTTTTGAGGGATACTTCTAGTTAGGGAAATTATGGCAAACTTGAACCTAGCTAGTTTAAATGCGAGGGGCATGAGATCTCGAAGCAAGGCTGCTCGCGTGCTGAGGGATCTCATAGCCCTGGAGGTAGATATAGCTACAATTCAGGAGACCCACTTTGTTGGGCCCGGGGATTGCAGTGTGCTGGTGAACGACTTCGACGTTTATTCAGCATACGGCAATTCCTTTAGCCGTGGGGTTTCTGTGTTAGTGAGTCGCACCCTAGGTGCGGCGGTTACTGTAGTTCACGCGTGCGCTCATGGAAGGCTGGTCGTGGTCGATGTTGCCGTTAGCAGCAGTAAGTTCCGGATTTTGGCAGTTTACGCGCCCAATATCGCTGGGGAGAGGGTTTCCTTTTTTCGGCAGGTGGAGGTGTTCCTTTCGGCGGGTCCGGAGCGAGTAGTTTTAATGGGGGACTGGAATGCCATCCTGGACCCCAAGATAGATAAGGTCGGGGGGAATAGAGGGTCGGATCGGTGTGAAAGCAGCCTGTCTGACCTGATGGTCTCGTGCGATCTTGTCGACAGGTTCCGTCTGGATCACCCAGGGAGGGAGATGTGGACGTGGCAAAGTAGCGTGGCCGCCTGCCCAAGTACCTACTTGGACAGGATGTTAATTAGAAGAGGCGACATAGATTTCTTATCGTGTCCCACGTTCCACTGGTTAGGTCATTCGGACCATAAATTAGTAATGGCCCGTTTGAGATTAGGTAATAGGCCTAGGTTGGCTGGCTACTGGAAGTTGAACGCCTCCTTGTTGGAGATGAACGACTTTCGGGAACAGCTGACAATACTAATTCAGCGGGAGTAAGTGGGGGCGGTTACCGGGAGTAGCTGGTGGGTTAGACTTAAGGCTACCATTAGGCTCTTTTGTGTCCAATACAGCCAACGCCTCGCGTTAACTAGGGCACGGACCAAAAGGCATCTAGAAGATAGATTGACCCGGGCGGTGGCTGGTGGGGATCCCCTAGAGATAAACATAGTTAAGGGGGACCTTCAGCGCTTGGCTAGCGAGCGTTACGAAGGGCAAGTAGTTAGGGCTAGGTTAAAAAGAGTCTCTAACGAAGCCGTGAACGTTGACGCTGTTGAGCGTAAGGCTGCCTTAAGACGTGGTTTGGACGGGTACATTCGGAAGGTGAAAAACCTGGAAGGACATACCCTCGTATCGACTCGAGAGATTTGCAATGGGTTTCGTCAACATTTGAAGGAACGCTTTACCCAACTACCCAGACTCCGCGGCCAGGAGTTTGGCAGCTATTTAGCCGGCTCGCCCCGCCTTACTGCGGACCGAGCAGCTAGCTGTGATGGGGTGGTTACAGAGCGTGAAGTCATTACTGCGTTGAAGCAGGTTGGCCAGAACAGATCTCCAGGGCTCGATGGTCTGCCCTACGAATTGTATTTGAGGCTGTCGCCCATGTTTGTTCCTCTTCTGACGGGTGTGTTTAACCACTGGTTTTCCCAGGGATCCATCCCTGGGCAGATAACCAAAGGAGTGGTCACACTACTGAAGAAGAAAGAGCGGCATGGTGGGGAGGACTTAGATGATTACAGGCCCATCACTCTGCTAAACACAGAGTTGAAGATTTTGGCCCGCGTTCTTGCAAACCGACTGCAGGTTGTCATCGGTGATTTGGTCGAACCGGATCAGACTTGTTCTGTGAAGGGGAGAACGATTAAAGACAACTTGCACTTGGTGCGCACGATCATAGAGGGGTTAGAAGACGACACAGGAGCCGCGCTGATCAATTTAGATCAGTCCAAAGCTTTCGATAGGGTCGACCATGGTTTCTTGGAGTCTGTTTTGGAGACCGCCGGTTTTGGTCCGGACTTCCGCAAGTGGATTTCCGTTTTGTATCGTGACCCCACGGTAGCGGTACAAGTAAATGGTAGGTTGTCGGAGTCCTTTGGGGTCTCTCGGTCGGTGCGCCAGGGGTGTCCGCTGTCGCCTCTGCTTTATGTCCTGGCGTTGGAGCCCTTCCTTCGCAAGTTAAGGGACGAGACGACGAGACCAGTCCTGCGCGGGATAGCTCTACCTGGCGGCAAGTTTGCCAGGGTTTCCGCGTACGCCGATGACGTCACCGTTTATGTAGGGCGAAGGATCGATATTAAAGCGGTGATAGAGGCGGTCGATGAGTATGAAAGTGTTACAGGGGCCATAGTCAACCGCAGCAAGTCCGTTGGCCTGCGGTTGGGCACTTGGACCGGGGTAAACTCGCTTCCAGGTGAGTTCGGCTGGACAGATGGCCCGGTAAAGATTCTTGGAATCTGGTTCGGGCCTGGGCTCCAGCTGGACAAAAATTGGTCGGAGGTACAGACAAAGGTCGAATCGTCAGTGGGGACTTGGATTCGCAGGGGTTTGTCCCTGAAGGGTCGTGCGGAGGCGTGCCAAACTTACGTCTTTCCGTTGATCCTTTACCACTTGTCAGTACTTCCTCTGCCTGCGGACCGCTGTAAGGCTTTGGAGCGACTCCTTTTCAGACTCCTCTGGAAAGGGGGAAAGCCGTATGTCCGTAGACGGGTCTGTACACAGAAACTCAACGATGGAGGCTTGGGAATGCCTGACTTGTTAAGTCATAAGCACGCCGAAAGATTGGCGTTCCTAAGTCGGACACTGCTTGAGGAATTGCACTGGGTACCAGTTGTGGAGCACGCTTTCCCACAGCTCATACCCTCCCCTGCCGCCGAAGGTCGCAGAAGACCGGCGGGGGAACGGCGGTTCCTCTCCGAATGCCGAGCCGCCCTTAGGGCATTGCCGGGGTCCAGTGACCTTGCACGGCCTAGGAGGAGACTGTATCGGGATTTAGTAGTGGGGACCGCAAAAGATCCGCTGGTTGAGCGGCTGCACATGTCGAGGGAGGAGGTCCTCTCTCAGTGGAATTGGGCGCCAGCCAGTAGCTTTTTAAATAATTCAGAGTTTTCAATCACATGGAGGCTAGTCCGGAATGCGCTGCCACCTTTCTGCGTACTTGCCGGAGACTGCAGAGAGGATGAATACGTTCCTTTCTGCCCCCGCTGCGAGGAAGACGAAGATGAAACGAGGGAGCATGCCTTTTTTCTTTGCAGCGGAGTTCGGAGGCTCTGGGAGTACGTCGAAAGGGTAACGGCTCGCATCGACCCCGAGCGGTTGGTGCCACTTGATTTGGCGTACGTCGTCGACAACATGGATCCGCCGTTTACTGGGGAGAGACGATTGGTGTTTCTAGCGATCCTAGCAGTAGCTAGATTAGTAACGTGGATTTCACGTCTTGAGATTGTCTATGAGAAGCAATCTGTTTCGGATCGGGATCTGGTTGGTCGCTTTAAACATCAACTTAAAGTAAAGATCAGATGCGATTGGAAAAGATTGCACCGCATAGACTTTGATAGGAGATGGGTGCACAACACTAGTTTGTGCATCCGACGAGGCGCTAGGTTTAAGTTTGTTTTCCCACCCTAGTGGTATCTGTCAGGCGGTGCTAAGGTTCTACGGAACCCAGCCCCAAACAAAGTAACAGAGTAGGGATAGTTAGGTCCTAACCACCACGAGTGGAAAATTCTTTATTAGATACTAGACTAGGGCAAGTATGAAAGTTGATCCCGTCCCTGAATTTATTTTTATCGGCAATAGGAGAGCTTCCAAAAGATGCCCAGTCCACCCTTTGTTTTGTCCCCGGTCTGTTGCCCCTATACGTACATTTATCTTGGAAGACGCCGTCCAGTCCTTATGTTACTCATCCCTATCTAATTTATTTTCAAATATCGTCCCTAGGTCCCCCACTCCCCACTAGGGAACGACCTGCTTGCTTTCGACCTTCGGGAATGAAAGACAGTAGGCGCTCCATATTTAGAAATAGGTTGGGGGGATCCATTACTAACCCGACCCCATAGGCATTTTGTTAATTTGTTTTTTGTTTTTTTGTTTTTTTTGGGTGTATTTTAGTTTGCCCCCCTCCCCATCATCTCATCCCTCATTTTTAGGAAAAAAAATTTTATTTCCAAAATCATATTTTCTTTTTGTTTGTACATATGATTTTGTTTTGTTGAATAAAAACATTTATTTCTTTCAGTTAAAAACGCCAAAGCCATACGCTGGGGAGATTTTAAGTAGATAAACTCCATGGTAAGAATGATAATATAAAAAATAGTGTCTTAGCATAGGGATTTTAATAAAGTCTTCAAAGACCTAGCATAGTTTAGAATGACCCTCGACCCCCCTTTCCCCCTACTGGCTTCATGCCTAAGTGTCTCTGGACCCCAAATGAGGGCCTGGCAGTAGATAATGCCAGGTCCGGGGCAGAACACTAAATAAATGGCTTGGTTTTCGGCAAGCTCTTTTTTGGCCATTATTGGCCAAAAAAGAGCTTGCCGGCATACTAATTGTTCACGTTTCGGGGGCTGGGAGGACCTCCCAGGAGGACATCCCTAGATCGGTAACGGGAACAGCAACGTCCAGGAAGGAGGAGGTGGAGGCCTTTTGGGCGTATGGTACTTTTGGCATACTAATTGTTCACGTTTTCTATTCTTTTTGCAGATTGTTCAGTGTCTGGAACCGACTTAAGCAGCCGGCAGGACTAGAGGTTACCCACGTACCCTTTTGTGGTGAAGGCCCTCTAGTTTCCAAATCGGCAGGTCGGGGAAGGGCACTGGGCCAACAAAGTAGATGGAGCAGGCCTCTGCTCCTGCCACCTTGGGGGACGCCCCAGGTGTAGGTGCCGTGAAGGGTTTCGTGTCGAGAAGGGTCTCGGGGGTCGCCACCCCCAGTTCGGAAGGGTCGAGTGCCGGTGCGGTTCCGGGGGTCGCCACCCCCAACTCAGAAGGGTCGTGTTCGGTTGCGTCGCGGTCGGTAGCGTCTAGCAGGGTTGCAGGCACCGTGCAGGGCACCCCCAGTGCAGATGCGCTCGGTTGGGTTTCGGGGGCTGGGAGGACCTCCCAGGAGGACATCCCTAGATCGGTAACGGGAACAGCAACGTCCAGGAAGGAGGAGGTGGAGGCCTGGCGAAAGTTTGTTCATAAGATTCCAGGCGGGCCGTGGAAGGCGAAAAATAGAAGGAGACGAGCCAGGCAATGGTCACGGTCAGAGAGAAGCAGCCCAAGGGATAGATCGGTGGAAGGGATGAGGAAGGCGAGATCCATGGAGGTGCTCAGGTTAGAAGGGTGCTCCCCGGGGATGGGGGGATACACTAGCGTGGAGCCGGTGGAAAAGGAGGAATGGCCAGCCCTCGTATTGTCGGATTCACCGATCCCAGCAGGACAGAGAACACCGCAGGCAAAGACGGTGGCAGAAGCAGTGGTAGCAGCGGCAGGAGTCCAGTCCACGGGTGAACAGCTGAGCTGGGGACCAAAGGAGAGGAAGGCAAAGTCCCCAGCTTACTACAAACAGCTGTTTGAAACGAGATACAAGGAGCTCGTGGACGGGAACAACATCAAAGTGGTCCCGCAAACATTGGAAGGAATAAGGGAGCGCTCCGTCTCCCTACTAACATTGGATGCCAAAGGGAAGGGACTTAAAGGCGTCCCGAAAGAAAGAATGATCGAACTCCTGGGCGAACTCAAGATCCCGGCCCAATACGCCGTAAGAAGATTTAATGCCATGTGGGAGGTCCTCTTACCGACAAAAGAAGAGGCACAGAAACTGGCAAGAGGGGATCTCACATGGCGGGACATCCGCGTCAGACCAGAATACTTGTCAAAAAGGAGAACAGCGGTGACAATTTCGGGAGTCCCCTGTTTCTTAGAAGACCAGCTGGGGGCCATCATGTCCCAGTACGGGGAAGTCGAAGAAGTGGAAGCGGTGAAAGGCCCCCGTAATATCAAAACAGGGGAATATAAATTTCTGATGCGGCTGTCAAGGAAGGAGTTCCATGAAATTCCCGCCCAATTGACATGCGAGGGTTGGTCCATGGTGGTCATCATGGAGGGCAGAAGACCACAATGTTGGCAATGCCAAAAACCAGGGCACGTGGCCAGATTCTGCCCTCAAAGGAAAACAGCAGAGACCAGTAAACAAGGACCAGCTCAGAGCCAGACGAAGGAGCCCCCGATGGAGGTAGATACCACTACAAAATGGAGTACGGTGGTATCAAAGAAGGGGAGAAAAGTGGAACCGGCTCCACGAGCAGAAGCAAGACCGATAGTAACGGCTACAAAGAGAAAGATCAGTAGCAGGTCATCCAAATCAGAGAGCGACGGAGGGGATGACAAACAGCAAGAAAAAAGAGAAAAGAAAGACCAGCCTACTGAATCTCCAAAAAACCAACCCCCCCAAGAGGATATTCAGCCAACCCCTCCCCTATTCACCACACCAGCAAGCGACATGGAGCATTCGGAGGCTCCAGCGGAAACGTCCGAAACAGTTGAACCAGTTGAAATGAGTACAGAAGAAGAAGCCCCGGGAAAGAAAGTAGAAAAGCCGGCAGTAAGAGCGGAAAAAACCAGAAAGTTCCCTTTCTGGCCCGGGGAAAGAGTTTGTGAAGCCGACATCAGCAACACGGTCAGTGACCTCAACGGAAGGCAGAGGAGGTACCTGAAAGAACTAGAAAGCCTCTCAAAGGTCGATAAAAAGGAGGTCACTGACCCAAGAAACTTTCCGGACGCTCCGTCATTAATTACATTCGTCCGAGTGAATAGGGGAGGTAGAGCGAAAGCGCTCTGGAGAATGGTGGAGGAGGCAAAAACAGCATTTAAAGGCCTCAAACTAGTAGACGGGGAGCACCCATCACTAAGTAAAATAAATAACCAATGCGAAGGGAGGGTCCCTCTTTATGTTCACCCCTCCATCTATAGGGCACTGAAAATGACGTTCCCCTTGGACGTGGGGGGCCTGGCTCGAGACGGACGGCTTACGTCCGACCTGCTCACGGGCAGTCTTGGTCAGGCCTTCGACGTCCTCACTCCCGAGGACTTTAGACCCTTAGTTGACGAATATTTCTAGTTAGGGAAGCATGGCCTTGAACCTAGCTAGCTTAAATGCGAGGGGCATGAGGTCTCGAAGCAAGGCTGCTCGCGTGCTGAGGGACCTCATGGCCCTTGAGGTAGACATAGCTGCAATACAGGAGACCCACTTTGTTGGGGCTGGGGACTGCGATGTGCTGGTGAACGATTTTGATGTTTACTCAGCATATGGCAGTTTCCAGAGCCGGGGGGGTTTCTGTGTTAGTAAGTCGCACCCTATCTGCGACGGTTACACTTGTTCATGCGGACGCTCATGGGAGGCTGGTCGTGGTCGATGTTGCCGTTAGCAGCAGCGCATTCCGGATCATGGCAGTTTATGCGCCCAACATCCAAAGCGAGAGGGTTTCCTTTTTTCGGCGGGTGGAGGGGTTTCTCTCTTCGGGTCCGGAGCGAGTAGTTTTAATGGGGGACTGGAATGCCATCCTGGACCCCAAGTAAGATAAGGTCGGGGGGCCTAGAGGGACGGGTAGGTGTGAAAGCAGCCTGTCTGACCTGATGGCCTCGTGCGATCTGGTCGACAGGTTCCGTCTGGATCACCCCAGGAGGGAGATGTGGACGTGGCATACTAGTGCGGCCGCCAGTCCAAGTACATACTTGGACAGGATGTTAATTAGAAGGGGCGACGTAGATTTTCTATCTTGTCCCACGTTCCAATGGTTAGGTCATTCGGACCACAAACTAGTGTTGGCCCGTTTGAAGTTAGGTAATAGGCCTAGGTTGGCTGGCTACTGGAAGATGAACGCCTCCTTGTTGGAGTCGGTCGACTTCCGGGAGCAGCTGACGACACTAATTCAGAGGGAGTTAGTGGGGGCGGTTACCGGGAGTAGATGGTGGGTTAATCTTAAGGTCACCATTAGGCATTTTTGTGTCCAATATAGCCAAAGCCTCGCTTTAACTAGGGCTCGGACCAAAAAGCACCTAGAGGATAGATTGACCCGGGCGGTGGCAGGGGGGGATTCCCTAGATCTAGTACTAATTAAGGGGGACCTCAGTCGCTTGGCTAGCGAGCGATATGAAGGTCAAGTAGTTAGGGCTAGGTTAAATAGAGTCTCCAACGAAGCCGTGAATGTTGACGCTGTTGAGCGTGGGGCCGCTTTAAGACGCAGCTCGGATGGGTACATTCGGGAGGTGAAAAACCTGGAAGGACGTTCTCTCGTGTCGACGCGGGAGATCTGCAATGGGTTTCGGCAACATTTGGAGGAGCGCTTCACCAAACTACCCAGACTCCGCGGCCAGGAGTTTGGCAGCTATTTAGCTGGCTCGCCCCGCCTTACTGCGGCCCGAGCGGCTAGTTGCGAGGGGGTGGTTACGGAGCGTGAGGTCATTACTGCGTTGAAGCAGGTTGGCCACAACAAATCTCCGGGGCTCGATGGTTTGCCCTACGAATTGTACTTGAGGCTGTCGCCCATGTTTGTGCCCCTTTTGACGGGCGTGTTTAACCACTGGTTTGCCCAGGACTCGATCCCGAGGCAGGTAACCAAAGGAGTGGTCACGCTTCTGAAGAAGGGAAACCAACATGGAGGGGGGAACTTAGAAGACTATAGGCCCATAACTCTGCTTAATGCAGATTTTAAGATTTTGGCCCGTATTCTTGCAAACCGACTGCAGGTTGTTATCGACGAGTTGGTCGAACCGGATCAGAATTACGCTGTGAAGGGTCAAACAATTCAAAACAATCTGCACTTGGTGCGCACGATAATAGAGGGGTTAGAAGACGACACAGAGGCCGCGCTGATCAATTTAGATCAGTCCAAGGCGTTCGATAGGGTGGACCATGGGTTCCTGAGGGCTGTTGTGGAGGCCGCCGGCTTTGGTCCGGACTTCCGCAAGTGGATCTCCGCCCTGTATCGTGACCCCGCGGTGGTGGTGCAAGTCAATGGTAGGTTGTCGGAGTCCTTTGGGGTCTCCCGGTCGGTGCGGCAGGGTTGTCCGCTGTCGCCTCTGCTCTATGTTGGAGCCCTTCCTTCGCAAATTAAGGGACGAGGCGGCGAGACCAGTCCTACGCGGCATTGCTCTACCTGGCGGCCGATTTGCCAGGGTGTCCGCGTACGCCGATGACGTCACCGTTTTCGCAGCCAGTCGTATCGACATCGAAGCGGTGATAGAGGCGATCGCTGAGTACGAAGTTGTCACAGGGGCCGTGATCAATCGCAGCAAGTCCGTCGGCCTGCGGTTGAGCGCCTGGACCGGGGTAAACTCGCTTCCAGGTGCGTTCGGCTGGACTGATGGCCTGGTTAAGATCCTCGGTGTGTGGTTCGGGCCGGATCTCCAGCTGGACAAGAATTGGTCGGAGGTACAGACTAAGGTCGAATCGTCTGTCGTGACTTGGATTCGGAGGAGATTGTCCTTGAAGGGTCGTGCGGAGGCATGCGCCACTTACGTGTTTCCGTTGATCCTTTACCGTTTATCTGTTCTTCCCCTGCCTGCGGACCGCTGTAAGGCTTTAGAGTGACTCCTTTTCAAACTGCTCTGGAAGGGAGGAAAGCCGTATGTCCGTAGACAGGTCTGTACGCAGAAGCTTAGCGAGGGAGGCTTGGGGATGCCTGATCTGCGCAGCCATTAACACGCAGAAAGACTGGCGTTCCTGAGTCGGACACTGATAGAGGAGGCACGCTTTCCCACGGCTATTAACCAACCCCGCCGCCGAAGGTCGCCGTCGACCAGCGGGGGAAGGGCGCTTCCTGACCGAATGCCGAGCCGCCCTTAGGGCATTGCCGGGGTCCAATGACCTTGCACGGCCTAGGTGGAGGCTATATGAGGAGTTAGTGGAGGGTACCGCGAACGATCCGCTGGTGGAGCGGCTACATCTGTCGAGGGGGGAGGTTCTCTCGCTTTGGAGTTGGGCGCCCGCCAGTAGCTACATTAATAATGCAGAATTTTCGGTAACGTGGAGGCTAGTCCGGGATGCGTTGCCTCTCTTCGACCGACTTGCCAGGGATTTCCGGGATCCCGATTATTATTTTCCCCCGTGCCCACGCTGCAACGATGAGAACGAGGACGAAACGCGTGAACACGCGTTCTTTCTTTGCAGCGGGGTGCGGAGTCTCTGGAGGTATGTCGAAGGGGTAACGGCTCGCATCGACCCCGAGCGGTCGGTGCCACTTGATTTGGCGTACGTGGTTGACAATGTGGACCCGCCGTTTATCAGGGAGAAACGGGCGGTGTTTCTGGCGATACTGGCTGTAGCTAGGTTAGTGACGTGGGTTACACGTCTGAGCATTGTCTATGAGGGGCAGTCTGCTTCCGATCAGGATCTGGTCCTTTATTTTAAGCATCAACTTAAAATGAAAATCAGATGTGATTGGAAAGGATTGCCCTGCATCGACTTTGATAGGAGATGGGTGCACAACACTAGTTTGTGCATCCGACGAGGAGCCAGGTTCGAGTTCATGTTTCCACCCTAGTGGTATTGTTCCTAAGGTGCTGAGGTTTGGTTTTCTCAGAACCCAGCCCCTTATGTAAAGTAATATAAGGTTAACCTTATACGATGGGTAGGAGTAGGCTAGGTAGGTGTTTAACCACCAAGAGTGGATAGCTTATGCTTTATTAGGGCCTAGACTAGGTTAGTATGCATGTTATCCTGTTCCCGTAGTCTTTTATTTTTTCGTTAGATTGGCACTAAGAGAGCTTCCAAAGATGCCCAGTCCACTTGTTTATTTTGTCCCCGGCCTATTTTTTGCCCATTACGCACTTTTATCTTGGAAGACGCCATCCACCCCGGTTTACCCCAACCCCAAGTTATTTTTCACACATACCCTTAGGTCCTCCACTCCCCTCTAGGGAACGACCTGCTTGCTTTCACCTCTTCCCCCCGGGGGAGAGGAGCGGAAGACAGTGGGCGTTTCACACGACAGACCAGCTATTAGGTAGGGAGGGTCCCTTACTAACCTGCCCCCATAGGCATTTTGTTTATTTGCTTTCTTTTTCTTTCTTTTTGGGTGTTTTCTAGTTTGCCCCCCTCCCCATCATTTCACCCCCATTTTTAATAATAAAAAAAAAAAAAAAAAAACTTTATTTTGTATATAAATAAGTTTTGTTTTGTTCCTGTACATATTTGTTTTAAAATTTTTTCAGCGTGAATGTCGCCCGCCATCCGTGTAAGCTGGGGAGCTGTTATTTTAAGTAGGTCCTGGTAAAAATGTAAGGCGGTTATGCAAATAGTGCGTGATAGAAACTCTAGTATAGGTTTTTACTTAATAAAGTACTTGCTATCAAACGCAAGTCTAGCCTAGGACTAGCAAAGACCCCTATTTTCCCCACTTCCCCCTACTGGCCCTGGTGCCTAAGTTGTTACGGACCCCAAATAAGGCCTTGGCAGTAGATGATGCCAAGGTCGGGGCCGTAACGACTAAATAACGGCTTGGTTTTCGGCAAGCTCTTTTTTGGCCAATAACCGACCCCTTTGGGCGTATGGTACTTTTGGCATACTAATTGTTCACGTTTTCTATTCTTTTTGCAGATTGTTCAGTGTCTGGAACCGACTTAAGCAGCCGGCAGGACTAGAGGTTACCGACGTGCCCTTTTGCGGCGAAGGCCCTCTAGCTTCCAAATCGGCGGGTCGGGTAAGGGCACTGGGCCAACAAATCAAGAGGCAGGCCTCTGCCTCTAACACCATGGGGGACGCCCCTGGTGTTGTGCCGAGAAGGGGGGGTGTCACATCCGGTGACACCCCAGTGCCGAGAACGGGGGATGTCACATCCGGTGACACCCCAGTGCCGAGAAGGGGGAGCGTCACATTCGGTGACGTTCCAGTGCCGAGAAGAGGGAGCGTCACAGTTTGAGAAAGCTACCGCACGGCAACCTATGACTCACAAGGAGAAGAAGCAGAATCCGGGAAAAAGCCCAGAAGCAAGGCCAGAGAAGACGAGCCACGAGGGACCACAGCAGCGGAGCCCAGGAAAAAGTCCGGAAGCAGGAAGCAGCTGGGGACCAAAGCAAAGAAGTCCAGAGAAGACCTGGGGCCCGAGGGAGCAAAGAAGCCCGGAAGCATACCGAAGACTCTTCCAGGAAAAGTACCGGTACCTGACGGACGGAAATGAGATCAAGCCAGTCCCCGGGAAGCTCGAAAGCCTCAGAAGAAGAATTGTGTCCCTAGTAACTTTCGACGAAAAACAGAAGGGGCTCACCGGATTGAGCAAAGAGAAGATGATAAGCCTGTTGGTTGAAACAAACATCCCAGCAACTTATATAGTGCGTAGAAGTTACGCAATGTGGGATGTTCTGCTACCCACAGAAGAAGACGCCATCAAAACTTCGAAAAGCGACACAGTATGGAAGGGGATCCGGTGTAAGCCAGAATACCTGGAGAAATGACGAACAACGGTGACCATTCTGGGAGTCCCATGGTGTTTTGAAGAGGAACAGGTCGGAGCCATCCTGTCACAATATGGGGACGTGGAGGCAGTGACTGCAGCGCGTGGCCCCAAAAATATAATGACTGGAGACTACAAGCTCAAGATGAGGGTTAACAGAGCTGGCTTCGACGCAATCCCCGCCCAACTGACATGGGAGAAATGGACAATGTCCATAATCGTCGAGGGCAGAAGGCCACACTGTTGGAGCTGCAGGATGCCGGGCCACATGGCGAAATTCTGCCCGAAGAGGGATCCAGTGCCCCCGCCGTCAGCGGTGCCCCCGGTGAAAGTGACAGAGAAAGCAGTCACACCAACAGCGGAGACATCAAACAGCTGGAGTACTGTAGCCAAGAAGGGAAAGCATAAGACAGTGGCCCCGGAAAAGCCAAAAGACCAGAAGCAAAAGGAAGAAAAGTCGGGAGTTAAACGAAAGTTGGCCCCCGAATCAGAAGAGGAAGAAGAAGAAAAGAAGACAGAAAATAGAAGCCTGGCAGCCACAAACAAGAAGGTTAAGGAAGACCAGGAAGACGACGAAGAAGACCAAGAAAACCCTGCCCAACCGTCAGACCCCATGGATGAGCAGAATACCCCTCCCCCTACTACTAGTGCTACTACTCCTACTACCAACGAGGAGACCTCTGAAGCCCAAACTTCCGAGGACATAGAAGCCGGGTCCTCAGAGGACATGGAAGCAGAAGAGAACAGAGAAAGAGAAGAGACAATCAATACCACCACCACCCCGGTAGCCCCGATCCGGACTGAACGGACACGGAAGCGGCCTTTCTTACCCGGGGAGAGGATATGCGAGGTGGATGTGAGCCAGGGACCGGTGAACCTCAGCGCAGGCCAGAAGAAACATGTTAGAAAGCTGGAAAAGCTCACCGAGGTGGATGGGAAGGAAGTGGAGAGGCCAACCAACTTCAGTGAAGCACCGATGCTCATCACGTTCCTGAGAAAGGAAAAGGGGGCCAGAGTAAAAGCACTATGGAGGATGGTTGCCGAAGCAAAACTGGCTTTTCCGGGGCTGAAGATTGTGGACGAAGAACACCCGTCCTTAATGCAAATAGCAGTCAAATGCGAAGGGAGGGTCCCCATTTATGTTCACCCATCCCTTTATAGAGCCCTGAAAATAACCTTTCCCTTAGACGTGGGGGGACTGGTCCGAGGAGGTCAGTTCACAACAGAGTTGCTAACTGGCAGCATCGGTCAGTCTTTCGGCGTTCTAACACCCGAGGACTTTAGACCCGTTTTTGAGGGATACTTCTAGTTAGGGGAATTATGGCAAACTTGAACCTAGCTAGTTTAAATACGAGGGGCATGAGATCTCGAAGCAAGGCTGCTCGCGTGCTGAGGGATCTCATAGCCCTGGAGGTAGATATAGCTACAATTCAGGAGACCCACTTTGTTGGGCCCGGGGATTGCAGTGTGCTGGTGAACGACTTTGACATTTATTCAGTATACGGCAATTCCGTTAGCCGTGGGGTTTCTGTGTTAGTGAGTCGCACCCTAGGTGCGGCGGTTACTGTAGTTCACGCGTGCGCTCATGGAAGGCTGGTCGTGGTCGATGTTGCCGTTAAAAGCAGTAAGTTCCGGATTTTGGCAGTTTACGCGCCCAATATCGCTGGGGAGAGGGTTTCCTTTTTTCAGCAGGTGGAGGTGTTCCTTTCGGCGGGTCCGGAGCGAGTAGTTTTAATGGGGGACTGGAATGCCATCCTGGACCCCAAGATAGATAAGGTCGGGGGGAATAGAGGGTCGGATCGGTGTGAAAGCAGCCTGTCTGACCTGATGGTCTCGTGCGATCTTGTCGACAGGTTCCGTCTGGATCACCCAGGGAGGGAGATGTGGACGTGGCAAAGTAGCGTGGCCGCCTGTCCAAGTACCTACTTGGACAGGATGTTAATTAGAAGAGGCGACATAGATTTCTTATCGTGTCCCACGTTCCACTGGTTAGGTCATTCGGACCATAAATTAGTAATGGCCCGTTTGAGATTAGGTAATAGGCCTAGGTTGGCTGGCTACTGGAAGTTGAACGCCTCCTTGTTGGAGACGAACGACTTTCGGGAACAGCTGACAACACTAATTCAGCGGGAGTTAGTGGGGGCGGTTACCGGGAGTAGCTGGTGGGTTAGACTTAAGGCTACCATTAGGCTCTTTTGTGTCCAATATAGCCAACGCCTCGCGTTAACTAGGGCACGGACCAAAAGGCAGCTAGAAGATAGATTGACCCGGGCGGTGGCTGGTGGGGATCCCCTAGAGATAAACATAGTTAAGGGGGACCTTCAGCGCTTGGCTAGCGAGCGTTACGAAGGGCTAGTAGTTATGGCTAGGTTAAAAAGAGTCTCTAACGAAGCCGTGAACGTTGACGCTGTTGAGCGTAAGGCTGCCTTAAGACGTGGTTCGGACGGGTACATTCGGAAGGTGAAAAACCTGGAAGGACATACCCTCGTATCGACTCGAGAGATTTGCAATGGGTTTCGTCAACATTTGAAGGAACGCTTTACCCAACTACCCAGACTCCGCGGCCAGGAGTTTGGCAGCTATTTAGCCGGCTCGCCCCGCCTTACTGCGGACCGAGCAGCTAGCTGTGATGGGGTGGTTACAGAGCATGAAGTCATTACTGCGTTGAAGCAGGTTGGCCAGAACAGATCTCCAGGGCTCGATGGTCTGCCCTACGAATTGTATTTGAGGCTGTCGCCCATGTTTGTTCCTCTTCTGACGGGTGTGTTTAACCACTGGTTTTCCCAGGGATCTATCCCTGGGCAGGTAACCAAAGGAGTGGTCACACTACTGAAGAAGAAAGAGCGGCATGGTGGGGAGGACTTAGATGATTACAGGCCCATCACTCTGCTAAACACAGAGTTGAAGATTTTGGCCCGCGTTCTTGCAAACCGGCTGCAGGTTGTCATCGGTGATTTGGTCGAACCGGATCAGACTTGTTCTGTGAAGGGGAGAACGATTAAAGACAACTTGCACTTGGTGCGCACGATCATAGAGGGGTTAGAAGACGACACAGGAGCCGCGCTGATCAATTTAGATCAGTCCAAAACTTTCGATAGGGTCGACCATGGTTTCTTGGAGTCTGTTTTGGAGACCGCCGGTTTTGGTCCGGACTTCCGCAAGTGGATTTCCGTTTTGTATCGTGACCTCACGGTAGCGGTACAAGTAAATGGTAGGTTGTCGGAGTCCTTTGGGGTCTCTCGGTCGGTGCGCCAGGGGTGTCCGCTGTCGCCTCTGCTTTATGTCCTGGCGTTGGAGCCCTTCCTTCGCAAGTTAAGGGACGAGACGACGAGACCAGTCCTGCGCGGGATAGCTCTACCTGGCGGCAAGTTTGCCAGGGTTTCCGCGTACGCCGATGACGTCACCGTTTATGTAGGGCGAAGGATCGATATTAAAGCAGTGATAGAGGCGGTCGATGAGTATGAAAGTGTTACAGGGGCCATAGTCAACCGCAGCAAGTCCGTTGGCCTGCGGTTGGGCACTTGGACCGGGGTAAACTCGCTTCCAGGTGAGTTCGGCTGGACAGATGGCCCGGTAAAGATTCTTGGAATCTGGTTCGGGCCTGGGCTCCAGCTGGACAAAAATTGGTCGGAGGTACAGACAAAGGTCGAATCGTCAGTGGGGACTTGGATTCGCAGGGGTTTGTCCCTGAAGGGTCGTGCGGAGGCGTGCCAAACTTACGTCTTTCCGTTGATCCTTTACCACTTGTCAGTACTTCCTCTGCCTGCGGACCGCTGTAAGGCTTTGGAGCGACTCCTTTTCAGACTCCTCTGGAAAGGGGGAAAGCCGTATGTCCGTAGACGGGTCTGTACACAGAAACTCAGCGATGGAGGCTTGGGAATGCCTGACTTGTTAAGTCATAAGCACGCCGAAAGATTGGCGTTCCTAAGTCGGACACTGCTTGAGGAATTGCACTGGGTACCAGTTGTGGAGCACGCTTTCCCACAGCTCATACCCTCCCCTGCCACCGAAGGTCGCAGAAGACCGGCGGGGGAACGGCGGTTCCTCTCCGAATGCCGAGCCGCCCTTAGGGCATTGCCGGGGTCCAGTGACCTTGCACGGCCTAGGAGGAGACTGTATCGGGATTTAGTAGTGGGGACCGCAAAAGATCCGCTGGTTGAGCGGCTGCACATGTCGAGGGAGGAGGTCCTCTCTCAGTGGAATTGGGCGCCAGCCAGTAGCTTTCTAAATAATTCAGAGTTTTCAATCACATGGAGGCTAGTCCGGAATGCGCTGCCACTTTTCGGCGTACTTGCCGGAGACTGCAGAGAGGATGAATACGTTCCTTTCTGCCCCCGCTGTGAGGAAGACGAAGATGAAACGAGGGAGCATGCCTTTTTTCTTTGCAGCGGAGTTCGGAGGCTCTGGGAGTACGTCGGAAGGGTAACGGCTCGCATCGACCCCGAGCGGTTGGTGCCACTTGATTTGGCGTACGTCGTCGACAACATGGATCCGCCGTTTACTGGGGAGAGACGATTGGTGTTTCTAGCGATCCCAGCAGTAGCTAGATTAGTAACGTGGATTTCACGTCTTGAGATTGTCTATGAGGAGCAATCTGTTTCGGATCGGGATCTGGTTGGTCGCTTTAAACATCAACTTAAAGTAAAGATCAGATGCGATTGGAAAAGATTGCACCGCATAGACTTTGATAGGAGATGGGTGCACAACACTAGTTTGTGCATCCGACGAGGCGCTAGGTTTAAGTTTGTTTTCCCACCCTAGTGGTATCTGTCAGGCGGTGCTAAGGTTCTACGGAACCCAGCCCCAAACAAAGTAACAGAGTAGGGATAGTTAGGTCCTAACCACCACGAGTGGAAAATTCTTTATTAGATACTAGACTAGGGCAAGCATGAAAGTTGATCCCGTCCCTGAATTTATTTTTATCGGCAATAGGAGAGCTTCCAAAAGATGCCCAGTCCACCCTTTGTTTTGTCCCCGGTCTGTTGCCCCTATACGTACATTTATCTTGGAAGACGCCGTCCAGTCCTTATGTTACCCATCCCTATCTAATTTATTTTCAAATATCGTCCCTAGGTCCCCCACTCCCCACTAGGGAACGACCTGCTTGCTTTCGACCTTCGGGACCGAAAGACAGTAGGCGCTCCATATTTAGAAATAGGTTGGGGGGATCCATTACTAACCCGACCCCATAGGCATTTTGTTAATTTGTTTTTTCTTTTCTTTTTGGGTGTATCTTAGTTTGCCCCCCTCCCCATCATCTCATCCCTCATTTTTAGAAAAAATTCTATTTCCAAAAAATCTTTTCTTTTTGTTTGTACATATGATTTTGTTTTGTTGAATAAAAACATTTATTTCTTTCAGTTAAAAACGCCAAAGCCATACGCTGGGGAGATTTTAAGTAGATAAACTCCATGGTAAGAATGATAATATAAAAAATAGTGTCTTAGCATAGGGATTTTAATAAAGTCTTCAAAGACCTAGCTTTAGTTTAGAATGACCCTCGACCCCCCTTTCCCCCTACTGGCTTCATGCCTAAGTGTCTCTGGACCCCAAATGAGGGCCTGGCAGTAGATAATGCCAGGTCCGGGGCAGAACACTAAATAAATGGCTTGGTTTTCGGCAAGCTCTTTTTGGCCAATAGACCCGACCCCTTTGGGCGTATGGTACTTTTGGCATACTAACTGTTCACGTTTTCTATTCTTTTACAGATTGTTCAGTGTCTGGAACCGACTTAAGCAGCCGGCAGGACTAGAGGTTACCGACGTGCCCTTTTGCGGCGAAGGCCCTCTAGCTTCCAAATCGGCGGGTCGGGGAAGGGCACTGGGCCAACAAAGTAGATGGAGCAGGCCTCTGCTCCTGCCACCTTGTGGGACGCCCCAGGTGTAGGTGCCGTGAAGGGTTTCGTGTCGAGAAGGGTCTCGGGGGTCGCCACCCCCAGTTCGGAAGGGTCGAGTGCCGGTGCGGTTCCAGGGGTCGCCACCCCCAACTCAGAAGGGTCGTGTTCGGTTGCGTCGCGGTCGGTAGCGTCTGGCAGGGTTGCAGGCGCCGTGCAGGCACCCCCAGTGCAGGTGCGCTCGGTTGGGTTTCGGGCGCTGGGAGGACCTCCCAGGAGGACATCCCTGCAGCGGTAACGGGAACAGCAACGTCCAGGGAGGAGAAGGTGGAGGCCTGGCGAAAGTTTGCTGTAGAAACTCCAGGCGGGCCGTGGAAGGTGAAAAATAGAAGGAGACGAGCCAGGCAATGGTCACGGTCAGAGAGAAGCAGCCCAAGGGATAGATCGGTGGAAGGGATGAGGAAGGCGAGATCCATGGAGGTGTTCAGGTTAGAAGGGTGCTCCCCGGGGACGGGGGGATACACTAGCGTGGAGCCGGTGGAAAAGGAGGAATGGCCAGCCCTTGTATTGTCGGATTCACATATCCCAGCAGGACAGAGAACACCGCAGACAAAGACGGTGGCAGAAGCAGTAGTAGCAGCGGCAGGAGTCCAGTCCACGGGTGAACAGCTGAGCTGGGGACCAAAGGAGAGGAAGGCAAAGTCCCCAGCTTACTACAAACAGCTGTTTGAAACGAAATACAAGGAGCTCGTGGACGGGAATAACATCAAAGTGGTCCCACAAACATTGGAAGGAATAAGGGAGCGCTCCGTCTCCCTACTAACATTGGATGCCAAAGGGAAGGGACTTAAAGGCGTCCCGAAAGAAAGAATGATGGAACTCCTGGGCGAACTCAAGATCCCGGCCCAATACGCCGTCAGAAGATTCAATGCCATGTGGGAGGTCCTCTTGCCGACAAAAGAAGAGGCACAGAAACTGGCAAGAGGGGATCTCACATGGCGGGACATCCGCGTCAGACCAGAATATTTGTCCAAAAGGAGAACAGCGGTGACAATTTCAGGAGTCCCCTGTTTCTTAGAAGAAGACCAGCTGGGGGCCATCATGTCCCAGTACGGGGAAGTCGAAGAAGTGGAAGCTGTGAAAGGCCCCTGTAATATTAGAACAGGGGAGTATAAATTCCTGATGCGGCTGTCAAGGAAGGAGTTCCATGAAATTCCCGCCCAATTGACATGCGAGGGTTGGTCCATGGTGGTCATCGTGGAGGGCAGAAGACCACAATGTTGGCAATGCCAAAAACCAGAGCACGTGGCCAGATTCTGCCCTCAAAGGAAAACAGCAGAGACCAGTAAACAAGGACCAGCTCAGAGCCAGACTAAGGAGCCCCCGAGGGAGGTAGATACCACTACAAAATAGAGTACGGTGGTATCAAAGAAGGGGAGAAAAGTGGAACCGGCTCCACGAGCAGAAGCAAGACCGATAGTAACGGCTACAAAGAGAAAGATCAGTAGCAGGTCATCCGAATCAGAGAGCGACGGAGGGGATGACAAACAGCAAGAAAAAAGAGAAAAGAAAGACCAGCCTACTGAATCTCCAAAAAACCAACTCCCCCAAGAGGATGTTCAGCCAACCCCTCCCCTATTCACCACACCAACAAGTGACACGGAGCATTCGGAGGCTCCAGCGGAAACGTCCGAACCAGTTGAAACACCAGAACCAATTGAAATGAGTGCAGAAGCCCCGGGAAAGAAAGTAGAAAAGCCGGCAGTAAGAGCGGAAAAAACCAGAAAGTTCCCTTTTTGGCCCGGGGAAAGAGTTTGTGAAGCCGACATCAGCAACACGGTCAGTGACCTTAACGGAAGGCAGAGGAGGTACCTGAAAGAACTAGAAAGCCTCTCAAAGGTCGATAAAAAGGAGGTCACTGACCCAAGAAACTTTCCGGACGCTCCGTCATTAATTACATTCGTCCGAGTGAATAGGGGAGGTAGAGCGAAAGCGCTCTGGAGAATAGTGGAGGAGGCAAAAACAGCGTTTAAAGGCCTCAAACTAGTAGACGGGGAGCACCCATCACTAAGTAAGATAAATACCCAATGCGAGGGGAGGGTCCCGCTTTATGTTCACCCCTCCCTCTATAGGGCACTGAAAATGACGTTCCCCTTGGACGTGGGGGGCCTGGTGCGAGACGGACGGCTTACGTCCGACCTGCTCATGGGCAGTCTTGGTCAGGCCTTCGACGTCCTCACTCCCGAGGACTTTAGACCCTTAGTTGAGGAATATTTCTAGTTAGGGAAACATGGCCTTGAACCTAGCTAGCTTAAATGCGAGGGGCATGAGGTCTCGAAGCAAGGCTGCTCGCGTGCTGAGGGACCTCATGGCCCTTGAGGTAGACATAGCTGCAATACAGGAGACCCACTTTGTTGGGGCTGGGGACTGCGATGTGCTGGTGAACGATTTTGATGTTTACTCAGCATATGGCAGTTTCCAGAGCCGGGGGGGTTTCTGTGTTAGTAAGTCGCACCCTATCTGCGACGGTTACACTTGTTCATGCGGACGCTCATGGGAGGCTGGTCGAGGCTGATGTTGCCGTTAGCAGCAGCGCATTCCGGATCATGGCAGTTTATGCGCCCAACATCCAAAGCGAGAGGGTTTCCTTTTTTCGGCGGGTGGAGGGGTTTCTCTCTTCGGGTCCGGAGCGAGTAGTTTTAATGGGGGACTGGAATGCCATCCTGGACCCCAAGTTAGATAAGGTCGGGGGGCCTAGAGGGACGGGTAGGTGTGAAAGCAGCCTGTCTGACCTGATGGCCTCGTGCGATCTGGTCGACAGGTTCCGTCTGGATCACCCCGGGAGGGAGATGTGGACGTGGCATACTAGTGCGGCCGCCAGTCCAAGTACATACTTGGACAGGATGTTAATTAGAAGGGGCGACGTAGATTTTCTATCTTGTCCCACGTTCCACTGGTTAAGTCATTCGGACCACAAACTTGTGTTGGCCCGTTTGAAGTTAGGTAATAGGCCTAGGTTGGCTGGCTACTGGAAGATGAACGCCTCCTTGTTGGAGTCGGTCGACTTCCGGGAGCAGCTGACGACACTAATTCAGAGGGAGTTAGTGGGGGCGGTTACCGGGAGTAGATGGTGGGTTAATCTTAAGGTCACCATTAGGCATTTTTGTGTCCAATATAGCCAAAGCCTCGCTTTAACTAGGGCTCGGACCAAAAAGCACCTAGAGGATAGATTGACCCGGGTGGTGGCAGGGGGGGATTCCCTAGATCTAGCACTAATTAAGAGGGACCTCAGTCGCTTGGCTAGCGAGCGATATGAAGGTCAAGTAGTTAGGGCTAGGTTAAATAGAGTCTCCAACGAAGCCGTGAACGTTGACGCTGTTGAGCGTGGGGCCGCTTTAAGACGCAGCTCGGATGGGTACATTCGGGAGGTGAAAAACCTGGAAGGACGTTCTCTCGTGTCCACGCGGGAGATCTGCAATGGGTTTCGGCAACATTTGGAGGAGCGCTTCACCAAACTACCCAGACGCCGCGGCCAGGAGTTTGGCAGCTATTTAGCTGGCTCGCCCCGCCTTACTGCGGCCCGAGCGGCTAGTTGCGAGGGGGTGGTTACGGAGCGTGAGGTCATTACTGCGTTGAAGCAGGTTGGCCACAACAAATCTCCGGGGCTCGATGGTTTGCCCTACGAATTGTACTTGAGGCTGTCGCCCATGTTTGTGCCCCTTTTGACGGGCGTGTTTAACCACTGGTTTGCCCAGGACTCGATCCCGAGGCAGGTAACCAAAGGAGTGGTCACGCTTCTGAAGAAGGGAAACCAACATGGAGGGGGGAACTTAGAAGACTATAGGCCCATAACTCTGCTTAATGCAGATTTTAAGATTTTGGCCCGTATTCTTGCAAACCGACTGCAGGTTGTTATCGACGAGTTGGTCGAACCGGATCAGAATTACGCTGTGAAGGGTCAAACAATTCAAAACAATCTGCACTTGGTGCGCACGATAATAGAGGGGTTAGAAGACGACACAGAGGCCGCGCTGATCAATTTAGATCAGTCCAAGGCGTTCGATAGGGTGGACCATGGGTTCCTGAGGGCTGTTGTGGAGGCCGCCGGCTTTGGTCCGGACTTCCGCAAGTGGATCTCCGCCCTGTATCGTGACCCCGCGGTGGTGGTGCAAGTCAATGGTAGGTTGTCGGAGTCCTTTGGGGTCTCCCGGTCGGTGCGGCAGGGTTGTCCGCTGTCGCCTCTGCTCTATGTTGGAGCCCTTCCTTCGCAAATTAAGGGACGAGGCGGCGAGACCAGTCCTACGCGGCATTGCTCTACCTGGCGGCCGATTTGCCAGGGTGTCCGCGTACGCCGATGACGTCACCGTTTTCGCAGCCAGTCGTATCGACATCGAAGCGGTGATAGAGGCGATCGCTGAGTACGAAGTTGTCACAGGGGCCGTGATCAATCGCAGCAAGTCCGTCGGCCTGCGGTTGAGCGCCTGGACCGGGGTAAACTCGCTTCCAGGTGCGTTCGGCTGGACTGATGGCCTGGTTAAGATCCTCGGTGTGTGGTTCGGGCCGGATCTCCAGCTGGACAAGAATTGGTCGGAGGTACAGACTAAGGTCGAATCGTCTGTCGTGACTTGGATTCGGAGGAGATTGTCCTTGAAGGGTCGTGCGGAGGCATGCGCCACTTACGTGTTTCCGTTGATCCTTTACCGTTTATCTGTTCTTCCCCTGCCTGCGGACCGCTGTAAGGCTTTAGAGTGACTCCTTTTCAAACTGCTCTGGAAGGGAGGAAAGCCGTATGTCCGTAGACAGGTCTGTACGCAGAAGCTTAGCGAGGGAGGCTTGGGGATGCCTGATCTGCGCAGCCATTAACACGCAGAAAGACTGGCGTTCCTGAGTCGGACACTGATAGAGGAGGCACCCTGGGTTCCGGCCGTGCAGCACGCTTTCCCACGGCTATTAACCAACCCCGCCGCCGAAGGTCGCCGTCGACCAGCGGGGGAAGGGCGCTTCCTGACCGAATGCCGAGCCGCCCTTAGGGCATTGCCGGGGTCCAATGACCTTGCACGGCCTAGGTGGAGGCTATATGAGGAGTTAGTGGAGGGTACCGCGAACGATCCGCTGGTGGAGCGGCTACATCTGTCGAGGGGGGAGGTTCTCTCGCTTTGGAGTTGGGCGCCCGCCAGTAGCTACATTAATAATGCAGAATTTTCGGTAACGTGGAGGCTAGTCCGGGATGCGTTGCCTCTCTTCGACCGACTTGCCAGGGATTTCCGGGATCCCGATTATTATTTTCCCCCGTGCCCACGCTGCAACGATGAGAACGAGGACGAAACGCGTGAACACGCGTTCTTTCTTTGCAGCGGGGTGCGGAGTCTCTGGAGGTATGTCGAAGGGGTAACGGCTCGCATCGACCCCGAGCGGTCGGTGCCACTTGATTTGGCGTACGTGGTTGACAATGTGGACCCGCCGTTTATCAGGGAGAAACGGGCGGTGTTTCTGGCGATACTGGCTGTAGCTAGGTTAGTGACGTGGGTTACACGTCTGAGCATTGTCTATGAGGGGCAATCTGCTTCCGATCAGGATCTGGTCCTTTATTTTAAGCATCAACTTAAAATAAAAATCAGATGTGATTGGAAAAGATTGCCCCGCATCGACTTTCATAGGAGATGGGTGCACAACACTAGTTTGTGCATCCGACGAGGAGCCAGGTTCGAGTTCGTGTTTCCACCCTAGTGGTATTGTTCCTAAGGTGCTGAGGTTTGGTTTTCTCGGAACCCAGCCCCTTATGTAAAGTAATATAAGGTCAACCTTATACGATGGGTAGGAGTAGGCTAGGTAGGTGTTTAACCACCAAGAGTGGATAGCTTATGCTTTATTAGGGCCTAGACTAGGGTAGTATGCACGTTATCCTGTTCCCGTAGTCTTTTATTTTTTCGTTAGATTGGCACTAAGAGAGCTTCCAAAGATGCCCAGTCCACTTGTTTATTTTGTCCCCGGCCTATTTTTGCCCATTACGCACTTTTATCTTGGAAGACGCCATCCACCCCGGTTTACCCCAACCCCAAGTTATTTTTCACACATACCCTTAGGTCCTCCACTCCCCTCTAGGGAACGACCTGCTTGCTTTCACCTCTTCCCCCCGGGGGAGAGGAGCGGAAGACAGTGGGCGTTTCACACGACAGACCAGCTATTAGGTAGGGAGGGTCCCTTACTAACCTGCCCCCATAGGCATTTTGTTTATTTGTTTTCTTTTTTCTTTCTTTTTGGGTGTTTTCTAGTTTGCCCCCCCTCCCCATCATTTCACCCCCATTTAATAAAAAAAAAAAAAAAAAAAAAAAAAAATACTTTATTTTGTATATAAATAAGTTTTGTTTTGTTCCTGTACATATTTGTTTTAAAATTTTTTCAGCGTGAATGTCGCCCGCCATCCGTGTAAGCTGGGGAGCTGTTATTTTAAGTAGGTCCTGGTAAGAATGTAAGGCGGTTATGCAAATAGTGCGTGATAGAAACTCTAGTATAGGTTTTTACTTAATAAAGTACTTGCTATCAAACGCAAGTCTAGCCTAGGACTAGCAAAGATCCCTATTTTCCCCACTTCCCCCTACTGGCCCTGGTGCCTAAGTTGTTACGGACCCCAAATAAGGCCTTGGCAGTAGATAATGCCAAGGTCGGGCCCGTAACGACTAAATAACGGCTTGGTTTTCGGCAAGCTCTTTTTTGGCCAATAACCGACCCCTTTGGGCGTATGGTACTTTTGGCATACTAATTGTTCACGTTTTCTATTCTTTTTGCAGATTGTTCAGTGTCTGGAACCGACTTAAGCAGCCGGCAGGACTAGAGGTTACCGACGTGCCCTTTTGCGGCGAAGGCCCTCTAGCTTCCAAATCGGCGGGTCGAGGAAGGGCACTGGGCCAACAAATCAAGAGGCAGGCCTCTGCCTCTAACACCATGGGGGACGCCCCTGGTGTTGTGCCGAGAAGGGGGGGTGTCACATCCGGTGACACCCCAGAGCCAAGAAGGGGGGGTGTCACACCCGGTGACACCCCAGTGCCGAGAAGGGGGGGGGGTGTCACACCCGGTGACACCCCAGTGCCGAGAACGGGGGGTGTCACATCCGGTGACACCCCAGTGCCGAGAAGGGGGAGCGTCACATTCGGTGACGTTCCAGTGCCGTTGACGGGTAACGTTACAGTGCCGCCGCCGTCGAGTGACGTTACAGTACCGCTGTCGGAGGATGCCACGCCCAGTGGAATCCCAGTGCCGTCGTTGTCGAGAGATACCACACCCGGTGGAGTCTCAGTGCCGTCGTCGTTGTCAGGGGATGCCACACCCAGTGAAATCCCACTATCACCTGCAGCGTTCATGGTCGAAATAGAGTCTCTAACCGCAGGGTATTCACCATCATCTCCAGTATACCTAGTAGAGGGAAAAGACAAGACGGGAACCTCTAGGCCCGGGGGCGCTGAACCAAGGGAGGACAGCGACACAGATTTTCTCAACCCATGGGTAGTTGTCGGGGGAAAACCACGGACACGGGAAGAGAAAAGAGCAAGCAAGACAGGCTGGGCCATACCACAAAGGCCCATCAGAAAATCACACCCTTCCGCAGAAGGAGCGAACAGAGCGGTCAGGTTGGCGAACAATAGCCCGAGAAAGAAGGAACCAGCATTAAGGAGATGGCACTCCCTAGAGTTTGAGAAAGCTCCTGCACGGCAACTTACCACTCACGACGAGAGGAAGCAGAATCCGGGAAAAGGCCCAGAAGCAAGGCCAGAGAAGACGAGTCACGAGAGACCACAGCAGCGGAGCCCAGGAAAAAGTCCGAAAGCAGGAAGCAGCTGGGGACCAAAGCAAAGAAGCCCAGAGAAAACCTGGGGCCCGAGGGAGCAAAGAAGCCCGGAAGCATACCGAAGACTCTTCCAGGAAAAGTACCGGTACCTGACGGACGGAAATGAGATCAAGCCAGTCCCCGGGAAGCTCGAAAGCCTCAGAAAAAGAATTGTGTCCCTAGTAACTTTTGACGAAAAACAGAAGGGGCTCACCGGATTGAGCAAAGAGAAAATGATAAGCCTGTTGGTTGAAACGAACATTCCAGCAACTTATATAGTGCGTAGAAGTTACGCAATGTGGGATGTTCTGCTACCCACAGAAGAAGACGCCATCAAAACATCGAAAAGCGACACAGTATGGAAGGGGATCCGGTGTAAGCCAGAATACCTAGAGAAAAGACGAACAACGGTGACCATTCTGGGAGTCCCATGGTGTTTTGAAGAAGAACAGGTCGGAACCATCCTGTCACAATACGGGGACGTGGAGGCAGTGACTGCAGCGCGTGGCCCCAAAAATATAATGACTGGAGACTACAAGCTCAAGATGAGGGTTAACAGAGCTGGCTTCGACGCAATCCCCGCCCAACTGACATGGGAGAAATGGACAATGTCCATAATCGTCGAGGGCAGAAGGCCACACTGTTGGAGCTGCAGGATGCCGGGCCACATGGCGAAATTCTGCCCGAAGAGGGATCCAGTGCCCCCGCCGACAGCGGTGCCCCCGGTGAAAGTGACAGAGAAAGCAGTCACACCAACAGCGGAGACATCAAACAGCTGGAGTACTGTAGCCAAAAAGGGAAAGCAAAAGACAGTGGCCCCGGAAAAGCTAAAAGACCAGAAGCAAAAGGAAGAAAAGTCGGGAGTTAAACGAAAGTTGGCCCCCGAATCAGAAGAGGAAGAAGAAGAAAAGAAGACTGAAAATAGAAGCCTGGCAGCCACAAACAAGAAGGTTAAGGAAGACCAGGAAGACGACGAAGAAGACCAAGAAAACCCTGCCCAACCGTCAGACCCCATGGATGAGCAGAATACCCCTCCCCCTACTACTAGTGCTACTACTCCTACTACCAACGAGGAGACCTCTGAAGCCAAGACTTCCGAGGACATGGAAGCCGGGTCCTCAGAGGACATGGAAGCAGAAGAGAACAGAGAAAGAGAAGAGACAATCAATACCACCACCACCCCGGTAGCCCCGATCCGGACTGAACGGACACGGAAGCGGCCTTTCTTACCCGGGGAGAGGATATGCGAGGTGGATGTGAGCCAGGGACCGGTGGACCTCAGCGCAGGCCAGAAGAAACATGTGAGAAAGCTGGAAAAGCTCACCGAAGTGGACGGGAAGGAAGTGGAGAGGCCAACCAACTTCAGTGAAGCACCGATGCTCATCACGTTCCTGAGAAAGGAAAAGGGGGCCAGAGTAAAAGCACTATGGAGGATGGTTGCCGAAGCAAAACTGGCTTTTCCGGGGCTGAAGATTGTGGACGAAGAACACCCATCGCTAATGCAAATAGCGGTCAAATGCGAAGGGAGGGTCCCCATTTATGTTCACCCATCCCTTTATAGAGCCCTAAAAATAACCTTTCCCTTAGACGTGGGGGGACTGGTCCGAGGAGGTCAGTTCACAACAGAGTTGCTAACTGGCAGCATCGGTCAGTCTTTCGGCGTTCTAACACCCGAGGACTTTAGACCCGCTTTTGATGAATACTTCTAGTTAGGGGCATTATGGCAAACTTGAACCTAGCTAGTTTAAATGCGAGGGGCATGAGATCTCGAAGCAAGGCTGCTCGCGTGCTGAGGGATCTCATAGCCCTGGAGGTAGATATAGCTACAATTCAGGAGACCCACTTTGTTGGGCCAGGGGATTGCAGTGTGCTGGTGAACGACTTCGACGTTTATTCACCATACGGCAATTCCGTTAGCCGTGGGGTTTCTGTGTTAGTGAGTCGCACCCTAGGTGCAGCGGTTACTGTAGTTCACGCGTGCGCTCATGGAAGGCTGGTCGTGGTCGATGTTGCCGTTAAAAGCAGCAAGTTCCGGATTTTGGCAGTTTACGCGCCCAATATCGCTGGGGAGAGGGTTTCCTTTTTTCGGCAGGTGGAGGTGTTCCTTTCGGCGGGTCCGGAGCGAGTAGTTTTAATGGGGGACTGGAATGCCATCCTGGACCCCAAGATAGATAAGGTCGGGGGGAATAGAGGGTCGGATCGGTGTGAAAGCAGCCTGTCTGACCTGATGGTCTCGTGCGATCTTGTCGACAGGTTCCGTCTGGATCACCCAGGGAGGGAGATGTGGACGTGGCAAAGTAGCGTGGCCGCCTGTCCAAGTACCTACTTGGACAGGATGTTAATTAGAAGAGGCGACATAGATTTCTTATCGTGTCCCACGTTCCACTGGTTAGGTCATTCGGACCATAAATTAGTAATGGCCCGTTTGAGATTAGGTAATAGGCCTAGGTTGGCTGGCTACTGGAAGTTGAACGCCTCCTTATTGGAGATGAACGACTTTCGGGAACAGCTGACAACACTAATTCAGCGGGAGTTAGTGGGGGCGGTTACTGGGAGTAGCTGGTGGGTTAGACTTAAGGCTACCATTAGGCTCTTTTGTGTCCAATATAGCCAACGCCTCGCGTTAACTAGGGCACGGACCAAAAGGCAGCTAGAAGATAGATTGACCCGGGCGGTGGCTGGTGGGGATCCCCTAGAGATAGACATAGTTAAGGGGGACCTTCAGCGCTTGGCTAGCGAGCGTTACGAAGGGCAAGTAGTTAGGGCTAGGTTAAAAAGAGTCTCTAACGAAGCCGTGAACGAATGAAGGCTGCCTTAAGACGTGGTTCGGACGGGTACATTCGGAAGGTGAAAAACCTGGAAGGACATACCCTCGTATCAACTCGAGAGATTTGCAATGGGTTTCGTCAACATTTGAAGGAACGCTTTACCCAACTACCCAGACTCCGCGGCCAGGAGTTTGGCAGCTATTTAGCCGGCTCGCCCCGCCTTACTGCGGACCGAGCAGCTAGCTGTGATGGGGTGGTTACAGAGCGTGAAGTCATTACTGCGTTGAAGCAGGTTGGCCAGAACAGATCTCCAGGGCTCGATGGTCTGCCCTACGAATTGTATTTGAGGCTGTCGCCCATGTTTGTTCCTCTTCTGACGGGTGTGTTTAACCACTGGTTTTCCCAGGGATCTATCCCTGGGCAGGTAACCAAAGGAGTGGTCACACTACTGAAGAAGAAAGAGCGGCATGGTGGGGAGGACTTAGATGATTACAGGCCCATCACTCTGCTAAACACAGAGTTGAAGATTTTGGCCCGCGTTCTTGCAAACCGACTGCAGGTTGTCATCGGTGATTTGGTCGAACCGGATCAGACTTGTTCTGTGAAGGGGAGAACGATTAAAGACAACTTGCACTTGGTGCGCACGATCATAGAGGGGTTAGAAGACGACACAGGAGCCGCGCTGATCAATTTAGATCAGTCCAAAGCTTTCGATAGGGTCGACCATGGTTTCTTGGAGTCTGTTTTGGAGACCGCCGGTTTTGGTCCGGACTTCCGCAAGTGGATTTCCGTTTTGTATCGTGACCCCACGGTAGCGGTACAAGTAAATGGTAGGTTGTCGGAGTCCTTTGGGGTCTCTCGGTCGGTGCGCCAGGGGTGTCCGCTGTCGCCTCTGCTTTATGTCCTGGCGTTGGAGCCCTTCCTTCGCAAGTTAAGGGACGAGACGACGAGACCAGTCCTGCGCGGGATAGCTCTACCTGGCGGCAAGTTTGCCAGGGTTTCCGTGTACGCCGATGACGTCACCGTTTATGTAGGGCAAAGGATCGATATTAAAGCAGTGATAGAGGCGGTCGATGAGTATGAAAGTGTTACAGGGGCCATAGTCAACCGCAGCAAGTCCGTTGGCCTGCGGTTGGGCACTTGGACCGGGGTAAACTCGCTTCCAGGTGAGTTCGGCTGGACAGATGGCCCGGTAAAGATTCTTGGAATCTGGTTCGGCCCTGGGCTCCAGCTGGACAAAAATCGGTCGGAGGTACAGACAAAGGTCGAATCGTCAGTGGGGACTTGGATTCGCAGGGGTTTGTCCCTGAAGGGTCGTGCGGAGGCGTGCCAAACTTACGTCTTTCCGTTGATCCTTTACCACTTGTCAGTACTTCCTCTGCCTGCGGACCGCTGTAAGGCTTTGGAGCGACTCCTTTTCAGACTCCTCTGGAAAGGGGGAAAGCCGTATGTCCGTAGACGGGTCTGTACACAGAAACTCAGCGATGGAGGCTTGGGAATGCCTGACTTGTTAAGTCATAAGCACGCCGAAAGATTGGCGTTCCTAAGTCGGACACTGCTTGAGGAATTGCACTGGGTACCAGTTGTGGAGCACGCTTTCCCACAGCTCATACCCTCCCCTGCCACCGAAGGTCGCAGAAGACCGGCGGGGGAACGGCGGTTCCTCTCCGAATGCCGAGCCGCCCTTAGGGCATTGCCGAGGTCCAGTGACCTTGCACGGCTAAGGAGGAGACTGTATCGGGATTTAGTAGTGGGGACCGCAAAAGATCCGCTGGTTGAGCGGCTGCACATGTCGAGGGAGGAGGTCCTCTCTCAGTGGAATTGGGCGCCAGCCAGTAGCTTTTTAAATAATTCAGAGTTTTCAATCACATGGAGGCTAGTCCGGAATGCGCTGCCACCTTTCTGCGTACTTGCCGGAGACTGCAGAGAGGATGAATACGTTCCTTTCTGCCCCCGCTGCGAGGAAGACGAAGATGAAACGAGGGAGCATGCCTTTTTTCTTTGCAGCGGAGTTCGGAGGCTCTGGGAGTACGTCGAAAGGGTAACGGCTCGCATCGACCCCGAGCGGTTGGTGCCACTTGATTTGGCGTACGTCGTCGACAACATGGATCCGCCGTTTACTGGGGAGAGACGATTGGTGTTTCTAGCGATCCTAGCAGTAGCTAGATTAGTAACGTGGATTTCACGTCTTGAGATTGTCTATGAGAAGCAATCTGTTTCGGATCGGGATCTGGTTGGTCGCTTTAAACATCAACTTAAAGTAAAGATCAGATGCGATTGGAAAAGATTGCACCGCATAGACTTTGATAGGAGATGGGTGCACAACACTAGTTTGTGCATCCGACGAGGCGCTAGGTTTAAGTTTGTTTTCCCACCCTAGTGGTATCTGTCAGGCGGTGCTAAGGTTCTACGGAACCCAGCCCCAAACAAAGTAACAGAGTAGGGATAGTTAGGTCCTAACCACCACGAGTGGAAAATTCTTTATTAGATACTAGACTAGGGCAAGTATGAAAGTTGATCCCGTCCCTGAATTTATTTTTATCGGCAATAGGAGAGCTTCCAAAAGATGCCCAGTCCACCCTTTGTTTTGTCCCCGGTCTGTTGCCCCTATACGTACATTTATCTTGGAAGACGCCGTCCAGTCCTTATGTTACCCATCCCTATCTAATTTATTTTCAAATATCGTCCCTAGGTCCCCCACTCCCCACTAGGGAACGACCTGCTTGCTTTCGACCTTCGGGACCGAAAGACAGTAGGCGCTCCATATTTAGAAATAGGTTGGGGGGATCCCTTACTAACCCGACCCCATAGGCATTTTGTTAATTTGTTTTTTCTTTCTTTTTGGGTGTATCTTAGTTTGCCCCCCTCCCCATCATCTCATCCCTCATTTTAGTAAAAATTTTATTTCCAAAAAAATCTTTTCTTTTTGTTTGTACATATGATTTTGTTTTGTTGAATAAAAACATTTATTTCTTTCAGTTAAACGCCAAAACCATACGCTGGGGAGATTTTAAGTAGATAAACTCCATGGTAAGAATGATAATAAAAAAAATAGTGTCTTAGCATAGGGATTTTAATAAAGTCTTCAAAGACCTAGCTTTAGTTTAGAATGACCCTCGACCCCCCTTTCCCCCTACTGGCTTCATGCCTAAGTGTCTCTGGACCCCAAATGAGGGCCTGGCAGTAGATAATGCCAGGTCCGGGGCAGAACACTAAATAAATGGCTTGGTTTTCGGCAAAGCTCTGCACTTGCTCACGGTTCCCTAACCGTTCGACGCTCGCGCATTTACTGTGACTCCAGTCTCTCCACTGTAGCAGTCCAGTCCACCACCACTACAGTGGCTCCGGTCTCCACGCCGTAGAAGTCCACCACCACTACAGTGGCTCCGGTCTCCACGCCGTAGAAGTCCACCACCACTACTGTGGCTCCGGTCTCCACGCCGTAGAAGTACATCACCACTACTGTGGCTCCGGTCTCCACGCCGTAGAAGTTCACCACCACTACTGTGGCTCCAGTCTCCACGCCGTAGACGTCCACAACCACTACAGTGGCTCCGGTCTCCACGCCGTAGAAGTCCATCACCACTACTGTGGCTCCGGTCTCCACGCCGTAGAAGTCCACCACCACTACTGTGGCTCCGGTCTCCACGCCGTAGAAGTGCACCTCATCACCACGACTCCGTCCTCCATGTCGTCCGTACCTCTCATACACTGACTCCTCCCTCAGTGTCAGCCCGATCCGAGCGCCCGTCCGTACATGATGAACACTGAACCCTCAGTGTTGCTAATTCGTTCGTCCGTACACTGACACCTTTCTCAGTGACTGTCCGATCCGAGCGCCCGTCCGTACATGATGAACACTGAACCCTCAGTGTTGCCAATTCGTTCGTCCGTACCTCTCATTCACTGACATCTTTCTCAGTGACTGTCCGATCCGATCGCCCGTCCGTACATGATGAACACTGAACCCTCAGTGTTGCCAATTCGTTCGTCCGTACACTGACACCTTTCTCAGTGACTGTCCGATCCGAGCGCCCGTCCGTACATGATGAACACTGAACCCTCAGTGTTGCTAATTCGTTCGTCCGTACACTGACACCTTTCCCAGTGACTGTCCGATCCGATCGCCCGTCCGTACATGATGAACACTGAACCCTCAGTGTTGCCAATTCGTTCGTCCGTACCTCTAATACACTGACATCTTTCTCAGTGACTGTCCGATCCGAGCGCCCGTCCGTACATGATGAACACTGAACCCTCAGTGTTGCCAATTCGTTCGTCCGTACCTCTCATACACTGACATCTTTCTCAGTGACTGTCCGATCCGATCGCCCGTCCGTACATGATGAACACTGAACCCTCAGTGTTGCCAATTCGTTCGTCCGTACACTGACACCTTTCTCAGTGACTGTCCGATCCGAGCGCCCGTCCGTACATGATGAACACTGAACCCTCAGTGTTGCCAATTCGTTCGTCCGTACCTCTCATACACTGACATCTTTCTCAGTGACTGTCCGATCCAATCGCCCGTCCGTACATGATGAACACTGAACCCTCAGTGTTGCCAATTCGTTCGTCCGTACACTGACACCTTTCTCAGTGACTGTCCGATCCGAGCGCCCGTCCATACATGATGAACACTGAACCCTCAGTGTTGCCAATTCGTTCGTCCGTACCTCTCATTCACTGACATCTTTCTCAGTGTCTGTCCGATCTGAGCGCCCGTCCGTACATGATGAACACTGAACCCTCAGTGTTGCCAATTCGTTCGTCCGTACCTCTCATACACTGACATCTTTCTCAGTGACTGTCCGATCCGATCGCCCGTCCGTACATGATGAACACTGAACCCTCAGTGTTGCCAATTCGTTCGTCCGTACCTCTCATACACTGACATCTTTCTCAGTGACTGTCCGATCCGAGCGCCCGTCCGTACATGATGAACACTGAACCCTCAGTGTTGCTAATTCGTTCGTCCGTACACTGACACCTTTCTCAGTGACTGTCCGATCCGAGCGCCCGTCCGTACATGATGAACACTGAACCCTCAGTGTTGCCAATTCGTTCGTCCGTACACTGACACCTTTCTCAGTGACTGTCCGATCCGAGCGCCCGTCCGTACATGATGAACACTGAACCCTCAGTGTTGCTAATTCGTTCGTCCGTACACTGACATCTTTCTCAGTGACTGTCCGATCCGAGCGCCCGTCCGTACATGATGAACACTGAACCCTCAGTGTTGCCAATTCGTTCGTCCGTACCTCTCATTCACTGACATCTTTCTCAGTGACTGTCCGATCCGAGCGCCCGTCCGTACATGATGAACACTGAACCCTCAGTGTTGCTAATTCGTTCGTCCGTACACTGACACCTTTCTCAGTGACTGTCCGATCCGAGCGCCCGTCCGTACATGATGAACACTGAACCCTCAGTGTTGCCAATTCGTTCGTCCGTACCTCTCATTCACTGACATCTTTCTCAGTGACTGTCCGATCCGATCGCCCGTCCGTACATGATGAACACTGAACCCTCAGTGTTGCCAATTCGTTCGTCCGTACACTGACACCTTTCTCAGTGACTGTCCGATCCGAGCGCCCGTCCGTACATGATGAACACTGAACCCTCAGTGTTGCTAATTCGTTCGTCCGTACACTGACACCTTTCTCAGTGACTGTCCGATCCGATCGCCCGTCCGTACATGATGAACACTGAACCCTCAGTGTTGCCAATTCGTTCGTCCGTACCTCTCATACACTGACATCTTTCTCAGTGACTGTCCGATCCGAGCGCCCGTCCGTACATGATGAACACTGAACCCTCAGTGTTGCCAATTCGTTCGTCCGTACCTCTCATACACTGACATCTTTCTCAGTGACTGTCCGATCCGATCGCCCGTCCGTACATGATGAACACTGAACCCTCAGTGTTGCCAATTCGTTCGTCCGTACCTCTCATACACTGACATCTTTCTCAGTGACTGTCCGATCCGAGCGCCCGTCCGTACATGATGAACACTGAACTCTCAGTGTTGCCAATTTGTTCGTCCGTACCTCTCATACACTGACATCTTTCTCAGTGACTGTCCGATCCGATCGCCCGTCCGTACATGATGAACACTGAACCCTCAGTGTTGCCAATTCGTTCGTCCGTACACTGACACCTTTCTCAGTGACTGTCCGATCCGAGCGCCCGTCCGTACATGATGAACACTGAACCCTCAGTGTTGCCAATTCGTTCGTCCGTACCTCTCATACACTGACATCTTTCTCAGTGACTGTCCGATCCGATCGCCCGTCCGTACATGATGAACACTGAACCCTCAGTGTTGCCAATTCGTTCGTCCGTACACTGACACCTTTCTCAGTGACTGTCCGATCCGAGCGCCCGTCCGTACATGATGAACACTGAACCCTCAGTGTTGCCAATTCGTTCGTCCGTACCTCTCATTCACTGACATCTTTCTCAGTGTCTGTCCGATCCGAGCGCCCGTCCGTACATGATGAACACTGAACCCTCAGTGTTGCCAATTCGTTCGTCCGTACCTCTCATACACTGACATCTTTCTCAGTGACTGTCCGATCCGATCGCCCGTCCGTACATGATGAACACTGAACCCTCAGTGTTGCCAATTCGTTCGTCCGTACCTCTCATACACTGACATCTTTCTCAGTGACTGTCCGATCCGAGCGCCCGTCCGTACATGATGAACACTGAACCCTCAGTGTTGCTAATTCGTTCGTCCGTACACTGACACCTTTCTCAGTGACTGTCCGATCCGAGCGCCCGTCCGTACATGATGAACACTGAACCCTCAGTGTTGCCAATTCGTTCGTCCGTACACTGACACCTTTCTCAGTGACTGTCCGATCCGAGCGCCCGTCCGTACATGATGAACACTGAACCCTCAGTGTTGCTAATTCGTTCGTCCGTACACTGACATCTTTCTCAGTGACTGTCCGATCCGAGCGCCCGTCCGTACATGATGAACACTGAACCCTCAGTGTTGCTAATTCGTTCGTCCGTACACTGACACCTTTCTCAGTGACTGTCCGATCCGAGCGCCCGTCCGTACATGATGAACACTGAACCCTCAGTGTTGCCAATTCGTTCGTCCGTACACTGACATCTTTCTCAGTGACTGTCCGATCCGAGCGCCCGTCCGTACATGATGAACACTGAACCCTCAGTGTTGCTAATTCGTTCGTCCGTACACTGACACCTTTCTCAGTGACTGTCCGATCCGAGCGCCCGTCCGTACATGATGAACACTGAACCCTCAGTGTTGCCAATTCGTTCGTCCGTACACTGACACCTTTCTCAGTGACTGTCCGATCCGAGCGCCCGTCCGTACATGATGAACACTGAACCCTCAGTGTTGCTAATTCGTTCGTCCGTACACTGACATCTTTCTCAGTGACTGTCCGATCCGAGCGCCCGTCCGTACATGATGAACACTGAACCCTCAGTGTTGCTAATTCGTTCGTCCGTACACTGACATCTTTCTCAGTGACTGTCCGATCCGAGCGCCCGTCCGTACATGATGAACACTGAACCCTCAGTGTTGCTAATTCGTTCGTCCGTACACTGACACCTTTCTCAGTGACTGTCCGATCCGAGCGCCCGTCCGTACATGATGAACACTGAACCCTCAGTGTTGCCAATTCGTTCGTCCGTACACTGACACCTTTCTCAGTGACTGTCCGATCCGATCGCCCGTCCGTACATGATGAACACTTAACCCTCAGTGTTGCTAATTCGTTCGTCCGTACACTGACACCTTTCTCAGTGACTGTCCGATCCGAGCGCCCGTCCGTACATGATGAACACTGAACCCTCAGTGTTGCCAATTCGTTCGTCCGTACACTGACACCTTTCTCAGTGACTGTCCGATCCGAGCGCCCGTCCGTACATGATGAACACTGAACCCTCAGTGTTGCTAATTCGTTCGTCCGTACACTGACATCTTTCTCAGTGACTGTCCGATCCGAGCGCCCGTCCGTACATGATGAACACTGAACCCTCAGTGTTGCTAATTCGTTCGTCCGTACACTGACACCTTTCTCAGTGACTGTCCGATCCGAGCGCCCGTCCGTACATGATGAACACTGAACCCTCAGTGTTGCCAATTCGTTCGTCCGTACACTGACACCTTTCTCAGTGACTGTCCGATCCGAGCGCCCGTCCGTACATGATGAACACTGAACCCTCAGTGTTGCCAATTCGTTCGTCCGTACACTGACATCTTTCTCAGTGACTGTCCGATCCGAGCGCCCGTCCGTACATGATGAACACTGAACCCTCAGTGTTGCTAATTCGTTCGTCCGTACACTGACATCTTTCTCAGTGACTGTCCGATCCGAGCGCCCGTCCGTACATGATGAACACTGAACCCTCAGTGTTGCTAATTCGTTCGTCCGTACACTGACACCTTTCTCAGTGACTGTCCGATCCGAGCGCCCGTCCGTACATGATGAACACTGAACCCTCAGTGTTGCTAATTCGTTCGTCCGTACACTGACACCTTTCTCAGTGACTGTCCGATCCGAGCGCCCGTCCGTACATGATGAACACTGAACCCTCAGTGTTGCTAATTCGTTCGTCCGTACACTGACACCTTTCTCAGTGACTGTCCGATCCGAGCGCCCGTCCGTACATGATGAACACTGAACCCTCAGTGTTGCCAATTCGTTCGTCCGTACACTGACACCTTTCTCAGTGACTGTCCGATCCGAGCGCCCGTCCGTACATGATGAACACTGAACCCTCAGTGTTGCCAATTCGTTCGTCCGTACCTCTCATACACTGACATCTTTCTCAGTGACTGTCCGATCCGATCGCCCGTCCGTACATGATGAACACTGAACTCTCAGTGTTGCCAATTTGTTCGTCCGTACCTCTCATACACTGACATCTTTCTCAGTGACTGTCCGATCCGATCGCCCGTCCGTACATGATGAACACTGAACCCTCAGTGTTGCCAATTCGTTCGTCCGTACCTCTCATACACTGACATCTTTCTCAGTGACTGTCCGATCCGATCGCCCGTCCGTACATGATGAACACTGAACCCTCAGTGTTGCCAATTCGTTCGTCCGTACACTGACACCTTTCTCAGTGACTGTCCGATCCGAGCGCCCGTCCGTACATGATGAACACTGAACCCTCAGTGTTGCTAATTCGTTCGTCCGTACACTGACACCTTTCTCAGTGACTGTCCGATCCGAGCGCCCGTCCGTACATGATGAACACTGAACCCTCAGTGTTGCCAATTCGTTCGTCCGTACCTCTCATACACTGACATCTTTCTCAGTGACTGTCCGATCCGAGCGCCCGTCCGTACCTAAATAATGCTGAAACCTCAGTGTTGCCAATTGTCCGTCCGTTCCTCTCATAACCTGAGGCTAACGTATCAGTACTATCCCAGTCGGACCCAAGTCAACCAATCACCCGCATCAGTTACCACGCCGATTCCCCCGACGTCATTCCAGCTTACGGCGAACCGACAAGCATCCCCCTGACAGAATACACCGGCGACGGATCCCGGACCAACGTCGCCCAGTGAGAAAATTCGCATTTGCCACCCTTTCGTTTGTTTAAATAAAAGGCGAATCTTCGTCTTTAAACTAAACTACCTGAGTTTGTCATTCTTCTTTGTCCTGTTGTTTTCTTCCTTGTCCTTGTGTCTGATATATATTTAGTTGCACGGTCAGTTGGCTAACCACCTTCTGGCTTCCCCGCAACAAGTGGTGACCCCGACGTGATCTACAGACACAGGCTTGGAAAAACAGTCAGGCAGAGAAGATGGCAGAAAGCACAGAGCCGGAGATTAACTTTTCTGCCCCGCTGGTCCAGTTACCGCCTTACAATCCAGTGAACCCCAGGAGTTGGTTCATCCAGCTCGAAGCAATTTTTGCAGCCCGGAGGGTCGTTCGCCAGGACTCGAAATACGCCTCAGTGGTGCAGGCACTACCTCCATCTATGGTAGAAGAAGTAGAGGACATCCTCCTCAACACACCAGAGCAACTCCCATATACCTGCCTAAAGGAAGCAATCCTCAAGCGAACCGGCCGTTCAGACGAGGATCTCATCAGAGACCTATTTTCAAATGTGACTCTCGGGGACAGAACCCCATCCCAACTCCTGCGACTGATGAAGAGCCGACTCGGCAACAACAGCATGGCAGAGCCCATTCTCCGCGGTCTTTGGATGGATCGGCTCCCACAAAACATTACCCAGGTCCTGGCACTGGTACCCGTAGAGACGCCCCTGGAAATAGTGGCAGACTCGGCCGACAAAGTATACTCACAAGCCCACCAACGGATACATCATGTCGAGAGTGACCCCGGGCACCGCTCACGACGATTGGAAGACGAACTTACTCGACTGCGAGCAGAGCTGAGAGAGCTCAAACTCTCCCTACGCCAGAGACAACGTAGCCCAATACCCCACACCCGGAACCGAAGCCGTACCCGCTCCCCAAGCCAAGGACGAAGGAACCTCCCAGGCACATGTTGGTACCACCAATCCTTCGGCGACCAGGCCCAAAAATGCCAACCTCCTTGCAATTACAATAAGGCCCAGGGAAACGAATAAACCGACAGACAGCGACGACTACTCCTGTCGGGGCACATCCACACAGTCGTCTTTTCTATGTGTGGGACCGTAATAACGGTCTCAAATTCTTAGTGGACACTGGCGCCGCTATCAGTGTTATACCACCCACCAACAGACCCACCCTGAAACCCACCTCCTTTCAACTTCGAGCAGCAAATGGATCAACCATACAAACCTTCGGCAACAAGGAACTCACCCTCAACCTCAGGCGGGACTTCAAATGGTCATTTACATTGGCCGATGTGAAACCACCATTACTCGGTGCCGATTTCCTGGCCCACTACAACCTGTCCGTCCACATGAGGACAAGGACCCTGTCTGACGGCGTGACCTCGATAAAAATCATAGGAACCCCTTCAAGCCTCAACACGACGGGAATCAGCGTGGCAACACAACACGATCCACGGTACGCAACCATCCTGCACCGGTACAAGGACCTAACTCAGCCCATTAAATCTACCGATGCAGGGGAACACCAGACGCAACACCACATTAAGACGACCGGACAACCAGCATTTTCCCGACCCAGAAGACTACCTCCACACAAACTAGCTTACGCCAAGAAAGCATTTGAAGAGATGTTGGTGGACAACACCATCCGCCCATCGGACAGCCCATATGCTTCACCACTGCACCTGGTACCCAAACCGAACGGCGAGTTCCGTATATGCGTGGACTATCGGAAACTAAATTCATCCACGGTCCCCGACCGGTACCCCGTTCCTCACATCCATGACTTCACCGCCGGCCTACAGGGAGCTAGAATTTTTTCGAAAATAGACCTGACTAAGGCCTACTATCAGGTCCCAGTGGCCCCAGAGGACATCCCAAAGACAGCAGTGACAACTCCCTTTGGACTCTTTGAGTTTACCAAAATGCCTTTCGGATTACGCAACGCAGCCCAAACATTTCAGAGACTCATAGACGAAGTCTTGCGTGGACTACCTTACGTCTATGCTTACATTGACGACATCCTGGTGGCTAGCAGAGATGCTGACCTACACGAGAAACATCTGGATGAAGTGTTCCGCCGCCTAGCACATTACGGCCTCCGGATCAACCCAGACAAATGTGAATTCGGAGCACACCACATTGACTTTTTAGGCCATCACACCGACGCTCGTGGAATCACCCCTCTGCCAGAGAAAGTGGAAGCTATCCAGAATTTTCCGGTAGATCGAGCAGTGAACTCCACGCCTGTCTTCACAGCTTCATACCATTTGTGAGGCACACGGGTTAGTTGGTCTGCACGATTACAGTGTGATGCCATGAGCGTTACACTCACCGACAGGTCATATTCTGATACCAGACTCTTCAGGGTGTTTAGTCTCCGCCGGATTAACATCTCACTGGCTGCCTTAGTACGGACTCTTGTTCGTCCCGAGCGAGTGTCAGACACCCAGTGGTAGACGCAGAGAGAATCCGTGTACAAGTGTAACTTCTTCGACTGCCATTGCAGTGCCAGATTTAAACCCTTCACAACAGCATCCAGTTCCGCCAGGTTGATGTGTTGAGCATCATTCACGGGTCGCAGCCAGCATGCGTCTTCAATTACATTTCCACGTTGCTCCAATAACACTCCCAATGCCAAAGAACTAGCATCAACCCACACATTCACAGTGTCCCCATCGACACACCATTCTCCACAGGCAGGATCCTCCTTGTTAACTCTCTCTAGGGTTTCTGTCGTCATCAGAATTAGAAGAGCATCATCAGATACATCATCCCAACCTGTAGTTACTAAACTTGCCCTGCGTTTGATGACGCCCACAGCTGCTCGGAGCCAGCCACACGCTGGTAAGTGACCAATAAGTTTCTCACACAAGGAAAAAATAGTCCGCCGCGTAATAACATCAGGGATGGTTGGAATCTCACTGCCACGCCTCCATCGTAAGGTACCATCTTTCCTGCAAACGTCCAATCCTAATACCCGTGCTCCATCCCTCAGACGTTCGGGATCCTTGCACTCCAACCCGAATTGAGCTAACTTTTCTCTGACGTGCGACGCAGATTGTACGTCTTCATTGACATACACATCATCAATATAGGCCGATGTTGCGTCCTCAGTGGTCTTTTCCTGGGACAACACTGCATTTACGATGGTCTTCATGATTTGCTGTGCCACATTCAGCCCAAAGTCAAACCGAGTAAGGCAGTATCTTTGACCCCGGAACCACACTGTCTGGAACGGCCACAATGTCTCATCCACTCGCACCTGCAAATAAGCCTTCCGCAAGTCTACTATAGACACATTGGAGCCCTTCTGGCGCCATTCTCTCAGCTTGCTGGCACACACGTCAGCATCGGCAGTGTACGTCTCAATGTATCTATTGAGTTCACGATAATCCAGCACCGGACGAACTTTTGATTTGTTATGCTGGACTACCGCCATTAAGGGAATCAGACCCTTGGATGGTCCCAGCTTGTTGGGGTAGGGGATTAGCCATCCATCCTGGATCCATGCCTCAAGTTCCTTCTCGTATTCATTACGGGCCTTGTCGGGTATCGAGTACTCTGCAATGCTATTCTTGAGTTCGGTTGGCGCCCTTCCTTCTGTCCACTTCCACGATGCAGTCCATGCTTAAAATCAGGCCGATCAATGTGAACTGCAGCACACACTGGGGTTTCCAAAAATCGCACAGTCCCATCTCTTCCGATAACCACTCTCCCCAGTGCCTTAATAGCATCATATCCCAACAGTACATCGAATCCCAGCAAATCCCCTCGCATCACCAGCACATTAATGTTTGCGGCCACACCAGAGTCTGTGTTGACTTTGACAGTTCCGGCTCCACAGCAAGCTTGCATATTACCACCTATTGTGGTTATTTTGATGTTCTGCTTTGTCCAGTTTCGACACAACTTGGCACTCATGATGATGTGTGAGCACCCGGACTCGAGAAGAGCTGAACAAGGCACTTGGTCCACGTACACATTTATTGTCGGTTGCGCCTCAATTAAATCTTGTCCGGGGAACAGGCAGCGCTGACGTCCTGCCCCCTGATGCATTTCCCACACAATTTTCAGATAAATGTCCATAGCTACCACATTGGAAACAGCATGGGCGCCCCCGCCCTTGGTTAGTACAATTTCTTGCAATATGGCCTCGCTGGCCACAGCAGAAACATCTCCCATTGGTCGTGGGTCTCAAACTGGGACTCTTTTCAGTATTAGTCTTGGCTGCCTGCGCCATCATTACAACCGGTTCCCTCAGGTCCTCCTCATCTCTGATAATGGCTCAAGCGCGTTCTAACAAATGTTCCATCGGCGTTACAGATATGCTGGTGGAAGCCCTCAACAGTTGCTTAACATGGGTGGGAAGGCCGGCCACAAACGCATACGCCAGTGTTTGCTCTGACACTCCATTGCCAAATAGAACTGCAAGAATTCGGGTATCAGTTTTAAATCAAACTTTGCCCCAGCCATAGTTGTCCAGGAAAAGAAACAAAATGAAATCGCTGAAATAGCTTATGACCTTCACCTTCACCGAGGTGAACGATTTATATGACCTTCACCGAGGTGCGCGACTTGACACACAAAAATAAACCGCCTCTTAATCACCTGCTAACGCACACGTCACTGTAACGTCCAATGACAACAACAACAACCTTCTTACTCGACCTGCCTTTATACCACTATCTCAATCCCTTCTCTTGCGCATGCGCCTGTAGATTCCTGACAACCTCGAGACTTCCGCTTATAAAAACCCAAATTTTGTTGTCGCGCATGCCTATACAACGCACAAACACGAGGGTGTTTGTTGTGTTGGTAAGTACTACAGTTTGCATCCCACCTATTCCAGGAATTTTCCAGGATTCTAGGGACCCAACGTATTCATACAACAAGCTATCACCCAGCTTCTAACAGTATGATAGAACGTTTCCATCGCCAATTACGTGCTTATTCTGATCAACAGTGATGGTGCGAATACGTACCTGTTATCCTCCTCGGCTGTCATACTGCTATCAAAGCGGACCTTGGGTACTCTCTAGTCGAACTTATCTATGGAGTACTCCCATTTTTTCCAGGTCAGCTGCAGACCCCGATAGATTCTACACAAACTGATTCAGCTCTGTATGTGAACAGACTGCGAGCTTATTTCAGTAAGCTCTTACCAATACACTCTAGGGAACAGACCATAAGATCATTAGTCCCAAAGAACATGTCATCTTAGACTCACATTTTTCTCAGAAAGGACGCCATGAAAGCCCCTCTAACTCCACCTTATACTGGCCCTTATCTTGTGCTTTCATGTACTGATAAACTTTTCACCTTAGATATTAGTGGTAAAAGAGAACCTGTCTCTATTGACAGGATAAAAAGAGCCTGGACACAAAAACACAAGAGCCACACATTCCCCCTTACACACAGCATACCTGAAGTGAGTACTCCATCCAAAGACAATTATGTCACCACCACACACTGGTTGGAGAGTACATTAGCCAAAGAAATTATGTTGAACTCTGTACACATAATATGCCTCTGTATAATTTCTGCTTGTATTTTTCAAAAAACAAAAACAGAAATATTTTCTTCCCGAAAAAATAACATTTTTTTTCTTCATCAGCAGGAAAACCAGTTTTTCACAAAAAGCAAGAAGAAAAAGTTTGTAAACAATTGTACTAATACTATTTCTGTTCTGTACAACTGCTACTTTTTTCCTGTCAGCTTTCTTTCATTTAAAATATTGCCTAAGCAGGGGGTGATGTAGTCACAAAGACCTATTTTTCTTGTGAATCAATGCTCCTCCTTCTGAGCTGTTCGATCACATACTAGCCAATCAGCTAGCAGAGTGCATTGAGTCATCGGTCCCCTAAAGAACTACTGTTTGGAACTACATTAGGCACGGCTAAAATGGAAGGAGGAATTAATTATTTTAAACAGAGTCTCTCTTTAAAAATCTACCAAAATATATCAGATTTTAAGGTTGAAAATCCGAATTTTGAAAGTGTTTGATTTTTCCTCTTTTGTGTTTTGAAGTGTGAAATTCAGTGAAAGTGTTAATAATAATTATTATCTTTCAGATTAGCAAAAAATGATATATTTTCACTATTTTTATGAAAAAACACTCCTTTTAAATCTTTGAAAAATAAATTAATAATTTTCTTTTAGTTATATTGCTAATATACCATTAAATAGGAAATGCTTCAAAGAATTGATACCAAAAAAGAAAAAAATTGATAAATAACTTGGCATACATGACATTGCCTCATTTATGGTAGACTATAAGGCCTACACATAGTTGTTCGTATTTACAAACAGTTGTTATCTTTTCCTTTTTGCTATGACTTGCGCTTAACTTAGTTTAAAGTGTGGGGGACTCGGATCTACCATACTCTCTTGTCCAGAAACACTTGGTCTTGATGACAAGACAGGGTCAAGACGACCAAGCATGATACTAGATGCAGGAGTTGTCTCCGATCCCAAAATGGTCACCCATCTGGTACAGGCCAGCCTTAACTTAGGGGTGTAGAGGAATATGGGCAAAGAACACTGGTTAAGATATACACTGGAGAGTTACTTCCCTTGGGGAACACACACACACAGTGAGTCCCAACCTTGACAAAGGAAGGTACGTTTTTATGCCTCATGGTAACTATGCCCACTATAAGATTGAGTAGAACTCTAACCATTTCTAAAGTGAGTACTAGTTTATTGTTCCATATTGTGATGTTACTCTATTTCAATTTGTAATAAATGTGTATTTATATACTTGTGAACTATTTGCATTTATTAAGTATTTGTGTTTGTAAGTATTTTCAGTTTCAGTAAATCAATCAATTATGAGACCCTTAATACTTACAACATTGGTGATTCTGGCTCACAACTTAGAACACATCTAGCAACAACATGCATATTTTTAATTAATAATATAAGAAAAATGTATCAATTTAAAATTAATTCCTTCTTTTAAAAATATTCCTGACACGAATTTTGTAGTCAAAGTAGTTGAGACTAATAGTAAAATTAAAGTAGAAACAGGTACAGTTATAATATATATATATATATATATATATATATATATATATATATATATATATATATATATATATATATATATATATTCATAGATATGAATTAATAAAAATAAATAAAAACTGATTACGATTTATTTTTAGAAATATGCTATTTATCGTTTACCATTATTCATTTTTCCCATCAGAATGTCTTTTCAATATGGCCGCCCACTTTCTTCTCCAACTAACATTTGGTACCTGCCTTGGCTGAAGTAAACAACTACGTTACACATTGCCTGCTTCTCTTCCCATGTATCAGTAATGACTACTATCATATAGTATGCAAATTCAGTCGACCATCGCTAGCTGTAGGTAAATAAAAAAATAAACAATAAAAAATAATCATAAACAAATGTGAAATGGCGTCACCTACATTCAGTCTAAATCTGACAGATTTACGAAAAGACTCTGCTTTGTTTTTCATGCAGTTAGATCTATATTTTAGACTGAACAGTTATTAGAGCATAAAACTCTGCAGGATAGAACGCCATCGCAGTTTTTAAAACACCTGCAGAAGTTGACTGAGGAGCAATGGATAAAAACATCATCAAGTACATCTTCCTTCAACCAATAAAATATCAGGTGGCAATTGCTGCACAGGATGTCCATGCCTATCAAATGATTGGTCGAGATAGCAGACCACATCAGCTGTCAACAGTGGCTAGTGTTCAAATGTCAGAGAAGGACGAGTTGCTATCAAAACTAATGGAAGGGCAGAAGAGATTGGAAGCTTGCATGGATCAAATGGTGCAGGACATTGCAAGGCTTACCTTAAAAGAGAAAGCAAATTCCTGTATCCCACCTGGTCGCTATAAGAATCCAGGAAGCGCCTAAACCGATAGAAGACTGCAGCATCAACTGTCAGTGCATCTCGCTCTGACCGCCTATTGTATGTGGTAGACAAAAATTTGGGAAAATCCTTTTTAGTGGACTGTGGTGCACAGGTGTCTCTCATTCCTGTAACTGTAGCTGACAAGAAATTTACTCCCTGTAAGTTCACACAATGAACTGTAAATGGCTCATTAATATGCACACATGGGGGGAAGTGTATGGACCTCAATTTGGACTTGCATAGAGTATTTACTCACATTTTTATAGTGGCTGATGAAGTCAGTGCTATATTAAGTACTGATTTCTTGCAAGCGTCCAGCTTGGTTTGTGTTTAAGAGATCCAGAAACATAGCTTACAGTGTGTGGTGTAGTCAGGGCTGGTAATCCATTGTGTCCAGTAGTGGCGCATGCAAACCAGGACAATAATTTTCTGAGTCTCTTGAAAGAATATCTTTCAATTTCTGTAGCCTCCTTTCATAAGGAAGTTTTGCCACACTCTATCACACATTATATCGAAACAAAAGGTACTCATTGCCGAAATAGACAGGAGCACATCAATCATGTGTGACAAGTATTCAAATGCCTAAAGCAATATGGGGTAGTCCTACCCCCATTAAAATGTGTTTTTAGTCAATCTGAAGTCACATAGCATGCAGTAGTGTTTAACAAGATCAACTCTATGTTGCAAGAGACCATCAAATTGTCTCACATTCAACCCAACCATGGACTATGCCTAGCAGGGGATGCATCTGCAATTGGTATTGGAGTGGTCCTACAACAAAAATGTGATATGGACTAGAAACTCATTTCCTTCTTCTCCAAGAAATTAACAGAAAAACACGTTTTCCAGAGAGTTGTTAGCTGCATTCTTTGCAATATGCCATTTCCATCAACTCCTGTCAGCAGTTCCATATCCTCATGGACCACAAACCTCTGTTAGGTGCCTTGCAGTCTTTCTTGGACATATATTCTCCCAGAGAGATTCGCCAGATGGACTATATCCTCCAATTTACATCGGATATCCAGCACAGACATCCCAGCTGACACCTTATTGCGAGGAATTAATTCCTTCCAGTTGGAACCTTTCATCGACATCACCAAACTATTTCCTACCTGTGAAGGTTAGTGCTATCTGCTGACATGTATCGACAGCTCCTTTCGATAGTCCGAAGCTCTACCTATATCAGACATAATGGCATACACAACTGTCAGGTTTGGGGGCAAGATTTGGTGTCCCAGAAAATGTAACAACAAACAGAGGTCAACAGTTTGAGTCAAACCTATTTCACAAACTATCAAAACTTTTGGGTACCAGTCACATCGATACTACGGCTTATCACCCACAGGCGAACAGCTTTTGGATGCTCCTATTTTGAAAATAAAAAAAAATAATTGTTATAATTCTTTTTCTATCCTTTGCAAATGATTCAAATTTTAGTATGTTATTATGGATGATAACGACTACCAGCTGTCAAAATTTCAGCTTTTCACAGTTGTCATTTCTAACAAATATTAGGTTTTAAAATGTTGTCCCTTAGTTTTGGACGCTACTGTATATTGTTTATGAAAAAAAGAATTAAACCTCGATAAAGTTGATTCTCTACTTAATCGTCAAGACAAACATTAAAAATACATGGAAATTTACAGGACTGAAAGAACTTATTTTGTCTTGTAAAGACTATTGTAGTTTCTTCCAAACTACCATAAAATTTTGAATTTTTTAATTTTGCCATGCAAAATCTATAAAATAGAGTGAGATAAAAGATGGAATTATTTGAAATTCAGAAAATGTTATAATATTTTTGCATATTATATAGAAAATCATCCTAAATCTTATTTAGACAAAAAAATAATTTATTGGTTCAAAAACCTTTTAAAAAATTATTCAAATGTGTTATTCATCCAGACAAAAATGGAGATGAATGGTGTTTTTTGGGAAAAATTAAAATTTAAAATGCTATTAAAAATAGTAGAAACAGTTTTATATTATTCTGCTTTTCATATGATAAAATTCAGGCTTTTATGTTTCTGGAAAATAAAGTTGCTCAAGAATAATGGATTTTAATAGATTTTAATTCGTTTTAAAAAAACAACTCGATTTTTCTTCCATTTTTTTTTTTTTTTTTTTTTTTTTTTTTGCTGTGCCTTAACTACAGTAAATCATCAGTCAAGACCAGATCTCCAGCCAAGCAACACCTCTCCTCTTTCATCCCTTGTCCACCGGACACATCTACCTAGCATCGACAGCCTCTACTGGGAGACAACTGCTATCAACTAAGGAATATACCGACTGACCGACACAGACTCCAAAAAGAACTTACCACAGTCCTACCTTCAACTTCCTGCTGAGAGATAAATTCCCTTTCTCATCGTTATTGTTGAAAAGAAGTTTTGTTGTTCATTTTGTGCTGTGTTCTTCATCAAATATATTTTATTAGGGGTAAAACATTACCTCTAAAATATCACCTACATCATTATTTATAGTCAACATGGTAATTGATATACATTTCAGCTAATTATATCATATATCTTCTAACTAATCCAAAATACAGTGATGGTAATTTCTATCCTACTTCATTGAAAACAAGCAAGAGTTGAAATAGAAAATTCTTAAATATCAATAATTTCTAGTCAATCTAAATCAGCTGTGGTAGTCCATGAAAATATTTAGGTGGTCCGCAGAAAAAATGGGTCATTATTCATAATTCATGAACATCCAGAATAAAAAAAATGTATGATAGAATAGGTTATACTATTATAGGAGGAAAAAGTTTCACCATCCTAACTCTACTACTTTTTTTTAGCGAATATTTAAAAATAAAAAAATTTATCTAAGGGTGTGCAGTATCCTTAAGCGATATCAAAGAATAAATTGAGGCTAAACCATCACTATCAACATCACTATACACTGAGCATTATCAAGTGCATCCAACTGATTGAAATAGGCCAATAGGCAATTTTTGCAACAAATGACATCTATTTTTTACTGTAGACCTACTGTATTTTAGTTTTATTATCTCCTAACATTAAATCTATATATACTGAGCATTAGCGTACTCATTAGATACATATTTGTAAAAAGATACGATTCATATCTCTAAGTATTCATACCCGAAAACTTATAAATTTAAACTGGGCATAGCCTACCTCTTACAATTACAAAGTTGGTCTTCCCTGAACTAGCCTATCTGTGAGAGGCTAGCTACCCAACTAAAAACAAAAGGAAATTTTTTGCCTGTATTTTTCATTAAATATATAATTCTTCTTCTTCTTTTCCAGATTCAAATAAAATAATAGAATCCATAATGAGTGAGAAAAAGCAAGTGAATATTTTGCCCTTCTTCAGTAAAACTAAAATTAAAATAACATGAAAATAGTAATCGTGAGCTGATCAATGAATCACAGCATCCACAGTCCTCGTCAGACAGTATTAGAGAGAACATGGAAACTGGAGGCAAAAAGAAAAAACGCAAAATACAAGAAAATATGATTCAAGCTACTTGAAATTTGGATTTATTCAAGAACTTGGTAATGACCTGGACCCACGACCTCATTGTATTGTGTGTTGTGAGAGTTTATCTAACGATGCCATGAAAGCATCAAGACTTGAAAGACACTTGCAATCAAAACATTTTCAAATTTAGTTAAGAAATCATTTGAATATTTTCAAAGGATGCATGAAGGTATGAAAAAACGCTGCTAGTGCACTTACTGATCCGCGCTATTTTTTAAATCGTATTTCAAAGTTTAATAAAAGTTTTTTATACGTTTTTTTTATTCAATTGTAAGGTTATAGTATAGAATAGGTACAAAACACCCTCCCCTCCCCATAGTAAGAATGGCTTTTTAAATAATAACGTTATATTTATTTCAGCACGGATCAATAAGTGCACTAGTACCGAAAAAACAAATAGGTGCTTTAAAAAATATGGTTGTTGAAGATAAATCTCTATTAAACGCTTCCTACTTGATAGCACTTCAAATTGCAAAAAATAAAAAGCTTTATGCTTAGTGAAGACTTAATCAAACCTTGCATGTGAAGCAGTTTTAGAAAAACAAGCTGTTCAAAGATTGAAGGTAATTCCTATGTCTGCTAACACTGTTAAGTGCAGGATTGAAGAAATGGCCGATATTGAAAATCAATCAAATTATAAAAATAGTAAAAAATTCATCATTTTATTCAATTCAACTTGATGAATCGATGGACGTGAGTAACAAAGCACTTCTCCTTTGTTTTGTGAGGGTTGAGTCTAAAGGAGAATTACAGGAAGAATTTCTTTGCTCATTCAACTTGCCAGGTAGAACACAACTAGCTTTTTTAAAGCATTTGATAGTTGATTTATTTATTGCAGACTATTATCCTCATCTTTCTTGGATATTGTTTAACGACGTTTCGGCCAACTATTCCTCTGCCCTTCATCAAGTGGTAACCGTGACGGGATAGGAACTCTGAATCTCCTAATTGCATTCTCCATCGATAGTTGTTGTCATTGGATGGCAGTAATTGCTGAATGCAGGAGATTCGGAGTTCCTATCCCATCGCAATTACCACCAGACAAAAGCCAGAGGAATAGTTGACCGAAACATTGTGAAACAACATCTAAGAAAGGTGAGGATAATAGTCCGCAATAAAATAAATTATTAACTAATACTCATCTCAATAATGAATTCTAATTCAATAATATATATACCATTCGGAACGGACCCGACCATGGAAGATCAGATAATAAATAAAAATGTCCTCAAAACTATACAAAGTCTTATCAGATATTCTTAAAATCATAGATGAAATTCGACACAAAGTGCTCAATTCTTGAATATTTGAAACCCTCTGCAAAGAAATGGGCTCCCAGTGTACCCACCTTCTTTTTCACACTGAGGTCAGATGTCTTTTAAGGAGCAAAATACTGACATGACTTTTCGCCTTGCGTGAAGAAATTAAATTATTTTTCCATCAGCAAAATAATCAGAAATTTCAAGAACTCATGTCCGATGATGAGTGGGTAGCCAAGCTTGCATACCTGGCAGATGTTTTTTCTCTGCTATATGAACTAAACATATCTTTGCAAGGATAACTTAAAGACATGTTTACAGTATGAAGTAAAATAAATGTTTTCCTAATGAAAATATCACTGTGGCAAACGTATTTGGCAGAAGAAAATCTACAAATGTTTAAAAATTTGGATGAATATATGTGAGAGAAGGATCTTAACCGGCAAGTGATATCTTTTATTCAAGTGATATCTTTTATTCAAGTGATATTTTTTAATCAAGTGATATCTTTTATTCAAATGATATCTTTTAATCAAATGATATCTTTTATTCAGTGGGGTTAGGCATAAATAACCCACTATAAACCTACTGTGCCTAAATCTGTGCCTAAATCAAAATGTAGATTCCATGAACAAAGCTTCTTTCTTAGAACTGCACGCCTGTGGAACTCTGTTCCGTCTGCCTGCTTCCTTCCTGACTACAACTTGGATGTCTTCAAGTCCAACATAAACAAATTCCTCATGAACCGTCCTCTTAAGTAATGAGACTTTATCAAATCTCCAATACTAACGAATACTACAACACTATCCCATTGATTACTGTACACGCAATAACCCTTATCCCCGATTGGCTTCTTGGCCTTGATAAGTGGTGACCTCCATGTAAAAAAAAAAGAAAGTGATATCTTTAATTCAAGTGACATCTTTTAATCAAGTGATATCTTTTATTCAAGTGATATCTTTTATTCAAGTGATTCAACAGCATTTACAGTCCCTGACAGAATATTTTTATTTTTATTACCCAAGTGAAGAAGATCCTAGGTCTGGAAATATGTGGATAATAGAGCCATTTTTAGCTAACATGGAAGAAAGCAAATTAAGCATGAACGAAAAAGAAAGCCTTATTGATCTTGTGATGACATTATCAAAACTTCATTTCTGGCTCACTGTAAAAAATGAATACCCATCACTAAGTGAGAAAGCAATGAAAATTTTGATTCAATTTTCAACAACATATTTATGCGAAAAGGCATTTTCACAGGAATTAAAACATGATACCACTCTTGCTTGGAAATAGAAGCAGTTCTCCATCTTGCAGTGGCATCATTGTAGCTGAATCTCCACATGCTAATATCAAATGAACAACCATCATGCTAAAAATATGTAATATTTAACTGTTTTGGGTTTTTTTTTTACTATATAAGTTTTTTACATTTAACTTTAATTTGTGTATTTCGTATTAAGAAAATAAAACATTTCTGATTATTATTGTATAAATATATTTACCTGTTTTCTAAGTTCATATTATTGTATAAATATATTTACCTGTTTTCTAAGTTCATATTATTGTATAAATATATTTATCTGTTTTCTAAGTTCATATTATTGGTCCACCAAATGAAAAATTGTACATTTATTGGTCCATGAAGTTATAAAGGTTGGAGATGATGTAAATGGAGCCAAACAAAGAATTTATCTGTCATCATCCATCAATTCTTCTTCTTCTTCTTCTTCTTCTTCTTCTTCTTCACAATTCTTTTTGTCTTTTGCCAATGAAAGTGGCTATTTAACCTCCATTTTTCTATACAATCGCTTGACTTTGATAAGTAAATTTTTAAACACATTCATTTTTATTCCTGCCGCGTTTTATGCCTATTATGTCTACAAGTAATGTGTTCATGTAGTTAGAGATAAGTTGAATAATAGATACAAAAAGAAAAGTCTATATTAACAGAGGCATGATTTTGTATGAATGATAAAATATTCAAATGTGTGTCCATATACGAAAGAAAGTTGTTTTATATGTGTTTTTGTGATAGTATTTACGTGTATGAAATGTAAATGTTCTATAAAAACAATGTCCTTATTAACTGAGTTGTTCCAAAATGTCTGGCATGGCGCACAAAACGTTTGAACTCAAAGGTTTTGCAAACTCAACTGAAATAACAAAACAACACTACTCATGGACTCTGTTTAGATAAACAAGTTTTTATTCAACTTGTTTTATAAAATAAAATTGTCAACTTTCAAGTCAGCTTTCGTTTTTTATGTCACAGCATTTTGTGTGTGTCTCTGCAGTGTACGGCATATATTGCATGGGAGAACTTGAAAAGTGTTTCCTTTCAAAACTCTGCCTTTAATTTTTGTAGGCAGGAAAAAGTTCAAGACCTAGAGAAAAGACTGAATCGTGTATATTGAATACTTGTGGATATTTTTTGCAATTTCTACATTTCTCGTCAGATTATTGAAGTCCATAAGATATATATTTCCAAAGGTGTTTATTATTACTTTTTTCACAGTATGTCAGAAATATGTCTATGAAAATCATCATTTGCTGCTGTCTGATGAATTGCCTAAAACGTATCTGTTGTATTAGGAGGGGGGGGTAATACATTCCGGTAGACAGGGTTCTCAAATATGGATTTCAGAGCACATATAATCTATTGACTTTTGCATCCATAAAATGATAATCACACAACCAGCAGGTATAAATGAAAAAGGCCTGATTTGATATTTATTTAGAAAAAAAATCATGCTGTCGATGATACCGGTTTCTCGTCTGCTGGACTCGATAGCTTATGATCGATTAGAATTGTTCTTAAGCACAGCCCATATTTTGCTGTCTTTCATCTTTTTATGATTTTTTTACCCTTTTCAGTAGTTTTTGCTGTGAATCCATTTGATTAAGCATATGGTTGGGGAAGGGGGGGGTAAATTTCTAGTCCTTGGCAAACTTCCTAAAAGCATAACTATTGTACTAAGAACTATTGTACCTTAAATGTTGTGATATATTGTTTTTTTCTCAAAATATTTATTTCAGAGCATAGGCAACTTATTAGCTTATGAATGCATTATATTTTTTCATGAAAAAGGAAACTTAGAAATCGATGCATTCACCATGAAAAAAGTTTGGCCCTGAAATGGATTTCATTTGCTATCATGGTTTCCTTCCTTTGCTACCTTTACAATTTTTTTTTTTTTTTTACAAAGGAATCATCACTTATCAAGGCCCGGAGACCACTCGAGGATAAGGGTTAATGCGTCAATATTTTAGCATTTTTAATATATTAGCATTTTTAACATAGGTATTGGGATTTTTGTAAGTCGAATTACATAGGGGTACGGTTCATCCAGAACTTGTTTACATTGGACTTGAAGAGAATCAGATAGTAGTCACTTGGGAAGCAGGCCAACGGAAGAGAGTTCCACAGGCGTTCAGTTCTAAGAAAGAAGCTCTGCTCATGGAATCTATGTTTAGGTCTAGGCACAGATAAAGAGTGTGGAAAACTATTGGTGGTGGTTCTGGTTAGATGAGTCTTTTTCATGAAAGTTTGTCAAGGGGAGACCATAGATTGAAGCTCAAACAAGCACCTGCCATGGAAATAATGATAAAGCAGAGACAGGCTCGCAACATCTCTTCTGTAGGAAAGAGGTTGCAGGGAAGAGAAAAGGGCATCTCCTACTAAGCTACGAAGTCTGTTTTGAACACTGTCAAGACAGGATTAACAGCTTCCAGCAGCTCCAGCCCAGATGTGGCAATAGTACTCCATCACTGGCCGTACCTGGCTTTTATATAGGTAGAGAACTGCATCAGGAGTGAGATATTTACTGGAGCGGCAGGAGGATCCTATCATTTAAGGCATCTTTTGCCGATTTTTTCAATCTCCTCATTCATTTTTGTCATGTTCTACCTTAGGATTGTTTTCTATGCTTTATGATTGGCTTTAGGATCTTGTAGAATTGTCCGTTCCACGTGAAGTTGTTGTTAATCCAAGATCTAGGAAGAAAAAGAAAGACTGTGTTACCAGTTTAACCTTTTATAAACTGTCGGAATTAGCTTACCGACGAGTAGGGGGGGGAGACAGAAAAGACGGTTTAAGTCTTGCAACGAAATGTCGACGTTGCTTACAAGCAGTCTTTCCTTGTAAAAGTAACAAATGGGTAACGATGGTCAAAGTGTAATTTGTTTAAAAGACAACAACAACTACTACAACAACAGTAGAGCGGCCACCCCCTTTTATCTACTCCAACTCTCAGTCAACGAGATTGACACGTGACTGGAATGTCTATTTAACTTGTAAGGAATAGGCACTCAGGTTCTTTGATGAACGGACCACTGGCCATGTTGGTCACAGTTACCAGCACTCCTTTCTTCCCCACCAACCTACCCTCGGCAAGTCAACCAATTCAAAATTCTCACACATTCCCCACAAAAAGAAAAAAAAAAATCTTTAAGAGAATAAAACAGTTTGTTTAGACTCCTGATAAACTGGGTCTACCAGTTACAACTCCTTGAGGGTTGCAAGTCGGACAGAACCATTGCTCATCTTCTGGTGGTGCTTCAGTTAGACCCACACAGCTGAAGTGAAACCAGTCATTGCATCTATCGCAGGCTATCATAGGTCTGGTATCCTCAGGTCTGTTACAGCTAGGACAGATCCAAATTATAGTACTCTCTCTCCGTTGATGGTCCTGGCTTGATTCTATGCCTATCGGGTCAGGTTCTCCAAGCTGTTGAGAGATTTCCAGAGGAAAGAGATGTTTGATAGAGCACCTTCACCATGCGCACCAATTCATCACTTCCTTGGATTAGCTGTAGAACTTCACCTAGGGATGAAAAAGGCCTTGTTTTCAGAGGGCTTTTTATGAGCACTATATCTCCTGGTTTTACTTTATCTTCAAAGGAACAATCAGCCAAGCTCATTGCTCTTTCTCTGAGACTCAACAAATAGTCCTCATTCCAAACTTTCCTAAATTTAGTCAGGCTTTCTTCCCGGGAACGCAGGGTTTGAATCAAGTCACTTCGACTAATAGGATCGATCATTTCCAGGTCCTGATTTTCTAACCGCATTATTATTCCCTGACCAACATTTGCATTCATGAGAGAGTTAGGGGTTAAGACATTCAGATCAGCACCCTCAGAGCTCCTATATGTCAGGGGACGGCTATTTACTGCCCTTTGCACATCAGACAAAATTGTTAGTAGACCAAAATAGTCTACTTTACCTCTTCCAATACTTTATATAAGCAAGATTTTATGGTCTTGATAGACCTCTCCCAACTACCACCATACCAAGGCAAAAACAGTGGAATTGTGCAATGTTTTAAGTCATATGGGCTAAATTTTTCCTTGAATTCGTCTGCTATCATGCCCGGTTAATGATTCTGGGAGCAGTATTAAATGTGCGAGCATTATTCGAATAAAGGTGTGTAGGGATTCCATTCACGTTTGTGAACCTAATGAATGCTTGAATAAATGATTTCACATTCATATCCGGAACCAGTTCCAAATGTATAGCCCTAATACTCATGCATGTAAATAGAAGAATGTACATTTTATAGTCTTTTTCTTGTCCTTTAACATAGATATGGCTGGTAAAATCCACACCGGTATGTGGATAGGGCCTGACAAAATTCACCCGAGGGGCTGGTAAGTTGGTCGAACTTGGTATTGAAAAGGAAACGGCATTATAGCGTTTACATTTCACACAAGTACTAACCACATTTTTACAGCCTGTCTGGCTTGTGGTATCTAATAACCTGCAATCGTATTTCATTCAATGTTGTGGCCAAGCCTAAGTGTTGGCTTCTTTGGTGGTATTCTTGAATAATCAATCTTGTTAGATAATGCTCTTTTCCCAATAAAATAGGATTTTGGACCTCATATGAGTGATATTCCGATTTTCATATTCTTCCCATCGATCGTATAATGCCCTCGTGGTCCAAAAAGAGATTCAAATTCCTCACCAGTTTAGGTATGCTATTTCCTCCAGGGTCCAACAAAAAGTCCAACTCCCTTGAAAAGGATTGTTTTTGCATTGTCTTGATCAGGTAGGCATTTGCTTGTAACTCAGGATCCATCTCCCTCTTTTTTAACTTGTTGATGAACTTGAATATCAGTGAAGTTACACTGATCAACTTATTCAAACTGGAGAATTTTTCCAATTTGACTTCTGATGTAGCCACTTCATTCTCTGCGGCATAATTTACTGAAGCGCCAATCAACTCCATCTGAATTTTAGAAAGGCAACTCAACTCACGATGGCACCAGGAGGATTCTTCTTGCCTTATCCATTTCGGTCCCTCATACCAAAGAGAAAACTTTTCCTTAAATTTCTTGATAGTCAAACCTCTGGTGATGTAAAAAACATTAAAATGACAACTTCAGTAGGTTTTTGGAGGCACTGAAAACGAACATAACATTTAAAACTGACACAGAGAAATAGTTTTCTTTATATAAAGAAATTACTTTTTCAGAAAGTAGGATCACTGGGTTTGTATTACTGTACACATAGATCCGAAAAAGTTGTCAAAAAACAAATATATAACAAATAAATGTTATCAAAGGCAAGATAAGTTACTTTTCTACCTAACTGGATATATTTTTTGTGTTTTTATTCAATGTAACATATTTATTCAGCTCGAAAAACATACAGTGTTTACCGATGTATTCGAAAATTCAAGATGGCGTCTCACACCCTCTTTAACACCGTAAGTATGGAAAAAGGTGTTATAAATAAAAAAACTATACAAAATACTATTAAAAACCCGTCGAATATATGTCAACCTATGTCACGGTAAAATATATTGAATAGAAAGCTTTTTGGCATTTAGGGACAACAACAGTGAATGGGTGAGATCTTATTGCTAAGCGCATTTGTCGGGGATATGTACGTCGAGGGGATACGAGTGAAACGAGTTTACCAGAACACATTCCATTAAAATATTCGTAAAACAGGCACAGTGATGCAACATTCCTTATGCTATCAGTGGTGGCCATTTGTGTATATGCAAGCGCGCATAATGAGGTGACCATATGTGTACATTGATAACATAAGGAATTACATCGTTTAACATCTGGAAAAATACTTGTTTAAGGCATTATCACTAGAAAGTAGGTGCTCATTGTAAGGTAAATTTATACAGAAAAGTGATCCAAGTTTGTATTACTGTACACATAGATTCGAAAAAGTTGTCAAAAAACAAATATATAACAAATCAATGTTATCAAAGGCAAGATAAGTTACTTTTCTACCTAACTGGATATATTTTTCGTGTTTTTATTCAATGTAACATATTTATTCAGCTCGAAAAGCATACAGTGTTTACCGGTGTATTCGAAAATTTAAGATGGCGTCTTATTCTCTCTTTCACACGGTAAGTGTGGGAAAAGATGTTATAAATAAAAAACCGGATAAAATACTGTTAAAAACTCGCTCAATATGTTACCGTGACATAGGTTGACATATATTCGACGGGGTTTTAATAGTATTTTGTATAGTTTTTTATTTATAACAGCTTTTTCCACACTTACGGTGTTAAAGAGGGTGTGAGACGCCATCTTGAATTTTCGAATACACCGGTAAACACTGTATGTTTTTCGAGCTGAATAAATATGTTACATTGAATAAAAACACAAAAAATATATCCAGTTAGGTAGAAAAGTAACTTATCTTGCCTTTGATAACATTTATTTGTTATATATTTGTTTTTTGACAACTTTTTCGGATCTATGTGTACAGTAATACAAACCCAGAATTACTAATTCTAAATAAGCATGGGGAGTCTTCTCAAACTGATCAGAACAGATACTACATGTTGATCCGACCAGTAGCTACTTAATAGCAACACTTGTAAACGACATTTACGATTAAATTTAGTCACAACATTAAAATCGTTGGGGAAAAAATCCCGTTTTCCTGTAAAATTTGTAACGCATGAGATGAGAATGTGTTAGTACACTCGATTAGAAGAACTCTCCTGTATTTGAAGAGCAATTTTATAAAAGTTCGCGCGAAAAAAATATTTTCCTAATTGTAAAATGAAGACTGTTTCTGTGTCTAAGGTAAGAGTTGTATTCTTATATTTTATAACAGAAAATATTGAAATCTTCTTCTTCAACAACTTTTTTTATTTTTCACAGTTCATTCATTTTTGTGACTTTTTTGTACTTTTTAAATGTTGGAGCAATGTGGCTTTGTAAAGAAAGAAAGTTTTTTTTTGTTTGTTTATCGCACGCTTATGCGATAAAATTTATTGAGAGTTTGCCAATAGCAGTTGTTAAGTAAAACTTCTGTTGTAATGATTAATCGACTGTTTTTGTTTTAATTTCAATTTTACATTCGGAAAATCTGATGTTTAGGTAATCATTAGTTTTACTGACATAAATTATTTTAAAAGAAATAAATAGGCATTGAACCCGACAAATTGTTCTTTTTTGCATGGATCTTTAAATCCGAAATCTTCGTATAATTTAGTTGATTAGATACTAAAACTCAGTTCCGGTTGTTACTTTGCAAACTAGAAGATGGTTTCAATGCTAAAAGTGTTCCACTTCACATAAAGAAATCAAACGTTTTTAATTGAATTGGCGATTCAGAAGCATAGGCGACTCTAAATCCGCCTGTACCGGTGTCAGATGCAAACTTGTTATTGATGTAAAAAAATTCCGCTTTATTTTAATCTAAAATAGGTTTAGGGTTTGTATTACTGTACACGCAGATTCGAAAAAGTTGTCAAAAAACATATATAACAGATAAATGTTATCAAAGGCAAGATAAGTTACGGTACTGGTCGCGATTAGAGTTCCCTGCCGAACACCCGAAAAAAACACTGACTTCTCCCCACGCATGAGCAAAAGGACATGTTTTAGTTGCCATAGTAACTAAACGATCATGAATTTTTATCGACTTTGTTTTACTGTTTATGAATATTGAAATAAAAGACATTACTACACATAACATGGGGAGGGTGCAAATTCGCCTAAAAAAGTAGAATCTCATTTTACGGAATTAGCTAAGAGTGTTAATTTACAATAACACCTATGGCACCATTGGCACTTCTGCATGTCAGTAACATGAAGCAAATGCGTGTAATTTAGTTTCAAGAACAGCCGACAGATGTCGTTTGTCAGCCAAAGAACCGGGGTCGATAACTATTGACGTAATGAAAAAAAAAGTTTCATTCAACACACAAAACACATAGAAATGAAAAAAGTTGGGAAATTATTTTAATATTCATTTTAAGAAAATGCTATTAAAAAAGAAAAAAAGTCGATAAAAGTGAGACATAAACAGTAAAACAGTAAAAAAAAGTCGATAAAAGTGACACATAAACAGTAAAACAGTAAAAAAAAGTCGATAAAAGTGAGATATTATTAATAAATGTGTAGTAATGTCTTTTATTTCAATATTCATAAACAGTAAAACAAAGTCGATAAAAATTCATGATCGTTTAGTTACTATGGCAACTAAAACATGTCCTTTGCTCATGCATGGGGAGAAGTCAGTGTTTTTTTCGGGTGTTCGGCAGGGAACTCTAATCGCGACCAGTACCTAAGTTACTTTTCTACCAAACTGGATATATTTGTGTTTTTATTCAATGTAACATGTTTATTCAGCTCGAAAAACATACAGTGTTTACCAATAAAATTAAAAATGGAGCCCGACTCTCTCTTTAACACGGTAAGTTTGGGAAAAAGTGTTATAAATAATAAACAAGACAAAATATTGTTAAAAACCCACCGATTATGTCAAACTATGCTACGGTAACATATATTGAGCGAGTTTCTAACAGTATTTTGTCTAGTTTTTTATTTATAACACCTTTTCCCAAACTTACCGTGTTAAAAAGAGAGCCAGGCGCCATCTTGAATTTTCCCATACATCGTTAAACACTGTATGCTTTTCGAGCTGAATAAACATGTTACATTGAATAAAAACACGAAAATTATATCCAGTTTGATAGAAAAGTAACTTATCTTGTCTTTGATAACATTTATTTTTTTACTTTGGAAAAAAATTCAGTAAGGTAAAATCGTTAATAAGCAAAAAATAAATAAAATATAAAAAAATAAAATCGTTAATAAGCAAAAAATAAATAAAATAATAAACTAAAAATAAATAAAATAATAAACTAAAAATAAATAAAATAATAAGCAAAAAATAAAAAATGCGACATGCACAAGGAGGCCTAGAACAAATTGTCGATCATGTTAATACATGCAAAATACAACAAAAATGTTCCTTGTATATTATGTATTCATTTCTAATCGTTTATTTGCTTGTTTCTGTATTTAATCAAAATGATTGGTGCTTGTGCATTTTTGTTACCATGCTGAAATAATATTATTTTGAAAGCCATTCTTAACATGGAAAGGGAGGGTGTTTTGTAAGTATTCTGTGCTTTCACCTAACAATTTTATTAAAAAAAAACAAAAAAAGATATCAGGAAACTTCAATTTAACCTGAAAAAATTATAGTTATTGTTACTTCTTCACTTTAATGCCCATTTTTCCGCTCTCGACAACGCCATATGGAAAACGGCAAAAGAGAGACGCCACCTAACAGATATTAAAAACTGGAAGAAAAAAAATGAAAGGAAAGAGTTTAAGAGGAATAGAAAAGAAAGGCAGAGTTTGATTGCGTTTCTTCAATAAAAAAAAGAAATAAAATAAACAAGGCTGAAAATAAGTTATAGATCCACGGAAAACCAGTTGCTAGCAGCAGAAAGGAGATGCAAAACATGTCGGTGAAAGTGCATCATGAAGAAACGAAACGTAAACGGCGGCTTCGGCTGGAGGTGCACTAATGACCACTGCAGATAATGGACGGCCTTGCGCCATGGCACCTTTTTCAAGCGGTCCCATCTACATCTACCTATAATTATGCGAGTCATATATTTGTGGGCATTCGAAACAGCAACACACAAAAGCTTATGACAAGAGTGCAATTTCTGGTCAGATCACACTCTCGCTGACTGGAAAAACTTCCTAAGTTTTGCCATGACTATTTTGTTAGGAATCCCCGACAGATTGGAGGCTAGGGTATACGATGGAAGTTGACGAGTCCGTTTTCAATAGACGAAAACATAATGTCCGGGGGGGGGGGGGGGTCAAACCACTTTGGCTCTTCGGAGGATACGACCCTGCTGAGAAGGTGGGTTTTCTTGTTACAGTCCCAAACCATAAATCAGAAACCCTTCTTCTGTTAATAAAAAAATACATACTGCCAGGGACCACGATAGTTTCCCATTGCTGGAAAGCGTAGTGCAAAGTAGGGTATGAACATCTTACAGTTAACCATAGCCTTCATTTCATGAACCTTACGACTAGGGCTACTACAAATCATGTGGAGAGGATATGAAAGGAGGCAAAACAATAAAATAAAAGAGTGTTGAACCAACCCAAAGTGGGCTGGGGCATGGAAATAACCCAAAGATGACTATAATCAGAATTTTAAAAAGTCTGAGTTTTTCAAAAACTACAAAGAATTTCCAGATCAACAAAAAACAAATCCAATTAAAAGTTCAAGGTGGTGAAAAATGGTGAACTTTTGAAGTTGAGCGATTATATGAATCATGGGCTGACATTATTTCGGTAGTTTCATAGAACCTAGAAATTCCAAAAAATTGTTAAGGACCTAAATAAATGATAAAAAATAGCTTACTTGACTAAATTTCTTCTGAACTAACCATAATTGTATGTAATTTACTAAATCTAATCATATAATATACCTTAGAGCCTTTGAATATTGGAAATAGCTGATCAATACAAACCTTTTTAAACATGGAATGCAGAGGTAGGTCAGATATTAATGTATGGAAGCTATCCCAGTCAGCCGTAGAGTATCGATATACAGTACGGTGGAGAGGTATGTCTGAGGACATTGCATTTTGTTTTTATCTTAACTGATACAACCAAGTGGTCGGAAGATCCCAGAGGAGACAGAATGGAACATGAACATAGCTCAGGGGAAGTTATGAGAAAAAGGTCTGGAAGGCTAGCATACTGACCGGAAGTATTGGGTACACGGTGGGTTTGTGAACAATCTGGGTGAGGTCATAGGCAATGGCGAAATCATGACAGAACCTCCCCCGATCATCTGTTTTGTTTGAGTGGGTCAGCCATTCCACATTGTGGACATTGAAGTCACCACAAATGTGGATGTTAGCCGAAGGATGAGCAGATAGAATGTAAATTTTCTCAGATATGCTCTTAAAGATAGTAACTCTGCTATAAGCAAGTGCAACACATATCAGAAGCACATAGAAGGTAAATTAGGGTCTTCACTGGAAATATCCTTACCACACGGAAAGCCATCTTTAATGTAGGCACATATTCCATGCCTATGTCGTCAGGGGGGTCAGATTTAGATGTTAAGTTAGAGTATCCTTTAATTATGAACTCATCTAGGGAAGTGGTTGGCCCTATGCCAGTTTCGCTTTGGGAGAATATGTCCGGTTTCATCTCCTGTAATTGGGTTTCAACCTCTGGAAAGTTAGAACGTAGACCCCTGATGTTGGAGAAGGAGACATGGTAGTAGGGGTCTACATTTGAGGATGGGGTTCTAGGTTTATTTGTGTTTTTTTTTTTTTGAGATATTTCATGTTGAGGATTTGGGATTTGTGGAACAGTTCGGCAGACTTGGTTAGAGCAGGACAGAGAGGGAAAGCAAGAGAAAAAAGACAGAATTTTTTTTTTTTTTTGTAGCACATGATAAAGTAAAGCCGTAACAATTACCCACTGGTATGGCATCGAGAGGCCCCACCAGAAACTACTGCATGGTCCAGAATCCATTCACCAGATGGCAATACTAGTACTTTGCACCTGCTGATAGGACAGCCTCCTTAGTGGTTAATCCAAGGTTCGGTTCCCTGACTATCAGGCGGATAAAGGCAGCCCAGATGAAACGTTTATCCTCCAGCACCCTTACTAGTGACATGGCCATAAGGATAGACATAGAAACAGAAGAATTCCGACATCTCGTCCTGGAAAGCAGCTTTTTCTTCTCCCTTTGTCAGAAAAATCACTCATTGGAAATGAGGACTGAGGGACAAATAACTAAAAGCGAGAGTAACGAAAGCTGCCGATAACGCATCCACAATGCGTTGTCTACTCTCCACTAAAAAAAAAAAGGTTCAAAGGACTTATTAATATTTACTTAGTATAAGTCAGTAGCTCTAATTCAAAATTTAAGGTATTTGAAGATAAATTTCCCTCCCATATTTACGAATGAAATGAAAATGGAATACATTACTGTAATGTCTGTTTTGTCTTCTTATCCAAGAGACACCTCCAACAAAAGAATTATAATAAGGATAATTTAGCACCAAAATAATTTTAAAAATACTAGTGGGGAGTTATCACGTTTTGAGATATTCATTAAACTTATTTCTTCTTATCTAAAAGACACCTCCAGCATATTTGACGGCTTTCCATTCATTGTCTCTAGCTTTCGGGTTTCAGTGCTTATGGCAGACAGGATGGGAGAGGGTCACGGTGGAAGGGATGATTTTGTTTATATTTATAGAGTAAAGTAGTAATCCTAAAACAATTTTTTTTTTCCTTGGGGGGGATATTCTAGATAATTTTGCATTTAACAACTGAAATAAAATATATTAGACAAAATTAAGTCAAAAATAAAGAATTATAATGAGGACAATTTAGCACCAAAATAATTTTTAAAATACCGGTGGGGAGTTATCATGTGTTGAGATATTCATTAAACTTATTTCTTCTTATCCCCAAGGGGTATCTTTCAGGTTAAAATGGCTAAAATTTACACTTTTGGGCTTATTAAAAAAATACTATCCACAAATCAATTATGTCCAAAATGCTGCCATGGCAAATAAAAGAGCACAAAATTCCACTAGATATGACTAAACATGCGAAGGACAATTTAAACTCAATAATATTCTGCAAAGAATTTCAAAACATAAGAATCAACCACTGTGCTTATATACACTGATGGCTTCAAGAGTCCAAATAAAGTAGAGAGTGCAGCCATATAATCTGAAGGAAAATTAAACAAAAGATTAATGTAGCGGAATTGGCAATAACCGAAAGGGGGGGGGAATAAAGAGCTTACCTCGGATATGTCTGTTGTTGTGTTGCGGGCTGAGCGAAAGAGAGTTCCAAGATGGTATCCATGGGTTTTTATTGCCGTTAACCTCATGCAATTCTCGCAAAATTATGCAAATATATAATACCCAGCCGCTATAAAGACAGGACGCTGGGAAGCAGTCAGGGAGTGTTTTGCAGATTGTGCATAGGTGGTTCTGGCGGTTGGATTGTTCTTTGTGACGAACCACGAATCTGCGAGAAGCGAGTTTTCTTCTGCCTTTTTTCTGTCTCCTTCTTCTTTCTCTACAGTCATTACAGCCAAGAAATTCCTCTCTTCTAGAGGTGGGCGGTGCAGGGCGAAACTGACTATTTCCTATTTTTGTTTCTGATTTTTGCCTACTACATTTTGCTACAAGCTATTTCGGCTCCACTATGTCGTAGCATGGCTGAAAAAAGTGAGACTTGTCACACAACTTCAGCAGGTGGATGATATAGCGAGTCTCCTACCTTTATATCTGGAAGATGATGCATTGGCCCTCTACATGGAAATGGAGGAGGACGATCAAAAGAAGATAGACCAGATTGAGGCCCGATTAAAAGAAGCATTTACTGACGACGCGTTAGCATACAGAAAAATAACTATGGTCAGATGGGCTGGCGAACATGTGGATGTTTACGCCAACAAAATCAGGCAGTTGGTTGGATTGGCCGGATTCACAGGAGATGACCTAGAGAGACTCACAAAATTGACTTTCGTCACTGGGTTCCCTGACGTAATCTCAATTGCTCTTGAACAGGCGCCGAACATCGAAGCCCTGAACATGGGGGAGCTAATGTTGAGAGCGAGAATTTTGATGATGTCTGGGTAACAAAATCAGGACGTATTTGCGGCCACATGCTCACCCAACAACAACAGGGCTAAGAATATTCCTGTTAGTGTGACTTGTTTTAAATGCAATGTTGAAGGCCACCTTGCGAAGGACTGTTGAAAACACAGAACATAGTGTTACCGGTGCGATGAGAGTGGACACTGGGCTCGGAACTGCTCTGGAAACGAGCAAGGGGGGGAGGACGCATAAGCGCCAGTCTCCTTCCCCACCAAAATGCTCCCGATGATAAGCATCCATGTTGATGGGACACGATGTTTGGCGTTTATTGATACAGGATGCTATAGGAGGATTTTACATGCAGACCGGTGCCGGTCTTGGAGGAAAACAAATGTGAATGTCGAAACGATTGGTGGAATATCCCATGCGTGCTGCGGTGTTGGAGCGGTCTCTGTATCCACTGAAGAAGATGTGTCTGCCAGAATTGATGTGTTGGTGGGGCATGGCAAACTGCTGGGGTTGACTTCTAGGGATCGATGCCATAAAAGCTCTGGGAAGTTGTCGTCGAACCTACAGGATCAGTGCGGCTGGGCTGCAAGAAAAATATTAAATGCGCAGCCATTTCTATTAATGAACCGGATTTCACCGCCAAAGCCGAACGTGAACCGCATCGTGAAACTCGTCTTAAGACCATCCCCCTGAAAGGCTACACAGTGCCGGCAGAAATCCGTGAAGAATACACTCAGGAGCTCCGCACCTGGATCAATAATGGTTGGCTCGTGCCATACCCAGAGAATAAATTGGGACCTCCCAAAGGCCTAATTCCCCTGATGGCTGTGACACAGCAGAACAAAACCAAAGTGCGCCCGGTGATGGACTACCGGGAGCTAAATCATTATGTAGACACGTTTGCGGCCAACGCAGATGTTTGTGCGGCTAAGCTGCGCGAATGGAGACAAGAAGGTGCTAACATGTCTCTACTGGACCCCAGGAGAGCATACCTACAAGTACGGGTCCATGAGACACTGTGGCCATACCAGACTGTGAAAATCGTCGGGATAAAATACTGTCTGACCCGCTTAGGATTCGGCTTGAATGTGGCTTCCCTGATAATGAAAGCAATTGTCAGCGAAGTATTATCCCAGGAAGAAGTTGTAGGCCATGCAGCATCTGCTTACATTGATGGCATTTTTGTCAATGAAGACGTGGGGCCTGCGATCTATCTAAGAGAACACCTACGCAGTTCGGGTTGGAGTACAAGAACCCGGAGCGGTTGAAGGATGGTGCACAGGTGCTGGTATTGGCGGTCGGGATGGAACGCAGTGAACTGCGGTGGAAGCGAGGAAATGCAATTCCAGAGGTTCTCAGTATTGTTATGCGACGAACAATGTTCTCTCTTTGTGGCCGATTTGTTAGGCACTATCTGGTGTGCGGTTGACTTCGTGTATCTTGTGGAATACTCAGAAGGAGAGTAAGTTCCGTAACAAAGGGCTGGGATGATGAAGCAAGGGATGCCGTACTGTATTGTATGATGTTTGAGATCTTAGAATCTGTGGACCAGGACGATCCGGCCCAGGGAAATTGGTGTGTGGACGGCAAAGAGCTGAATGTGTGGGTCGATGCTAGGTCCCTAGCAATTGGTGCAGCCTTGGAGACACATGAAACTGTGTTGGAAGACGCATGTTGGCTGCGACCTGAAGATGACTCTCAACACATCAACTTAGCGGACGCCGTATTGAAAGGCATCAATTTGGCTCTTCAGTGGCAGGGCAAGGTGAAACAACAGCAGATAAAGAGGTGGTACAAATGTACACCACATCCAATACATTGAGATATGCAAGACTCTGAGACAAAGAATGGCAAAAGAAATTTCAAACTTCAATGAACAACAAATACTACAAGCCTTTGAAGTAAACAAAGGCATTAAGTCCATTAAATAAGGCAGCATCTCGGAAGAAACAACATCACCTATCTCAAAGAAGAAGACAGCACTCTCATCCATGATCTAGACAGAATTGTTTAAAGGTGTGAGAAGTTCTATGCTAACCTCTATGCCACCAGACAACTGGGACACACTCCAACCCTTCATGCACTGAAGAAATCTGAGAAACATCCTCTACCTATCCTCCCATTGGAAGTAAGAGCAGCGATTCAGCGAATGAAGTCAGGCAAAGCTGCATAAGAAGATGGTGTTACTACAGAGTGGTAGTGAACCATTGTTGAGATGTTTACAAGACTGTTTAATAAGTGCCTCTCCAGTGCAAAAGTTCCAGATGAATGGAGGAATGCATCAGTGGTCATCATTCATAAGAAAAGACATATTGCAGATAATGGGAAAGCCTACTGGGGAGAATGGGAAAGCCTACTGGGGAGAATGGGAAAGCCTACAGGGGAGAATGGGAAAGCCTACTGGGGAGAATGGGAAAGCCTACAGGGGAGAATGGGAAAGCCTACTGGGGAGAATGGGAAAGCCTACTGGGGAGAATGGGAAAGCCTACAGGGGAGAATGGGAAAGCCTACTGGGGAGAATGGGAAAGCCTACAGGGGAGAATGGGAAAGCCTACTGGGGAGAATGGGAAAGCCTACAGGGGAGAATGGGAAAGCCTACAGGGGAGAATGGGAAAGCCTACTGGGGAGAATGGGAAAGCCTACAGGGGAGAATGGGAAAGCCTACTGGGGAGAATGGGAAAGCCTACTGGGGAGAATGGGAAAGCCTACAGGGGAGAATGGGAAAGCCTACTGGGGAGAATGGGAAAGCCTACAGGGGAGAATGGGAAAGCCTACTGGGGAGAATGGGAAAGCCTACAGGGGAGAATGGGAAAGCCTACTGGGGAGAATGGGAAAGCCTACAGGGGAGAATGGGAAAGCCTACAGGGGAGAATGGGAAAGCCTACTGGGGAGAATGGGAAAGCCTACAGGGGAGAATGGGAAAGCCTACTGGGGAGAATGGGAAAGCCTACTGGGGAGAATGGGAAAGCCTACAGGGGAGAATGGGAAAGCCTACTGGGGAGAATGGGAAAGCCTACAGGGGAGAATGGGAAAGCCTACTGGGGAGAATGGGAAAGCCTACAGGGGAGAATGGGAAAGCCTACAGGGGAGAATGGGAAAGCCTACTGGGGAGAATGGGAAAGCCTACAGGGGAGAATGGGAAAGCCTACTGGGGAGAATGGGAAAGCCTACTGGGGAGAATGGGAAAGCCTACAGGGGAGAATGGGAAAGCCTACTGGGGAGAATGGGAAAGCCTACAGGGGAGAATGGGAAAGCCTACTGGGGAGAATGGGAAAGCCTACAGGGGAGAATGGGAAAGCCTACTGGGGAGAATGGGAAAGCCTACTGGGGAGAATGGGAAAGCCTACAGGGGAGAATGGGAAAGCCTACTGGGGAGAATGGGAAAGCCTACTGGGGAGAATGGGAAAGCCTACAGGGGAGAATGGGAAAGCCTACTGGGGAGAATGGGAAAGCCTACTGGGGAGAATGGGAAAGCCTACAGGGGAGAATGGGAAAGCCTACTGGGGAGAATGGGAAAGCCTACTGGGGAGAATGGGAAAGCCTACAGGGGAGAATGGGAAAGCCTACTGGGGAGAATGGGAAAGCCTACTGGGGAGAATGGGAAAGCCTACAGGGGAGAATGGGAAAGCCTACAGGGGAGAATGGGAAAGCCTACTGGGGAGAATGGGAAAGCCTACAGGGGAGAATGGGAAAGCCTACTGGGGAGAATGGGAAAGCCTACAGGGGAGAATGGGAAAGCCTACTGGGGAGAATGGGAAAGCCTACTGGGGAGAATGGGAAAGCCTACAGGGGAGAATGGGAAAGCCTACTGGGGAGAATGGGAAAGCCTACAGGGGAGAATGGGAAAGCCTACTGGGGAGAATGGGAAAGCCTACAGGGGAGAATGGGAAAGCCTACTGGGGAGAATGGGAAAGCCTACTGGGGAGAATGGGAAAGCCTACAGGGGAGAATGGGAAAGCCTACTGGGGAGAATGGGAAAGCCTACTGGGGAGAATGGGAAAGCCTACAGGGGAGAATGGGAAAGCCTACTGGGGAGAATGGGAAAGCCTACTGGGGAGAATGGGAAAGCCTACAGGGGAGAATGGGAAAGCCTACTGGGGAGAATGGGAAAGCCTACTGGGGAGAATGGGAAAGCCTACAGGGGAGAATGGGAAAGCCTACTGGGGAGAATGGGAAAGCCTACTGGGGAGAATGGGAAAGCCTACTGGGGAGAATGGGAAAGCCTACAGGGGAGAATGGGAAAGCCTACTGGGGAGAATGGGAAAGCCTACTGGGGAGAATGGGAAAGCCTACAGGGGAGAATGGGAAAGCCTACTGGGGAGAATGGGAAAGCCTACTGGGGAGAATGGGAAAGCCTACAGGGGAGAATGGGAAAGCCTACAGGGGAGAATGGGAAAGCCTACTGGGGAGAATGGGAAAGCCTACAGGGGAGAATGGGAAAGCCTACTGGGGAGAATGGGAAAGCCTACAGGGGAGAATGGGAAAGCCTACTGGGGAGAATGGGAAAGCCTACTGGGGAGAATGGGAAAGCCTACAGGGGAGAATGGGAAAGCCTACTGGGGAGAATGGGAAAGCCTACAGGGGAGAATGGGAAAGCCTACTGGGGAGAATGGGAAAGCCTACAGGGGAGAATGGGAAAGCCTACTGGGGAGAATGGGAAAGCCTACTGGGGAGAATGGGAAAGCCTACAGGGGAGAATGGGAAAGCCTACTGGGGAGAATGGGAAAGCCTACTGGGGAGAATGGGAAAGCCTACAGGGGAGAATGGGAAAGCCTACTGGGGAGAATGGGAAAGCCTACTGGGGAGAATGGGAAAGCCTACAGGGGAGAATGGGAAAGCCTACTGGGGAGAATGGGAAAGCCTACTGGGGAGAATGGGAAAGCCTACAGGGGAGAATGGGAAAGCCTACAGGGGAGAATGGGAAAGCCTACTGGGGAGAATGGGAAAGCCTACAGGGGAGAATGGGAAAGCCTACTGGGGAGAATGGGAAAGCCTACAGGGGAGAATGGGAAAGCCTACTGGGGAGAATGGGAAAGCCTACTGGGGAGAATGGGAAAGCCTACAGGGGAGAATGGGAAAGCCTACTGGGGAGAATGGGAAAGCCTACTGGGGAGAATGGGAAAGCCTACAGGGGAGAATGGGAAAGCCTACAGGGGAGAATGGGAAAGCCTAAAGGGGAGAATGGGAAAGCCTACTGGGGAGAATGGGAAAGCCTACAGGGGAGAATGGGAAAGCCTACTGGGGAGAATGGGAAAGCCTACTGGGGAGAATGGGAAAGCCTACAGGGGAGAATGGGAAAGCCTACTGGGGAGAATGGGAAAGCCTACTGGGGAGAATGGGAAAGCCTACAGGGGAGAATGGGAAAGCCTACTGGGGAGAATGGGAAAGCCTACTGGGGAGAATGGGAAAGCCTACAGGGGAGAATGGGAAAGCCTACTGGGGAGAATGGGAAAGCCTACTGGGGAGAATGGGAAAGCCTACAGGGGAGAATGGGAAAGCCTACAGGGGAGAATGGGAAAGCCTACAGGGGAGAATGGGAAAGCCTACTGGGGAGAATGGGAAAGCCTACAGGGGAGAATGGGAAAGCCTACTGGGGAGAATGGGAAAGCCTACTGGGGAGAATGGGAAAGCCTACAGGGGAGAATGGGAAAGCCTACTGGGGAGAATGGGAAAGCCTACTGGGGAGAATGGGAAAGCCTACAGGGGAGAATGGGAAAGCCTACAGGGGAGAATGGGAAAGCCTACAGGGGAGAATGGGAAAGCCTACTGGGGAGAATGGGAAAGCCTACAGGGGAGAATGGGAAAGCCTACAGGGGAGAATGGGAAAGCCTACAGGGGAGAATGGGAAAGCCTACAGGGGAGAATGGGAAAGCCTACAGGGGAGAATGGGAAAGCCTACTGGGGAGAATGGGAAAGCCTACAGGGGAGAATGGGAAAGCCTACAGGGGAGAATGGGAAAGCCTACAGGGGAGAATGGGAAAGCCTACTGGGGAGAATGGGAAAGCCTACAGGGGAGAATGGGAAAGCCTACAGGGGAGAATGGGAAAGCCTACAGGGGAGAATGGGAAAGCCTACAGGGGAGAATGGGAAAGCCTACTGGGGAGAATGGGAAAGCCTACAGGGGAGAATGGGAAAGCCTACAGGGGAGAATGGGAAAGCCTACAGGGGAGAATGGGAAAGCCTACAGGGGAGAATGGGAAAGCCTACTGGGGAGAATGGGAAAGCCTACAGGGGAGAATGGGAAAGCCTACAGGGGAGAATGGGAAAGCCTACAGGGGAGAATGGGAAAGCCTACAGGGGAGAATGGGAAAGCCTACTGGGGAGAATGGGAAAGCCTACAGGGGAGAATGGGAAAGCCTACTGGGGAGAATGGGAAAGCCTACAGGGGAGAATGGGAAAGCCTACAGGGGAGAATGGGAAAGCCTACTGGGGAGAATGGGAAAGCCTACTGGGGAGAATGGGAAAGCCTGCAGGGGAGAATGGGAAAGCCTACTGGGGAGAATGGGAAAGCCTACAGGGGAGAATGGGAAAGCCTACTGGGGAGAATGGGAAAGCCTACAGGGGAGAATGGGAAAGCCTACAGGGGAGAATGGGAAAGCCTACAGGGGAGAATGGGAAAGCCTACTGGGGAGAATGGGAAAGCCTACAGGGGAGAATGGGAAAGCCTACAGGGGAGAATGGGAAACCCTACAGGGGAGAATGGGAAAGCCTACTGGGGAGAATGGGAAAGCCTACTGGGGAGAATGGGAAAGCCTACTGGGGAGAATGGGAAAGCCTACTGGGGAGAATGGGAAAGCCTACTGGGGAGAATGGGAAAGCCTACTGGGGAGAATGGAAAAGCCTACAGGGGAGAATGGGAAAGCCTACTGGGGAGAATGGGAAAGCCTACAGGGGAGAATGGGAAAGCCTACAGGGGAGAATGGGAAAGCCTACTGGGGAGAATGGGAAAGCCTACTGGGGAGAATGGGAAAGCCTACAGGGGAGAATGGGAAAGCCTACTGGGGAGAATGGGAAAGCCTACAGGGGAGAATGGGAAAGCCTACTGGGGAGAATGGGAAAGCCTACTGGGGAGAATGGGAAAGCCTACAGGGGAGAAAGGGAAAGCCTACAGGGGAGAATGGGAAAGCCTACTGGGGAGAATGGGAAAGCCTACAGGGGAGAATGGGAAAGCCTACTGGGGAGAATGGGAAAGCCTACTGGGGAGAATGGGAAAGCCTACTGGGGAGAATGGGAAAGCCTACAGGGGAGAATGGGAAAGCCTACTGGGGAGAATGGGAAAGCCTACAGGGGAGAATGGGAAAGCCTACAGGGGAGAATGGGAAAGCCTACTGGGGAGAATGGGAAAGCCTACAGGGGAGAATGGGAAAGCCTACTGGGGAGAATGGGAAAGCCTACTGGGGAGAATGGGAAAGCCTACAGGGGAGAATGGGAAAGCCTACTGGGGAGAATGGGAAAGCCTACAGGGGAGAATGGGAAAGCCTACTGGGGAGAATGGGAAGGCCTACAGGGGAGAATGGGAAAGCCTACTGGGGAGAATGGGAAAGCCTACAGGGGAGAATGGGAAAGCCTACAGGGGAGAATGGGAAAGCCTACTGGGGAGAATGGGAAAGCCTACAGGGGAGAATGGGAAAGCCTACTGGGGAGAATGGGAAAGCCTACTGGGGAGAATGGGAAAGCCTACAGGGGAGAATGGGAAAGCCTACTGGGGAGAATGGGAAAGCCTACTGGGGAGAATGGGAAAGCCTACAGGGGAGAATGGGAAAGCCTACAGGGGAGAATGGGAAAGCCTACAGGGGAGAATGGGAAAGCCTACTTGATGCAGACCTCCTGTATCTGCGGTCTCTCTGTAAAGGGATTTATTAGTGTATCTCAAAGTGTCCCTGCAAGGGGACATGGATGCTTCTTTCACAAATAAACCCTTACCAAATGTTCCCAAAAAAACATATATGAACAAGAAAATTCTAAAAAGTAAACACTGGTAGGAGGGCGCCCAGGATAAAAAGGTCCCCTTGTCATGGCTATGCACTGGGCCATACGTGGAAAATAACAGTGCGACTTTTCCCAGTGATACTATTACAGGTAGCAACACTATGCTGGAGAATCCACCAGACCAGACAAATTCTGATCCTGGACTCTGGAAAAACGAAACAATGACCACAAGAAAACGCAATTGTAAAACAGTGAATTGGTCGATTGCGGGAAAGAAAAAAATCTTTTTAAAAATGGGGTAGGTGCAAGGACAAAATATTCGAGGGCTAAATAAAAAATAAAAAAAACGGATCTACCAAGAGAAAAACTGGAGGCCACTACAACCAAAAAATTACTCTCTATAGTCTCACAAATTGATAAATATATACCTCCACATGAAATTAATGAGATAAAGGAGAGAGCCATAAAAATGGCTGAGATTGACTTCCACTCCCAAAAAGACCAGGGAAAATACCACCAAAAGCAGTGGAGTCGGGAAGAAAAGTGGATCCTTATATGGACAATGGAGTATGCCAAAGCCAAATATACAGGGCTGAAAGAACGATGTGCAGAATGGCAAAGAATTTCTACCACCATTGCCCATACAAAAATAACATCTCAAAAGGAAGACTGACTTCCCAGAAATCCAACTTCTTGATGAGTGGAACATTCTCGCAGGATGAGATTGCAGGATTAAAACGCTGCACTCTAGCTATAAACGGGGAGTGCCCAATCGACAACCCCGTCCCCATGCAGGAACCTAACCAGACAACCAATATATATATATAGCCCAGCAACAAACCCTGCGGCACAGGCACGTGACACAATGGAGAGATCTCCACCGAAAGAAGGAGCACCCACCAAAATCTCCTCATCAATGAATGGCCCGTCAAAGAAACAAGACCACCAGATTCTGAGACGACAGAGCCAAAATAATATTCAAAATCTACTGATAGATGCAGAGCAGATTGAGCTAGAGAACTTACTGGCCAATCAAATTGAAAGAACTAGGCATCTACAACTACAAGACCGACCCAGACTGGTCCAAATAAAGATGACCAAGGCCTTCAAAAATCTTGCTGTAAAAGTGAACGATGCCCTCTCTAAGTTAGTACCAACAGATGCTTAGTTAACAGAAATTAACCATGCAACATATGGGGCTGCATGGTTTATCCAAACAAAACTCCTTCCCCAAACATCAGAAAGGAAAAAAGGAGCAAACAGGAGACCTAAACCAAATGAGCCAGTCTGGAAAACCAAACTCCAAAATAGGATAAATGGTCTTAGAAAAGATATACCCCAGATATCTTCTTTCCTGCGGACCGAAAATCCCGGACAAAACTTAAAGAAAAAGGTGAGAACTTTAAAATCTTGATACTCCCTTCAAACCACGAACCAGCTAAGAGCCCATATAGCAGAAAATCAGGCAAAAGTGAAGGGCTTAGCTGCACAAATAAAAAATAAGCAACAAAAAATTGAGTCCAGGTCCATAAACAGTTTATTTGACAGAAACCCAAGGATAGTGTACCGAAATCTCATGAGAGATAATATCAAAGTAACATCACCACCAACACAAAAACAGATCGATAAATTCTGAAGGCCATTGTATGAGGACCCAAAACAACATCAGGAGAGGGAGTGGATAGGCACAGTAAAAGGAGCAGTCAAGGGCAAGGAAAAATGGCAGCGTTGGAAATCACCAAAACAGCCATAAATAAAAAGATAATCCACTACAGCAACTTCAAAAGCCCAGCAATCGATAACATTCCAAATTTCTAGCTAAAAAAGCTGACGGCACTACACGAACACTATGCCCTAGCATTCAACCGAATTATTGGTGGCAAAGAAGAACCACCAGAATGGCTCACTATTGGCAAAACAACTCTTATACTCAAGAGCCAGGAAACACATTTGCCAAATAAATACCGGCCTATCTGCTGCCTTTCAACCACATACAAATGGCTTACTGGAATAATTGCCGATGCAATTTATCAGCATTTGACTGATGGTGAATACCTTGAGAAGGAGCAGAAAGGGTGCACGAAAAATAAGCTTGGGACAAAAGATCAACTTCTTTTGAACAAAACAATCCTGGAAGACTGTAGGAAGCGACAAAGAAACCTGTCAATGGCCTGGATTGACTACAAAAAGGCATTTGACAGTGTGTCTCATTCCTGGATAATGCGGTGTCTGGAGCTGTATAATGTCCATGAGAACATAAGATCTTTTATTACAAAACAAATGACAATGTGGCAAACATCTATTTCCCTACACCACATGGAAGGGACAATATAGTCTTCAAATATTAGCATCCAGCGAGGCATATTTCAAGGTGATAGCCTATCACCACTACTATTTTGCCTTGCAATCGATCCACTCAGCAAGCTTCTAAAAAAATGTGATGCTGGGTACAATCTCAGTAGAGGCAGAAAAAAAGATGAAAGTAAAAGAGTGAATCATTTACTTTTCATGGACGATCTAAAACTCTATGCAGAGACAGAAAAACACCTTGTCTCCCTGATAGAAATTGTGAAAACTTTCTCAGAGGATATCTGCATGGAGTTTGGATTTGACAAATTTGCTAAATGCACAATAAAAAAGGGGAAAAAACAACATCTGAACATCTTCAGATCAAGGACAGCCTCACTGAAGATTTGAAAGAGGATTCCACATACAAATACCTCGGCATTGAGGAAAACATTAATGTGGACCATGAAAAAATGAGATGTAGAGCAGAACAAGAATATACAGTACGTCTGAAAAAGATCCTCAAATCTGAACTAACCCCTAAAAACAAAATTATGGCTATAAACCAGCTTGCAATACCTGTGATCACGTACGGTTTCGGTATTATAGATTGGCCTCAATATAACATAAACAGGCTCGATACCAAGACCAGGAAACAACTATTCCTACATAAGGTAACATACCGAAACCAATGCATGGACAGGATATACCTACCAGAAAGGAAGGGGGCTTAGACCTCACTGAATTCAACCATGCATATCGAGCCATTATAGTAAGCATGGGCCAATATATTAAAACTTCAACGGACGTGACAATGGAAATGGTGAAAGACCATCATAATCATCTTTCACAACAAACCTCAATCACAAAGCTTGCTGAAAACTTTGGAGAAGTCATACAGGAGAACACTGCCAATGTACACGATAAACCATCGACACAGATTGCAAGAATAAAAAGGAAAAAATACACCGAAATAGAGATAGAGACAAGAAACGAAGGATGGAAACAAAATAAGCAAGCAGGGAAGTTCCTAGAGGAGCTGAACCAGCAGTATATAGACAAAGATGCTTCACTCCAATGGCTAAAGAGTGGGAGACTCCCATTTGATGAGGAAAGACTTATTGTAGCCGGGTAAGATCAGGGCTTACTTACAAATGGATTTTAAAAAATGGCTGGCCTACAAACAAATGGCCAGTGTAGGCCACTCAGCGATTGAAAGCGCAAGCCCAATCTTATTGGCAGATGACCATTATACTGCTCGTCACAACAAAGTATGCAAGTACCTCCATTGGAAGATCTGTGGAAAGATGCAACTTGACAGATCGCCGAACATTTGGGAACATGAACCACCACCAATAACATCAAACAGAAAAGTGACCGTGTTCTATGACAAAGACATACAGGCAGGCAGATACATAAAAGACAAGGCCATCAAACCAGATATTGTAATATGGAACAAGCCTGAAAGAACTGCACTCATTGTCGATGTCACAGTCCCAAATGATTTCGGCCTTAACAGAGCTGAACGGGAAAAGATATAAAATATCAGGACCTAAAAAATGACCTAAAAACGACATGGTCTCTGAAAGAAATAAACATTATACAGGTTGTGATAGGAGCAACTGGCTTAATAAAAAAGAATCTTCATAAATACTTAGAAGCAATCCCTGGAAGACCAAGCTGTAATGAAATACAGATAGCAGCCATAAAGGGAACCTTATTTATTCTTAAAAGAGCCCTAGGATATAAATTTAAATCATAACGGAATCAAGTGTTAGCTCCAGGAAGGAGCCCCTTGATATCTTAAAACTTACTGAAGTAAAATACAAAAAAAAACATATTAAGAAATATCGGCCAATCAGCCTTCTGCTAGTCACATACAAGTTTTGCTAAGACGTATGCTAGGAATACTAGACATCAACCGCGAGAACAAGCAGGTTTCAGAGCAGGTTACTCTACCATCGAGCATATCCAGGCTGTCAGTCAACTGCAAGAGAAAGCCAATGAATACAAGATCCCACTGTGCTTTGCCTTTGTGGATTATGAAAAGGCTTTCAACTCTGTAGAGTTTAATCCACTGTTCACTGCGCTTGAGAACCAAAGAGTTGACTCTACATACATCACCTTACTGAAAGACCTGTACAGTGGGGCTACCTCTACTTTAAACTTCATCGTGACAGCAACAAATGTAAGCTACCATATTGAATGATAATACCAGACCATATTATTGCATCGTACCAAGTTATTGTATAAATTCATTGTCAATACACTATACTTTTCTTTGACAGAACAACAAGCAAGAATCTCTCACTATAAAATTAACATAGAATGATTTCTATTCTGTGTAATAAATTGCGAACAGACAGGCTTACCTGACAAACGCTCGAGGTGTGCACTCTACAAAGCGGGCACGTCCAAAGAAAAATGGCAAGATGGCGGCGGCCGGTTAATATTGCCAAGTAATCACACAAAATCTCGTGTTCTCTCGCACACACGAGAGTTCAGCTTAGCATAAAAACGGGTCACTGTGAGCAAGAAGGGAGAAGGAAAAACGTAGTCAAGACAAAGACGACGCTTCATGACGGCTTTAACGCACAGCGACACTGAGAGTGGTAGCTTTCAAAGTACTGACCCTCCTGCTGATGATGAAGACCCGGACAGTGATACTGCGATGCTCAGCTTTAGGTTCGCCGACCTTCGTGTCACGGAAGACAGCGCAGACGATGATGAAGCCCCGAATCCCCCTCTCCGAAGAAGCACTCGAAGAAAAAGGCCACCGCCTCCCTGCTCTTTCTGTGATGATGAGATCAGGGGGGAGTGTGTAATAAATTGCGAACAGACGGGCTTACCTGACAAACGCTCGAGGTGTGCACTCTGCAAAGCGGGCACGTCCAAAGAAAAATGGCAAGATGGCGGCGGCCGGTTAATATCGCCAAGTAATCACGCAAAATCTCGTGTTCTCTCGCACACACGAGAGTTCAGCTTAGCATAAAAACAGGTCACTGTGAGCAAGAAGGGAGAAGGAAAAACGTAGTCAAGACAAAGACGACGCTTCTGACGACTGAGAAGAAAAATGAAGAAAAAGAGCAAGAAGTAGAAGAGGAAGAAGAGAACGATACATGAGAAGACGAGGTGTGTGCGGTTTTGAGTAAATCGAAACAGACAGGAAAAAAAACCCTGATTACATATTCCATCTGCCAAGTGCTGAAACCAAGTAATTTCAAACCTCCAGATTAGGACAAAGTTGAAACAGCAGTGGCCCCGAAACTTGTTGTCCAACAAGATGACATGCTGCATACAAAGATGGTGGAGAGGAAAATCAAACTTTAATAAGATTGTGTCGCACCCATCTTGTTTTTTTCGTGGATGAGGAGGAGAGGTGCCAGAGGAGATAACTTCAATCACCGCTTAAAGTTTGTCAAAATTTTAACAAGGTTATTTTGAAACATGGACAGAAATATTACCTAGATAATTTTTTTTTTTTTTTCACTTTTTTTAAAGTTTCTCTGTCCTTTTTAATCCCTTTTTCATTTTGTCTTTTGTTAATTATTTTTGTTTAAAGACACTTTCTCCTCATTCGGGAAATAAGCAAGATGGCTGCGACACGATTGAGCTCATTAAAATTTGGTTTTCCTCTGTAATAAAAAAAAACACCTGATCAAATTAAGTGATTTTTTTTTTTTTTTGTATGAAAACTTTATTCCATAATCAGTACATACAATACATTGTTTTTAGATGAATGCAACACTATGCTTTGATTTCGCAATGAAGAAAAGAAAAAAGAACAAAACTTTCTTTTCCAATCATCTAACACATCAGTAAATCAACGACACGCATATCCATGGACGTTCCTTACGAACTAACAACACTGGTCTCAATAAAATTACCAATTTTTGTGAATAATCACTCAAAAATCGAAAATTAAACAACACAAACTCTGACGATAGTCAATTAGCACCAAAAAACCAGACCTCCAACGTTCTTGTAGCCAGCATGTTGGACAACTCGCCAACCAATAGGATTTTACGTACATCATTGCCAGTGGTAATGTCTACAACGGAGATACTGCCATATTTTTGCACATGCAGAAATTAATAACAAGATCCCCCCCTCCGCTGGCTAATCACGCTCAACACCTCCAGAACAAGCTTATTACAGGCACATTGGATTCTTAAGCAATTCCGATCCATTTTCACGCATGCATAAGGAAGCTTCTAACAAGTACATCACAGCAGACCAAGGAATGACAAGAATTATCACCTATGACATTCTGCCTTTGTCTACAGTATACTCTAAATAGATTTGAACGTTCATTATGCACCTTGCAAACACGTGTGGCTCATTTCTTTTGAAATAACACAATTCACACAATTGATCATTCCCAGGCAACCACGTAACTCAAAATTGATGATGTCACTTTTCTTTCAGACTGCTATCAACTTACAATATTTTATTTCTTCTTATATCGACTTTTTGTCTAAAAAAAGAGTAATGTATGACAGCACGTGGCCTTCCCTGCCGCCGACCCCAAGTTGTGTGCCCTGGTTTACTAACTTCATCGTTCTCATTGGCTGTGTCATCATCTTTTGTTTCACACTGGTGGCTGCCGATGGAAAGCATGCGAGTCACAAAGTGGAAGTAAAATAAGTCATGGAACAAGAAAGGAAAAACACAAACACCAATGTTTAACATATATTTGACAGTTGAACTTGTGAGTGTTTCTCCCCGTTCTTTTGATGTTATGTTCATCTGTCAGTCACAATTCGTCTCTGTTTCGCACTCACCTCTAAAGACTGTCCATATGTGTCGCTATCAGCTCCCATCCGTTGCAACTGGCAGCTTGATGTCAACTAACTCTCTTCTCTACGTCGGTATCTGAAGTCACCCCACCTCGGCTACCGGAAACTGCCCTTCCCTGTTTTATCTGTTCTGTGGGTTTCTATTGTCATTGTCAAATCTAAAAGGTTTGATCTAAAAATACTTACAGATTCATTGTTTGCTACTTCCTATTTCATTGTACATTTGATGACACTTCCTTATCTATTGCCCCCCCCCCTCCAGTATTTAGTGACTCATGGGTCACCGTCATAGTATCAAAAATGTAGCATCCGTTATATATGGCTGGAACAAATCTTTGGCAGAGACATTTCAGAGCAATCACTGTTTTCAATGCACATGCTTTTAAAGAAAGCATAAAGACCCAACATTGTAATTTGCCCATCTGTGTCATAATGAGTTATTCTCCTTAGATGCTCCCTCTCTAATAAAAAGATAAATATATAGGCACTTCCGTCCCCCCACATTTTCCATCATTAGAAAAGTTATACGCATGGCTGTATTTAAAACCTATTCCGACTTATGTCTCTATGTATATCTGGATCATCCAAAAATAATATAATACCATTGCATAGTGACAGCAAACAGGATTAAAAAAAAAAATAATCCACCACAAATGCAAAGACAAAAAATTAATGTATCCATGTCGTCAGTCTTCATTTTTTTCCTAAACGTACATCATAATAGCAAGTGCTATATTAAAAAAGAAAAAAAAAAAGTGTACACAAGAAATCATCATAGCGAACAAAGCGTAAAGTAATTTTAATTCATTCATATCATTGTCCGATATTTTTTATAAAAAAAAAAAAAAAAGAAATAATGCTTACAAATGCCTGCAAAACATCGGAATATCTGGTCGGTGTGTTCAGATTTTTCAAACGGCGCTGTTCACTATATTTCTCTGTAAAAAATATCTTAGTCAAAAGCAGGTAGACCACATACTATTGTTATCTGGCGAGGAAAGGCTTAGAAGATACAATGTCTGGATGTTCGAAAACAATCTCGACCAAACAGATCCAGAGATTATTTGGCAGAAATTTGAGGAACGAATGGAACCCTCAGTTCTTTCCGTATTGCACTTTGTGAATGCAAACAAAATATACAGAAAACATCAATGATTTCGTTGCGACGTGCGGATTACAAGCAAAAATAATGCAGGTCCAGAGACAACCAGGAAACCGAAGAACATCTCATAGAGTAAATGATTACTGGCACAAGACACTCGGAATTACAGAAACTGCTGCTATCTAAAGGCCTGGAGCTGACATTTCAAGAAGCTGTAAATAATGGGTGAATGCACAACGCGTCACTAAACTACATGAGACAAATGACTGAGATTCAAGGAAGTGATCGTTGTGAAATAGGCACAATCAAAGTCAGTGTAAACAATGTGGAAAAAAGAAAAATTCCTGGGGCACCACATGTTCAGCTTGTTCAGCTTGTGGAAAAAAGAACCATTAGGCAAAAATGTGCATCAACAAAAATAAGGCACAAGAAGATTCACTCAAGCCCGAATGACACAGAATCATAAACAACACAGAATCATAAACAACGCAGAATCATAAACAACGCAGAATCATAAACAACGCAGAATCATAAACAACGCAGAATCATAAACAACTGCATAAAAAATATTAAAAAAACGAAACGACCATATCTGCTCATCGAAATCAGAACCCAATAACGTGTTCAGAAAATTTGGACAGTTAAGTTTTGATGCAATCAGCAGCAAAAAGATGATTGAACAGAAAATCTTTTTTTTTAATTTCATCAGTCCAGAGTAGAGAATGTAAAAGAACTCGATGCAATTAAGGTCGGTCCCTATTTTGCAATAATGCTAAAAAAAAATTTTAATTATTCTGTGAATGTTCATATTAACTTACAAAAACTATCACGTCTGCAATGAGGACATGCTCTCTACCGATGAGTCGATTAGTGATATCAGATCAAGCTGTCTGAAAATAATGGCACACCATACTAACTGCATAAAATGGTTCAAGTATAATGCAGCATGGTTCAATTTGCATACATGGTTCAATTTGCACACAAAGATAAATGGAACACAAATTCTTTTTTTTAATGGAGCAGGCAGCCATTAAAAGTCAAAGTGGACAAAAGGTGCAGAAGGAAATACGCTTCCCCTGCGAACCTTTCGTAGGATGTTCCCAGAAAAGATAACCTAGGACAACCAATCCCAGGTATGATAAAAAAAGAAGCACACCATACTAACTGCATAAAATGGCTCAAGTATAATGCAGCATGGTTCAATTTGCATACAATATGCACACAAAGGTAAATGGAACACAAATTCTTTGTAGTTACAACAGAGAGTCCTACAAAAACAGGACTACTCTCACTCAGACACTTGGAACTAATAAGCCTTTGCTGCACAATCCAAGAAAACCAGGAGCCAATTAACTCCATCATCAAATTAAAAAATTCTTACCCAAATCTGTTTGACTGCATAGGACACTTCAAAAGTAATTATCATATAGTCCTAAAGTCTGATCATAACCCAGTGATCCAAGCACCCAGAAAATGTCCAATCCAATCGATAAGGATGACATGTTGCGAACTAAAGGTCGTATACAGAATTCTAACATCCACCCCTTTTAAGTTAAATTTCCTACACTTTTAGGAAAACATCATTTGATCAGATTGGTAATTAAAGAGGCACATTTAAACTGTTGCATCTGGGAAACAATTTAACTTATTCTAAGTTGAAGTTATCTGGTTTTTGGATTCCCCAAGGGAACTTCTTAGTCGTAGGCATCATATTATCAAAGGGAATCGGTGAAGAAAATTGTATGCAATTGCATTATTTGTAAAAAAATTAATTCGATGCCATATAAAGCCCCCTCAGGTTCTCAACTGCCCACTTATCTGGCAAATTTTGTTCACTCATTTCAACAAGTGGGTGTTGACTTTACTGGTCATATGGTGATATTCGCGTTTATTAAATTTACCAATCTCTTTGGTGTTCCTACACATGTTTTATGCGGGCAATGCAAAGACCTTCTTAGTCGTCGGCATCATATCATCGAAAATCTTCGTTTTGGACGAATTCAAAGAAAAATTTGGGTCAACTTCCATTCCATTTGGAGAGGATGCTAAAAACAATCAAACAATATTTGAAAAAATTAATAGGTAGAAAGAAAGTCAGCTACTTTCCTTTCTGATATAGAAAAAGTGATTAATGATCAATCGCTTACAAAGGGGTTTTTGACATTTTACCCCCTAATCATTTTTTTACAAACTGGTTAATCCATGTTTGTTACTCAATAATTATGGATTGGACGATTTGTGTCCTGATTCTCCTAATCAAGCAAAACTTTTGGCAAAGAGTTTGACTTTGTCAGATGCTGATGAAATCATCTAAAACCTGTTGATGATGGTTGGGATAGAGAACACATCTGTTCAAGACCCTGTTTGCTATTTGCCAAAACTCTTGGTAACCAAGCCTCTTTGGACTTGATGAACTGAACATATGACTCGCGTTTTCTATAATTCTCTTACAGCAATTGCTGGCAGTTCTGAAGGCAAACTTTCAAAACATTACATTTAAAGCGATTGAAGTAGTGGTGTCAGTGTGCAGTGGTGGCAGCACATTTAAGGTGTACTATGGCTAGCTGTTCAGTTTCTGTTGGAATTTTTTGAGGAGAGTATGTAGCTGTCTATGCCGATGGTTAACTAATCCATTAAGTTCAATGTTATAGTGGACATATTCATTTTAACATAGAGTGTCGGGATAGTTCGATATGAATGTTTAGAAACTGTTCGCTTGGGATTTTGTTGTACTTTGTTTTTATCTCTATTGAGACAACAAAGTGATTAGAATATCCTAGCAGAGACGGAACTGAGGATGAGCGCAGTTCAAAACATGTTATTAAAAAATCTAAAAGATTTGCAAATTTTTGCATCAGTATCAGGTAATAATCACGAATATGTAATAGGTGATATAACATAAATTAATACTTATATACATACATGGCTGATGGAATAAGAACAATTTACTACTGTGGATTGAATAAAGAGTTCAGTTTGAAATTGTGTATTGATTTTCAAATTTGACAATGATTCCCAAATTCAAAAACATCAAAATGGTCAGAGGTCACATCGACAAATACCAATATCAGAATAATCCAAATGATCCAATTTTATTTTTTGTATTTTTGTGGATGAAAACTTTTTAACTATTATGAATTGTAATTCCGAATTTTGTTAGTTGAAGGATGAAGTTTAATTTTCTTCTTATCAGCATTATTCTTCTCATTTTTTATGCAAATTATTTGTTAAAATGTCTAAGAGAAATGCAAAACTTGATGAAATGGTCTTGAAGACGTTTTTTTGTAAAGTTCTTTACTTACCACAATCTGTCAGTAGGCGGGGGTGGTACATTAATAGTGAGTGTTCCATTAAGATTGTGTACTTCCACTGTGAGAATGAGTGGTGTGTTGGACACTTCTTCCATGGCCATTTTGATGTACTTATATTCTATTATATTTTTATGGAAGAAAACATTAAATTCCAGCAAGTTACAACTTGCTGGAATTTAATGTTTTCTTCCATAAAAATATCATTAGGTAAATGTTCAATAAAACATGTTTCTTCTTTTATAAGTTTTGATGAATGGATGATGGATGTGTGATGTAAGTCTTACAGACATAGTTTTGATGACGTTAGAGTAAGATTAAATATGGACAACATAAGTCTTCATTGATTTTGGTCACATTGAACAAATGCATGAGAGATGTAGAACAATTATGGTAGTAGGTTTAGGGTTAGTTGGAAAAATATGAGAATACTGTTTTAAAATAAAGAGGAATAAATGTAAAGTCGTGTTGACTGCAATGGTTACACGCTCTTCTTGTTAGAAGTAAGTCTGCTCGGCTTTAGACTGTTAAGCCAATAAAGATTTACCAGAGATCGAGTTAGTTTGAAAGTCAATTTCTGGTGGCTTTCCAATACATGCCAGCCCGTAAAACAGACATTAATACAAATACAATAATGTATACATTTGCTTCCCCTTGTTAAAAGTGTAATAATTTTTAATAATTATTGTATTTCTCTCCGCTTACTAAGCACTCTCCTCTATAATTTGATTTTCTTTTAAATTTTTCAGAAATACTTATTAGAAGTCTGAAAAGTAATTTTATTGTTTCTACTTATTTTGTTACATTTTCAACTTTTATAAATTAGAAAATTATTTAATGACTTATTTTTTTATTATTATTACAGGGTTGTTTTGCTTTTAAAGGAAAAGTTAAACGTGTCAAGTCAGGTGAGTAAGGGTTAAAACAGATAAACATAAAAATGACATTTTGAAAGATTTTAGTAATGGTGTCTTAGTGATAAAATAATCATTGATTTTTTTGATTAAATCTTTTATTTGTTTGAACATTTTTTGGCAATGCAAAAATATTTATCATATTTTGTAAAAAAAAACAAAAACATTTTAAATCTCCATGAACTAATAATATCCACCAACCATCCATTTGGATCAGCTCAGATTTAAAGGGGGTCTATTAAAATAGTAATATTTTTATAATTTAAACAATTTTAAGTCCTCAAAATATCACTATTTTGATTAATAAATAATAGACTATATGATATTGGAAAACTTTTAAACAAGTGATAACAATAACACAGTTTTCAAAACTTCTATGAGGAATTTTATCAAAAAATTTGGAAGAGAATTAGGAGATATGAAGTCCTTAATCTTAGTAAGAGTACAAAGCCAAGCAAACCACCTCATTTGTTGTTATGTCAAAGAGAATCCTTCAACATGACAAGTATTAAACATTTTGAAACAATATGTACTCCAACTGCTTTTACCCTTTTCATGTATTAAAATTATAAGTGTATGAGGGGTGTGCAATAAGTAATGCCCCTGACCCACTTCCCATAGCAGTAGAGCAACAAAACTTGGCACAGTTATTAGTCTTTCTCTACATAGGAACCACCCAGTGTTATGCATTTCTCCCATCGTTTGATGCAGCTCTGGAGACCGTTTTTGTAGAACACCCCAGGTTTGTCCTCCAACCATGACGTGACTTCAGAAATCAAGGCTGCATCATCTGGGAAATGCTTTCCTTTTAAAAACAACTTCATGGCTGGGAAGTCGGAGGATGCAAGGTCAGGAGAGTAGGGAGGGTTTCATAACCACACGCCCGTGCTTCTGATCTGGCGACATACGAGTTGTGGACCGGAGCATTGTCCTGAAGGAGGAGGGTACCTTTGCTGATCTTGCCCTGCCTCTTGATTTTGATAGCTTCTCTTAATTTCCTCAAAAGTGAAGATCCTGTAATTATGGTACCTTTTGCCTGGAAATCTGTCATCACTACTCCGTCCTGGTTCCAGAAGACTGTGAGCATGACCTTGCCAGCGAAGGGCTGCACCCTTGCCTTCTTTAGAGGTGGTGAGTCCAAGTACTTCCACTGCATTGACTGGGCTTTAGTCTCTGGATCATAGTGATGGATCCAGGTTTCATCCTGTGTAATCAGTCTTTTGAAAAACTTTGCTCATCTTCTTGGCACATCTCCAAATTCATCCTCAAGCACTCGACACGTTCTCGCTTCTGGAATGTTGTGAGCAACCTGGGAATCCATCTGGCAGACACCTTATGCGTATGCAAATAGTCATGAATGATAGTTTCCACAGATCCTGTACTAATCTTGACATCTTGGGCTATTTGGCGAATAGTATTGTGCCGATCTTCCAAAACGGCAGCCTCAATTTGACGGACAGATGCCTCATCAATAGCAGAAGGGGGCGACCAGATCTGGGAGCTGTTTCCACAGACTTCCGGCCATGTTTGAATTCACGATGCCAGTGTTTTACAAGGTCATATGATGGGGCATTATCACCATCAGTTTCTTTCATTTCATCAAAAGTTTCCTGCGGTGTGCGTCCTTTCAAATACAAAAACCGGATCACTACTCGGCATTCAACAGGCTCCATTTCACACCTGACTCAGTTCAAACACCTGTAAAACAGAAACTACAATTAGTTCAGAGCTGTAATTTGCCACATAACCCGTAGAGATATAAATTTTTGCACATGCAAAATTTCAGCTAGATCGGACAACTGGAAGTGGGTCAGGGGCATTACTTATTGCATGCCCCTAGTATGTTAATTTTAATTATCATGTCCTAAAATATATTTTAACTGGGAAACACTAGACAGAGGCTTAAAATTGTCAGATCATCTGAAAATGAATGAGAGAATAATTGAACAGTAAGTAATAAGTCATATAAGAAGAGATGAAATGTTATTTGGTTTTACTCCTGGACAAAATACCACTGATGCTTATTTTTAGAAGTACCCTGGTAAGAAAAATAACCTGTATTTTACTTTTGTAGATCTGGTGAAAGAATTGTGGTGAGTTGATGGGTTTTGCATAAACTAGAGACAAATGAATGGTTGGTGAAAGTTGTTCAAGCAATGTACAGAAATACTAAATCTCATTGAAATTAATAGGATGTTTAGTAACATATTTAATGTTAAATAACTACACCGGGTTCTCTACTGAGTTTGTTGCTTTTCATTTGTGTCTTAGAAACATCGTCCACTGAGTTTGTTGCTTTTCAATTGTGTCTTCGAAGCATTGTCCACTGAGTTTGTTGCTTTTCATTTGTGTCTTATAAGAATTGTTGCTTTTCATTTGTGTCTTAAAAGCATTGTCCACTGAGTTTGTTGCTTTTCATTTGTGTCTTAGAAGCATTGTCCACTGAGTTCGTTGCTTTTCATTTGTGTCTTAGAAACATTGTCCACTGAGTTTCTTGCTTTTCATTTGTGTCTTAGAAGCATTGTTGCTTTTCATTTGTGTCTTAGAAACATTGTCCACTGAGTTTCTTGCTTTTCATTTGTGTCTTAGAAGCATTGTTGCTTTTCATTTGTGTCTTAGAAGCATTGTTGGTTTTCATTTGTGTCTTCGAAACATTGTCCACTGAGTTTGTTGCTTTTCATTTGTGTCTTAGAAACATTGTTGCTTTTCATATGTGTCTTAGAAACATTGTTGCTTTTCATTTGTGTCTTAGAAATATTGTTGCTTTTCATTTGTGTCTTAGAAACATTGTCCATTGAGTTTGTTGCTTTTCATTTGTGTCTTAGAAGCATTGTTGCATGTCATTTGTGTCTTAGAAACATTGTCCACTGAGTTTGTTGCTTTTCATGTGTGTCTTAGGAGCATTGTTGCTTTTTATTTGTGTCTTAGAAGCATTGTTGCTTTTCATTTGTGTCTTAGAAACATTGTCCACTGAGTTTGTTGCTTATCATTTGTGTCTTAGAAACATTGTTGCTTTTCATTTGTGTCTTAGTTTGTTGCTATTCATTTGTCTTATAAGCATTGTTGCTTTTCATTTGTTTCTTAAAAGCATTGTCCACTGAGTTTGTTGCTTTTCATTTGTGTTTTAGAAACATTGTTGCTTTTCATTTGTGTCTTAGAAACATTGTCCACTGAGTTTGTGACTTTTCATTTTTGTCTTAGAAACATTGTTGCTTTTCATTTTTGTCTTAGAAGCATTGTCCAATAAGTTTGTTGCTTTTCATTTGTGTCTTAGAAACATTGTTGCTTTTCATTTGTGTCTTAGAAACATTGTCCACTGAGTTTTTTGATTTTCATTTGTGTCTTAGAAGCATTGTTGCTTTTCATTTGTGTTGTAGAAGTATTGTCCACTGAGTTTGTTGCTTTTCATTTGTGTCTTAGAAGCATTGTTGCTTTTCATTTGTGTCTTAGAAGCACTGTTGCTTTTCATTTGTGTCTTAGAAGCATTGTCCACTGAGTTTGTTGCTTTTCATTTGTGTCTTCGAAACATTGTCCACTGAGTTTGTTGCTTTTCATTTGTGTCTTAGAAACATTGTTGCTTTTCATTTGTGTCTTAGAAACATTGTCCACTGAGTTTGTTGCTTTTCATGTGTGTCTTAGGAGCAATGTTGCTTTTTATTTGTGTCTATGAAGCATTGTTGCTTTTCATTTGTGTCTTAGAAGCATTGTTGTTTTCATTTGTGTCTTAGAAACATTGTCCACTGAGTTTGTTGCTTATCATTTGTGTCTTCGAAACATTGTCCACTGACTTTGTTGATTTTCATTTGTGTCTTAGAAGCATTGTTGCTTTTCATTTGTGTCTTAGAAGCATTGTCCACTGAGTTTGTTGCTTTTCATTTGTGTCTTAGAAGCATTGTTGCTTTTCATTTGTGTCTTAGAAGCATTGTTGCTTTTCAGTTGTGTCTTAGAAGCATTGTCCACTGAGTTTGTTGCTTTTCATTTGTGTCTTAGAAGCATTGTTGCTTTTCATTTGTGTCTTCGAAACATTGTCCACTGAGTTTGTTGCTTGTGTCTTAGAAGCATTGTTGCTTTTCATTTGTGTCTTAGAAGCATTGTTGCTTTTCATTTGTGTCTTAGAAACATTGTCCACTGAGTTTGTTGCTTTTCATTTGTGTCTTAGAAGCATTGTTGCTTTTCATTTGTGTTGTAGAAGTATTGTCCACTGAGTTTGTTGCTTTTCATTTGTGTCTTAGAAGCATTGTTGCTTTTCATTTGTGTCTTAGAAGCATTGTTGCTTTCCAGTTGTGTCTTAGAAGCATTGTCCACTGAGTTTGTTTCTTTTCATTTGTGTCTTCGAAACATTGTCCACTGAGTTTGTTGCTTTTCATTTGTGTCTTAGAAACATTGTTGGTTTTCATTTGTGTCTTAGAAACATTGTCCACTGAGTTTGTTGCTTTTCATGTGTGTCTTAGGAGCATTGTTGTTTTCATTTGTGTCTATGAAGCATTGTTGCTTTTCATTTGTGTCTTAGAAACATGGTCCACTGTGTTTGTTGCTTTTCATGTGTGTCTTAGGAGCAATGTTGCTTTTTATTTGTGTCTATGAAGCATTGTTGCTTTTCATTTGTGTCTTAGAAACATGGTCCACTGTGTTTGTTGCTTTTCATTTGTGTCTTAGAAGCATTGTTGCTTTTCATTTGTGTTGTAGAAGTATTGTCCACTGAGTTTGTTGCTTATCATTTGTGTCTTAGAAACATTGTCCACTGAGTTTGTTGCTTTTCATTTGTGTCATAGAAGCATTGTTGCTTTTCAATTGTGTCTTCGAAACATTGTCCACTGAGTTTGTTGCTTTTCATTTGTGTCTTAGAAACATTGTTGCTTTTCATTTGTGTCTTAGAAACATTGTCCACTGACTTTGTTGATTTTCATTTGTGTCTTAGAAGCATTGTTGCTTTTCATTTGTGTCTTAGAAGCATTGTCCACTGAGTTTGTTGCTTTTCATTTGTGTCTTAGAAGCATTGTTGCTTTTCATTTGTGTCTTAGAAGCATTGTCGCTTTTCAGTTGTGTCTTAGAAGCATTGTCCACTGAGTTTGTTGCTTTTCATTTGTGTCTTAGAAGCATTGTTGCTTTTCATTTGTGTCTTCGAAACATTGTCCACTGAGTTTGTTGCTTGTGTCTTAGAAGCATTGTTGCTTTTCATTTGTGTCTTAGAAGCATTGTTGCTTTTCATTTGTGTCTTAGAAACATTGTCCACTGAGTTTGTTGCTTTTCATTTGTGTCTTAGAAGCATTGTTGCTTTTCATTTGTGTTGTAGAAGTATTGTCCACTGAGTTTGTTGCTTTTCATTTGTGTCTTAGAAGCATTGTTGCTTTTCATTTGTGTCTTAGAAGCATTGTTGCTTTCCAGTTGTGTCTTAGAAGCATTGTCCACTGAGTTTGTTTCTTTTCATTTGTGTCTTCGAAACATTGTCCACTGAGTTTGTTGCTTTTCATTTGTGCCTTAGAAACATTGTTGGTTTTCATTTGTGTCTTAGAAACATTGTCCACTGAGTTTGTTGCTTTTCATGTGTGTCTTAGGAGCATTGTTGTTTTCATTTGTGTCTTAGAAACATTGTCCACTGAGTTTGTTGCTTATCATTTGTGTCTTAGAAGCATTGTTGCTTTTCAATTGTGTCTTCGAAACATTGTCCACTGAGTTTGTTGCTTTTCATTTGTGTCTTAGAAACATTGTTGCTTTTCATTTGTGCCTTAGAAGCATTGTTACTTTTTAGTTGTGTCTTAGAAGCATTGTCCACTGATTTTGTTGCTTTTCATTTGTGTCTTAGAAGCATTGTTGCTTTTCATTTGTGTCTTAGAAGCATTGTCCACTGAGTTTGTTGCTTTTCATTTGTGTCTTAGAAGCATTGTTGCTTTTCATTTGTGTCTTAGAAGCATTGTTGCTTTTCATTTGTGTCTTAGAAGCATTGTTGCTTTTCAGTTGTGTCTTAGAAGCATTGTCCACTGAGTTTGTTGCTTTTCATTTGTGTCTTAGAAGCATTGTTGCTTTTCATTTGTGTCTTAGAAGCATTGTTGCTTTTCAGTTGTGTCTTAGAAACATTGTCCACTGAGTTTGTTGCTTTTCATTTGTGTCTTAGAAGCATTGTTGCTTTTCATTTGTGTCTTCGAAACATTGTCCACTGAGTTTGTTGCTTGTGTCTTAGAAGCATTGTTGCTTTTCATTTGTGTCTTAGAAGCATTGTTGCTTTTCATTTGTGTCTTAGAAACATTGTCCACTGAGTTTGTTGCTTTTCATTTGTGTCTTAGAAGCATTGTTGCATGTCATTTGTGTCTTAGAAACATTGTCCACTGAGTTTGTTGCTTTGCATGTGTGTCTTAGGAGCATTGTTGCTTTTTATTTGTGTCTTAGAAACATTGTTGCTTTTCATTTGTGTCTTAGAAACATGGTCCACTGAGTTTGTGACTTTACATTTGTGTCTTAGAAGCATTGTTGTTTTCATTTGTGTCTTAGAAACATTGTCCACTGAGTTTGTTGATTTTCATTTGTGTCTTAGAAGCATTGTTGCTTTTCATTTGTGTCTTAGAAACATTGTTGCTTTTCAGTTGTGTCTAAGAAGCATTGTCCACTGAGTTTGTTGCTTTTCATTTGTGTCTTAGAAGCATTGTTGCTTTTCATTTGTGTCTTCGAAACATTGTCCACTGAGTTTGTTGCTTGTGTCTTAGAAGCATTGTTTCTTTTCATTTGTGTCTTAGAAGCATTGTTGCTTTTCATTTGTGTCTTAGAAACATTGTCCACTGAGTTTGTTGCTTTTAATTTGTGTCTTAGAAGCATTGTTGCATGTCATTTGTGTCTTAGAAACATTGTCCACTGAGTTTGTTGCTTTGCATGTGTGTCTTAGGAGCATTGTTGCTTTTTATTTGTGTCTTAGAAGCATTGTTGCTTTTCATTTGTGTCTTAGAAGCATTGTTGCTTTTCATTTGTGTCTTAGAAGCATTGTTGCTTTTCAGTTGTGTCTAAGAAGCATTGTCCACTGAGTTTGTTGCTTTTCATTTGTGTCTTAGAAGCATTGTTGCTTTTCATTTGTGTCTTCGAAACATTGTCCACTGAGTTTGTTGCTTGTGTCTTAGAAGCATTGTTTCTTTTCATTTGTGTCTTAGAAGCATTGTTGCTTTTCATTTGTGTCTTAGAAACATTGTCCACTGAGTTTGTTGCTTTTAATTTGTGTCTTAGAAGCATTGTTGCATGTCATTTGTGTCTTAGAAACATTGTCCACTGAGTTTGTTGCTTTGCATGTGTGTCTTAGGAGCATTGTTGCTTTTTATTTGTGTCTTAGAAGCATTGTTGCTTTTCATTTGTGTCTTAGAAACATTGTCCACTGAGTTTGTTGCTTTTCATTTGTGTCTTAGAAACATTGTCGCTTTTCATTTGTGTCTTAGAAACATTGTCCACTGAGTTTATTGCTTTTCATTTGTGTCTTAGAAGAATTGTTGCTTTTCATTTGTGTCTATGAAGCATTGTCCACTGAGTTTGTTTCTTTTCATTTGTGTCTTAGAAGCATTGTTGCTTTTCATTTGTGTCTTAGAAGCATTGTTGCTTTTCAGTTGTGTCTTAGAAGCATTGTCCACTGAGTTTGTTGCTTTTCATTTGTGTCTTCGAAACATTGTCCACTGAGTTTGTTGCTTTTCATTTGTGTCTTAGAAGCATTGTTGTTTTCATTTGTGTCTTAGAAACATTGTCCACTGAGTTTGTTGCGTATCATTTTTATCTTAGAAACATTGTTGCTTTTCATTTGTGTCTTAGAAACATTGTCACTGAGTTTGTTGCTTTTCATTTGTGTCTTAGAAAGATTTTTGCTTTTCATTTGTTCTTAGTTTGTTGCTATTCATTTGTCTGAGAAACATTGTTGCTTTTCATTTGTGTCTTAGAAACATTGTCCACTGAGTTTGTTGCTTTTCATTTGTGTTTTAGAAACATTGTTGCCTTTCATTTGTGTCTTAGAAACATTGTCCACTGAGTTTGTGACTTCTCATTTTTGTCTTAGAAGCATTGTTGCTTTTCATTTGTGTCTTAGAAACATTGTCCACTGAGTTTGTTGCTTTTAATTTGTGTCTTAGAAGCATTGTTGCTTTTTATTTGTGTCTTCGAAACATTGTCCACTGAGTTTTTTGCTTTTCGTTTGTGTCTTAGAAACATTGTTGCTTTTCATTTGTGTCTTAGAAACATTGTTGCTTTTCATTTGTGTCTTAGAAACATTGTTGCATTTCATTTTTGTCTTAGAAACATTGTCCACTTAGTTTGTTGCTTTTCATTTGTGTCTTAGAAGCATTGTTGCATGTCATTTGTGTCTTAGAAACATTATCCACTGAGTTTTTTGCTGTTCATATGTGTCTTAGGAGCATTGTTGCTTTTTATTTGTGTCTTAGAAGCATGGTTGCTTTTCATTTGTGTCTTAGAAACATTGTCCACTGAGTTTGTTGCTTTTCATTTGTGTGTTAGAAGCATTGTTGTTTTCATTTGTGTCTTAGAAACATTGTCCACTTAGTGTGTTGCTTATCATTTGTGTCTTAGAAACATTGTTGCTTTTCATTTGTGTCTTAGAAACATTGTCCACTGAGTTTGTTGCTTTTCATTTATGTCTTAGGAACTTTGTTGCTTTTCATTTGTGTCTTAGAAACATTGTCCACTGAGTATGTTGCTTTTCATTTGTGTCTTAGAAACATTGTCCACTGAGTTTGTTGCTTTTCATTTGTGTCTTAGAAGCATTGTTGCTTTTCATTTGTGTCTTAGAAGCATGGTCCACTGAGTTTGTTGCTTTTCATTTGTGTCTTAGAAGCATTGTTGCTTTTCATTTGTGTCTTAGAAGCATTGTTGCTTTTCATTTGTGTCTTAGAAGCATTGTTGCTTTTCATTTGTGTCTTAGAAACATTGTTGCTTTTCATTTGTGTCTTAGAAACATTGTTGCTTTTCATTTATGTCTTAGAAACATTGTCCACTGAGTTTGTTGCTTTTCATTTGTGTCTTAGAAGAATTGTTGCTTTTCATTTGTGTCTTAGAAGCATTGTCCACTGAGTTTGTTGCTTTTCATTTGTGTCTTAGAAGCATTGTTGCTTTTCATTTGTGTCTTAGAAGCATTGTTGCTTTTCATTTGTGTCTTAGAAGCATTGTTTCTTTTCATTTGTGTCTTAGAAGCATTGTTTCTTTTCATTTGTGTCTTAGAAGCATTGTTGCTTTTCATTTGTTTCTTACAAGCATTTTCCACTGAGTTTGTTTCTTTTCATTTGTGTCTTAGAAGCATTGTTGCTTTTCATTTGTGTGTTAGAAGCATTGTTGCTTTTCAGTTGTGTCTTAGAAGCATTGTCCACTGAGTTTGTTGCTTTTCATTTGTGTCTTAGAAGCATTGTCCACTGAGTTTGTTGCTTTTCATTTGTGTCTTAGGAGCATTGTTGTTTTCAGTTGTGTCTTAGAAACATTGTCCACTGAGTTTGTTGCTTATCATTTGTGTCTTAGAAACATTGTTGCTTTTCATTTGTGTCTTAGAAACATTGTCCACTGAGTTTGTTGCTTTTTATTTGTGTCTTAGAAGCATTGTTGCTGTTCATTTGTGTCTTCGAAACATTGTCCACTGAGTTTGTTGCTTTTCGTTTGTGTCTTAGAAACATTGTTGCTTTTCATTTGTGTCTTAGAAACATTGTCCACTGAGTTTGTTGCTTTTCATTTGTGTCTTAGAAGCATGGTTGCATGTCATTTGTGTCTTAGAAACATTATCCACTGAGTTTGTTGCTTTTCATATGTGTCTTAGGAGCATTGTTGCTTTTTATTTGTGTCTTAGAAGCATGGTGGCTTTTCATTTGTGTCTTAGAAACATTGTTGTTTTCATTTGTGTCTTAGAAACATGATCCACTTAGTTTGTTGCTTATCATTTGTGTCTTAGAAACATTGTCCACTGAGTTTGTTGCTTTTCATTTGTGTCTTAGAAACATTGTTGCCTTTCAGTTGTGTCTTAGAAACATTGTGCACTTAGTTTGTTGTATTTCATTTTTGTCTTATAAGCATCGTTGCTTTTCATTTGTTTCTTAAAAGCATTGTCCACTGAGTTTGTTGCTTTTCATTTATGTCTTAGAAACTTTGTTGCTTTTCATTTGTGTCTTAGAAACATTGTCCACTGAGTTTTTGACTTTTCATTTTTGTCTTAGAAGCATTGTTGCTTTTCATTTGTGTCTTAGAAGCATTGTCCACTAAGTTTGTTGCTTTTCATTTGTGTCTTAGAAACATTGTTGCTTTTCATTTGTGTCTTAGAAACATTGTCCACTGAGTTTGTTGCTTTTCATTTGTGTCTTAGAAACATTGTCCACTGAGTTTGTTGCTTTTCATTTGTGTCTTAGAAACATTGTCCACTGAGTTTGTTGCTTTTCATTTGTGTCTTAGAAGCATTGTTGCTTTTCATCTGTGTCTTAGAAGCATTGTCCACTGAGTTTTTGACTTTTCATTTTTGTCTTAGAAGCATTGTTGCTTTTCATTTGTGTCTTAGAAGCATTGTCCACTAAGTTTGTTGCTTTTCATTTGTGTCTTAGAAACATTGTTGCTTTTCATTTGTGTCTTAGAAACATTGTCCACTGAGTTTGTTGCTTTTCATTTGTGTCTTAGAAACATTGTCCACTGAGTTTGTTGCTTTTCATTTGTGTCTTAGAAGCATTGTCCACTGAGTTTGTTGCTTTTCATTTGTGTCTTAGAAGCATTGTTGCTTTTCATTTGTGTCTTAGAAGCATTGTTGCTTTTCATTTGTGTCTTACAAGCATTGTTGCTTTTCATTTGTGTCTTAGAAACATTGTTGCTTTTCATTTGTGTCTTAGAGACATTGTTGCTTTTCATTTGAGTCTTCGAAACATTGTCCACTGAGTTTGTTGCTTTTCATTTGTGTCTTAGAAACATTGTTGCTTTTCATTTGTGTCTTAGAAACATTGTCCACTGAGTTTGTTGCTTTTCATTTGTGTCTTAGAAACATTGTCCACTGAGTTTGTTGCTTTTCATTTGTGTCTTAGAAGCATTGTTGCTTTTCATTTGTGTCTTACAAGCATTGTTGCTTTTCATTTGTGTCTTAGAAGCATTGTCCACTGAGTTTGTTGCTTTTCATTTGTGTCTTCGAAACATTGTTGCTTTTCATTTGTGTCTTAGAAGCATTGTTGCTTTTCATTTGTGTCTTAGAAGCATTGTTGCTTTTCATTTGTGTCTTAGAAGCATTGTTGCTTTTCATTTGTGTCTTAGAAGCATTGTCCACTGAGTTTGTTGCTTTTCATTTGTGTCTTCGAAACATTGTTGCTTTTCATTTGTGTCTTAGAAGCATTGTTGCTTTTCATTTGTGTCTTAGAAGCATTGTTGCTTTTCATTTGTGTCTTAGAAGCATTGTTGCTTTTCATTTGTGTCTTAGAAGCATTGTTGCTTTTCATTTGTGTCTTAGAAGCATTGTCCACTGAGTTTGTTGCTTTTCATTTGTGTCTTCGAAACATTGTTGCTTTTCATTTGTGTCTTAGAAGCATTGTTGCTTTTCATTTGTGTCTTAGAAGCATTGTTGCTTTTCATTTGTGTCTTAGAAGCATTGTTGCTTTTCATTTGTGTCTTAGAAGCATTGTTGCTTTTCATTTGTGTCTTAGAAGCATTGTCCACTGAGTTTGTTGCTTTTCATTTGTGTCTTCGAAACATTGTTGCTTTTCATTTGTGTCTTAGAAGCATTGTTGCTTTTCATTTGTGTCTTAGAAGCATTGTTGCTTTTCATTTGTGTCTTAGAAGCATTGTTGCTTTTCATTTGTGTCTTAGAAGCATTGTTGCTTTTCATTTGTGTCTTAGAAGCATTGTTGCTTTTCATTTGTGTCTTAGAAGCATTGTCCACTGAGTTTGTTGCTTTTCATTTGTGTCTTCGAAACATTGTTGCTTTTCATTTGTGTCTTAGAAGCATTGTTGCTTTTCATTTGTGTCTTAGAAGCATTGTTGCTTTTCATTTGTGTCTTAGAAGCATTGTTGCTTTTCATTTGTGTCTTAGAAGCATTGTCCACTGAGTTTGTTGCTTTTCATTTGTGTCTTCGAAACATTGTTGCTTTTCATTTGTGTCTTAGAAGCATTGTTGCTTTTCATTTGTGTCTTAGAAGCATTGTTGCTTTTCATTTGTGTCTTAGAAGCATTGTTGCTTTTCATTTGTGTCTTAGAAGCATTGTCCACTGAGTTTGTTGCTTTTCATTTGTGTCTTCGAAACATTGTTGCTTTTCATTTGTGTCTTAGAAGCATTGTTGCTTTTCATTTGTGTCTTAGAAGCATTGTTGCTTTTCATTTGTGTCTTATAAGCATTGTTGCTTTTCATTTGTTTCTTACAAGCATTGTCCACTGAGTTTGTTTCTTTTCATTTGTGTCTTAGAAGCATTGTTGCTTTTCATTTGTGTCTTAGAAGCATTGTTGCTTTTCAGTTGTGTCTTAGAAGCATTGTCCCCTGAGTTTGTTGCTTTTCATTTGTGTCTTCGAAACATTGTCCACTGAGTTTGTTGCTTTTCATTTGTGTCTTAGAAGCATTGTTGTTTTCATTTGTGTCTTAGAAAGATTGTCCACTGAGTTTGTTGCTTATCATTTGTGTCTTAGAAACATTGTTGCTTTTCATTTGTGTCTTAGAAACATTGTCCACTGAGTTTGTTGCTTTTTATTTGTGTCTTAGAAGCATTGTTGCTTTTCATTTGTGTCTTCGAAACATTGCCCACTGAGTTTTTTGCTTTTCGTTTGTGTCTTAGAAACATAGTTGCTTTTCATTTGTGTCTTAGAAACATTGTTGCATTTCATTTGTGTCTTAGAAACATTGTCCACTGAGTTTGTTGCTTTTCGTTTGTGTCTTAGAAGCATGGTTGCATGTCATTTGTGTCTTAGAAACATGTTCCGAGTGTAATGATAACATGATTCACTTAAATCAACAAGTTGGAGGTGATAATAGAGAAAGACCGAACCCGAAAACAATTGAATTAGTCATTCTAATTTTAAGGGAACAAATTGGTTAATTGCCTAGAGAGATAACTAATTCTCGGAATTGAATCGAGAGGGGGTCGGTTGGGAAGGAGAGAGAGAGAGAGAGAGACTACAGAAGGAAGGGGAGGATGACGTTTAATAAAACGACTGCGGAGATAGACAAAAGAAGAGAATCAGACAGTCTGTCGAAGAGAGGAGTTGGGAAGCCACGCATACCTCATTTTTCCAAAATACCAGTATGTCGTCCAGGTAGGCCATGGCGAAATCTTCCAGGCCTCGCAATACTATTGACATCAACTGGGTGAATACCCCTGGCGCATTCGACAACCCAAAGGGCATCACTCTAAACTGAAACAGCCCCGTATGACAGGCAAAGGCCGTCTTCTCTTGATCCTTCTGCTCTAGTGCCACCTGCCAATATCCAGACCTCAGATCCAGGGTCGAAAAACAGGTGGACCTCCCCAGTAAGGCTAGTATGTCGTCTATAAGCGGCAAGGGTACCACCAATGGTTTAGTGACGGCGTTCAGTCTTCGGAAGTCAACGCAAAACCGGTGACCTCCGTCCTTCTTCTCAACAATAACTATGGGGAAACTCCACGGGGAGCTGGACCTTTCTATTATCCCTGCCTCCAACATATCCGCCACTGCCTCCTCGGCCAATTTTCTCTTGTGTATCGGGGTTCTATACGGTCTCATCCTTATGGGCAGGTGGTCCCCTGTGTCAATTCCCATTTCCACCGTCTTGGTCTGTCCCAACTCTCTATCAGTCAAGACTATCACGTCTCGGTTATCCTCTAACAGTTGTTTGGTCCGGGAACCACAATGTCCTCATCTCCCAATCATTCAGCTCTTGGCCTCCCTTCCTTCCTGGGGATCTCCTCTAACCGTACCCTTTCTGTCCTCTTCACTGGGCGGCAATATGCTAACTCTTCTCCCTTAGCTATTCGGATCGTCTTTTCCGATGTATTGAGCATCAACACCGGTATCGTCCCCGATGCTTGGACAACCGATTTGCTCACCGTCACTCCCTCTTCATTATCCATGTATTTCTCTACGGGCGATATCTGGACTAATCCCCTTTTTATTTCCTTCCCCGTTTCAATCCTACCGGCGCAAGACATCGCCATCCTGGGCGAAATCCTCATGTCGACACTCGCCAAAATGGGCAACTCGTCGTGTTCTTCGCCTCCCAAGGGAATTTCCGTTTCACCTATCGTCAGTACAGCAGGGTCGAAACTGAGTCTGGCTCCCTTGGCTCGGAGCCAATCCTCCCCCAAGATCAATTCACTGCACAGCCCGTGCGTTACATACAAGGGAAACTCGTCCTCTCCCCCTGCTACTCATAAAGGCAACCATGCCACTCCGTCCACTCGCAGTTCGCTCCCATCTGCCTGGCTGATCGCTATGTCCGACGGTTCTAGTCTGCCCCTTCTCGCTAGTCCTTGATACGTTTCTTTCCCCAACAATGAGATCGATGCCCCAGTATCTATCAGTGCCTTCACTCGCACACCTCCCACAATCGCTCCGCATGTGAGTTCCTTTTTTTCAGTGAGCAGGGAGAACACCTGGGCTCTCCCTCTCTGTATTTGTGGGGTCCTTATTCTGTATCCCGCTACCGAGGACATGGGGGCGGGCAGCAACAAACCCCCTTGTGACCCATCCATCCTCGGATCGCCGTGGTGCTCCCGACGGTCCCTAACAGTTGTCTCCCTGGGTGGTACGCGATGATTGGGTGTAGTGATCCCCAACCTCCTGTCTCCAGCTATTTTGCACCCCCTGCTCTCGTGTCCGAACTGCCCACATTTGTCGCAGTTCGGTCCAACCGGATCAGGTGGTCTCTCCCATCTCGTGGGACACTCCGCCGCCCGATGCCCCTCACTCTGGCAGGTCCAACAAATCAGTCCGTATCTGCCGGGAGTGGATTTGTAAAACCCATGCGCGAGGTGCCATTCTTCTGTTTCGATCGGCCTCCGCCTCCCAGTCTTCTTCCCCTTCTTTCCACCCGGGCTTCCCTTTCTTCTGGGGTTTCCTAGTGTTTTCGCCCCTCTCTATTCTCTCTCCAAGCCTTACACTCGCCCACGCTAATTCCTTAGCTCCCGCTAGGGACAGTGGCTGGCCCCTGACAATATCCCTCCTGGTCTCCTTGTCACTCAGACCATCCACAAACGCATCAATCAGTATCGTCTGTATGGCATCACTGCCTCTCGTCCTCTCATCTGGGAACGCCAACACCACCAGCCTCTCTATTCGTTCTGTCAGTTCGGCGATGCCGTCCTTGTCGGACATTTTCAGTCGTGTTAACTTTCGCACCGCCTGAATTGCCGTTCGCTCACTGGCATATTGTTTCACCAGTGCCCCGCGCAACTCGGACCAAGTGACGGTTTGATTGTCGGCGTATATTGTCCCAATGAATTTTGAGACCGGTCCCGCAGCATTGTCCAAAGCCAGCAGGACCATCTCGTAATCCTCTAGTCCGTATATCACCCTCTTCTTTCCTATTATCGCTAGCCACTCCTGCAGTCCGGCGGGTTCACCCGCATAGGACGGAATCCTTATTCCCCCTATGGGCTTATCCATCTTCTTTGCTCCAATCGGGAATTCTTGGTAATTTCTGTCGTGATCGTCTTCTCGTCGGTGGCCGTCTCTCTCTCTGTCTGCAACGGCTGGAAAGTCAAGTTTGGTTATGCTGAAATCGAAGGTAGTCTTCACAAGTATAAATGGAAACAATCAACAACGATGAGGATAGTTTAGGCTGTTCATTTAGTGATTCGGTATACATTAAGGCTCGGCTTGTCCCTTATACGTTCGTCAGGCTTGGAATGCAACCCCCACAGTGTATTCAAATAAAAACTCCAAGTGGTGGTCTTTGTTAGTTCTTTTCGTCTCAATTAGAAGAGGCTGGCGGCATGCGTGGCTTCCCAACTCCTCTCTTCGACAGACTGTCCAATTCTCTTCTTTTGTCTATCTCCGCATTCGTTTTATTAAACGTCATCCTCCCCTTCCTTCTGTAGTCGACCCAATCTCTCTATTCGACGGGTAATCATAATTCTTTCTCTCTCTCTCTCTCTCCTTCCCAACCGACCCCCTCTCGATTCAATTCCGAGAATTAGTTATCTCTCTAGGCAATTAACCAATTTGTTCCCTTAAAATTAGAATGACTAATTCAATTGTTTTCGGGTTCGGTCTTTCTCTATTATCACCTCCAACTTGTTGATTTAAGTGAATCATGTTATCATTACACTCGGATCGCCGACTTTACTCGTCGACCCCTCCCAGACCTCCTTGCGTTTTCCTCGCCAACCCGACATCTGGCTTATCTTTAGTCTGGCCCTTTTGAACTCCAATAATTTACTTGTAAACCGATGACAATTCGTTGGTTTCTCACGAGATGGGACTGAGACCTCTCGCCCAGCTCCATCCCACTCACCCTCAACCTAGGAAGCAAGGTTATCCGGTGTCACCCGGCTTCGTTACAAAGTGATAAAAATGTGAACGTCATAAAATGGCGTTTTCGGTAAAGTTTTGTAATGACCCTCCCTGTTTTCTAAAGGCCCATACCATGATTTTATGAAGAATTTCGTCATGACATTTAGGAACCAATCAGAAGAGGTGTTAATCTTAATACTGTCACGTGTCCGAAATATTTTTGACCATTTTTTTTTTTTTGTGTGTTAAAAATAAGACTTTAATATGGCGAGTATTGAACATTTTGAAAAAAAAATTTCATCAGACACCCACTAGTAAGTAAATAATTCTTTTTACTATCTTTATCAATTAAAAGTATTATTCTATGTTGAGTTAGAACTGCGGTAATTGATAATAATTTAAAAGGACCTACTCGAAAAAAAAAATGTTTCTATTTCTCGAGTTTGGTAAAATTAATTTAGTATTAGTAGCAGCAGGAGCAGCAGCTGTAGTATTAGTCATAGCACAGTATAAACAACACGCGTTCTTTAATTTTTATTCACAAACGAATTAAGAAAAACATGAAAATATGAATATAAATGTTCTGATTATGTTTAATTAGAGCTATTTTGTTATCAGAAAACATTAGTTTCGAACTATTCGGTTTTCAGAATGTATAATAACAACAATCCCAACCAATTCTGCATTATGAATCCATTATAATTTCTCACATTTCTGGTCAAATTTAAAAACATGGTTAAAAAAACAAAATAAACTTTTGTAGATATATAGCTTGCATGCACTTTTATTCATTGCATTAGTTTTGAACAGCAAGTTAAAACAATGTTTTACTGTGAACAGCCACAAATGTTTTTTCCAAATCAAAATATGTATGAAAATCTCGTTTGTATTACTATACACATAGATTTGAAAAAGTTGTCAAAAAAACAAATATATAACAAATAAATGTCATCAAAGGCAAGATAAGTTACTTTTCTACCTAACTGGATATGTTTTTAGTGTTTATATTTAATGTAACATGTTTATTCAGCTCGAAAAACAGTGTTTACTGATGTAGTTTCTTATTAAATTAAAATTAAATATAACATTTGCTGACTTATTTACCTGTTGAATACACACACACACACACACACACATATATATATAACTTTCTGTAAGATATTTATTTGAAATTAAATTTTTGTGAAACTAACCGCCCACCCCTCTAATATTGTTTTTGTTTCTGTCAAGTCTTTAGTATGTTCATACATAATTTTCCTTAGCCCTACAATTAATTCAAAGTCCGAATGGCAACCCTCCCCATGTTCTCATTGCATAGAAACCCACTTAAAACCACACATAATCGTCTTTAAAAAAATAAAACAAAAAGCATACAGGATTTATTTCCCATAAAAAAAAAAACAGTTAACTGCCCTAAAATGCTAGAATGACTTGTAATGGGGAATTATTTTACATTAAATTCTAAAATAATTTGTTTATCTTTCATTAAAGTTTTTCATGACATTTCATACATAATTGCCTAAAAAGGTAGAATCACATTTTGGAGGGGTGGTCAGAAGGGGTTGGGTGGGGTTAAACAGAAGGTGTTAATTTACAATAATACCAAAGAAATATTGCAATATATTCATTTTTAAATGGTCCTATGTTTTAGATTTTTGTACATAAAGCACATTACAATTCAATTATGAGTTCTCCAACTTCTTTTCTGTTTATGGATACATGGCATTTTTAAGGAATTGCAGCATATTTATGCACATTTACTGCAGATTATTTGGAAACCATGAAATTTTGGAGATTTTCAGTCACATATTCTGATTCCTTTTACAAAAATACACTTATATGGTAAATTTCATTGCTTAGCCTTGTATTTTAACAAAGATATAGCATTTTTACTGAAAAAGTAGTGTAAAAAATGTGACGAAACGCATATGGTCTTAAAGACGGGAAAATATCCAAATGTGTGAGGCACAAAAATAGGCGTAACTTCCTTAATTTTAATCAGATTTTAAAAATTTGAAAAGATTCTTTCTTAGCTTATCAAGCTCTTTCTATGTATACCAATATTGAAATATTTTAAGCTATTTCAATTTTTTCATGTGTATTGCTAGCTAAAGCTCAGATGCCTATCAGATTGGCAACTCTCTTTTGAACCTTGTTTAGGAGCGAGAGACTAGTAGCAGATGCACCAGCCCAAATGTGACAGCAATACTCCATACATGGGCGAATGGTGGCCTTTATAAAGGTACAGGATACTTTCAGGTGTTAGTAGCTTTTGAAGTGTCAAGTTTTTTATTATAGCATGCACCTGAGCAGGGGTGATTTTTAGATCGTCTAGCGTGGCATCTGTCCGCAAAGGAAAGTCAGGTAGTGGGTAGTTGGAAGGGTCCAGTGTGGAGTTTGAGGCAAACCGACTGGCAAGCATGTTAGCCTTCTCAGTTGCTGAGCAAACAACCTTGTGATTGTTGGTTAGTGGGGGAATTGTTGATTGCCCATTATTTACTACACTGTTGTAGATTTTCCAGAAGTCTCGAGTTCCTAATTATTGTGCTTCGATGCGTTTTTTAGTGGCTTCAGTAAATTCTCTCTTAGCTGTCGCTATTTCTTTCTTAACGTTACTTCTAGCTTCTATATACTTCTGTCTGTTTGAACTGGACTTATGTCGGTTAAATCTGCAGTATGCATGCTGCCTTTGAGCAATGGCAGTTGCACATGTGGAAGTAAACCATTAGGGAGAGTAGGGCTTGCTATAAAATTTCCACATGGGAACATGTGCTTCAATTGCCGTTTTGAACCATTCAGTGGTCTCATTTGCGCACTGTTCAGCAGGAAGAGAAAAAATATTTCCCCATGGGGCATCTCTGATAAGATCTCTGATGGCTTCCCAGTCAGATTTTTTATAATATCTCATTGTTTTGAGCACTGGCTCTTCAGTTTTGGGTTTAGAGTTTAGGGCGATTTCAACCATTATCACTGCATAATCAGCGTTCCCGAGTGGGCTGTCAGCATTCGTTATACAATCATCGGGAACTGTGGTCAAAAACAGATCTAAGAGTGATGCATGTTGTTCTTGCTGGTCACGGAAACGGGTTGGAAACGTAACAATTTGTGATAGGGAGTGAGATATAGAGAAGCTATGTGTTGTGCTGGACATTAAAATCACCAAATACATGTACTTTTGCGCTAGTGTTGAGGGAGAGTACTGTGTCTGTGCTGTCAGAGACTTTGTTTATTATGGTGCAGTCCTGGGTTGAGGGAGAGCGGTAGAGAAAATAAAAGTAGCTTATGTTATGTTGCATGTTCAGTCTAAAGCACATAAAGGCTTGATCGTCCGATTCTAGGTTTGTTTCTCTAGTCAAGGGGAGGGTGTTACGATTGTAGACTCCAACTCCGTGCATATGTCTGTCAGAGTCTTTATGGCAGAGTGGGAGATATCCAGCCGTATAAAGTAGTTAGAAGGGATGGAGGAGTGTAGGTTAATCTCACTTAGTGCTAAGATATCCGGGGTATTTGTTAGGAGAAATGCTTCAACATCAGCTAAATTAGTTCTAAGCCCACGGATGTTCAAGGGCAAGTTGGATTTGTTTGACCCTAAGCCTGGTTTAAGCTTATTTTTTGATTGTACTGTCATGTTTTTAAAGAGTTTCAGTTAGGTAAGGGGCAGCTGAACAAGAGGTTATGCAGAGTATCAGACATGCAACACAAGTAGACCATCAGCTGACCTTTCTTCAACTAGGACTGTGGCCTCAGGAAATGAGTGCAGGGTCTCTTTCCATGCGCAACATGGCACTACAAACATCCCAATATTATACAACTGTTGATGGAGCAGCCGCTCTAAGTGCTACCAAAGAGTTAGGGCTTCTGTACTACCAATTGGAAACAGCAGACAGCAACTGTCAATCCGGTACCCTTAACCCATCAGAAAAAGGTCAACCCAATCTAATTGCACAGGCATATGTGGTACTCAAGCACTCCCAAGTGCCCAGTTTTGAGGGGGTGGGATGGGATGTGTTGGGGTGGGGAAAACGGCGTTCATTGCCCTAGACAAGAAAGAAGATCTACCACTGAGTAGTGTTTCCTCGAAACTGTGATAGCATCTCTGAACCTGACTAAATAGGCAAAGAAGGAGTATGGAAGCCAGGCGATAGACAGAGCCTATCTACTCCTTAAGCAGATTAGGTTTGAAGACCGGTAATTTGTTTGAGTTACTAGCTCTAGGAAGGTTGTCATCCAAGACTGGAGAGGCCTCCCTCCCTTAGGTTTAGTTTCAGAGTTTTCCTTTTCTTAGATGGATGATCTGGGAAGATCTACTGGGTCCATCAGCCCCGAGAGGGTTTGCTCCACGCCTGGGTCCTAATCCAGTTATTTTTGCGACCCCGCGTGGTTAGTTAATGTTACAGGGTTAGTTTGTAGAGGTTATGTATCTACTGAATAGTTATACTCCTCAAAGTGATTGTTACTAAATAAAGCTCATGCAGTGGAAGCAACTATGTGAGCAGGCTTGTTAGAAAGGCGTTAGTGTGGATTTTTAAATTTTTTATTTTATTTATATATTAGCTTAGGTACAGGGTAACATTACAGTATGAGTAGGTATTAGGAATTGAGCTAAGAATTGTGCCCAATCTGTATATTTTAAATTACATGAGGGTTAAGATGTAGGTGCTGTACAGTACGGGTATAACTGGAGGTAAATTTTAAGTCATGGCGTATTCCATATGTATAATTAAGTAAATAGATATTTGGGCAAGTTTTCAGTAGATGCAAATAGATAGAAGTTGTGGTTTTCTACTATTGAAGGAAGATAATTTCAGTCTTCATTTAAGAGTCATGGAGCGTTTTGCATAACAAGGAATATTGGATTTAGTTTTGTATTAATCGTTACAATTGTTATGTAATGAAGATCGCTTTGCATCTGAGTACATACTTTGGCTGGTAAGTACCTAACTGGATAAGAATGAACTCTAATGCATGTCTTAGAGGTAGAAATGTATAGATGTTTAGTGATGACTGTTAGGCGGTTAGCATGTGAAGGTTAGGAGCTGGAAGCTAAGGATTCCACTACTAAGGCATGTGTAATGTAGAGTTTTAGTGGCAGCTTGGGGGAGGGGTAGAGCAGATTATTAGCTTTCAAGAGACGGGTTAATAACTTATAAAATACAGTAGAGTTTCATTAGGATTTAGAGTTACATGTAATGTTTTAGTTTGGGAAACAGAACAAAAAATTTTTTTTTCTTTTTCCCTATTTAGCATGCAGGTTAGACAAAGTAAAGAGAAACAATTATTACATGGTGATTCGGAATTCGTATTTATAGGCAGTCATTAAGCTTAGGGACAAAACATTGTATCTATTCAGAAAATAGTCCTAGTGACGCAGCTGAGATCACTGTACATTTCAATTACAAATATAGTAAAAGTTAATTATAAGCTATATCCAGTGGTTTGGTATAGATATCAAGGAGGCCTCTTTATTAATACAAGCGACCATATGGTAATTTTAGATATTAAGTATATTACTTAAGTGGGATGCCCTTTCCCTGGAGTATTGCTGCAGTCTGATTCAAGGAATTCTCAAAAGATTGCGGGCTGTCAAATTGCAGAAGAGCTATGCTACTAAATATTAACTAGTTCATTGTGTTCCTGTTGTATTTGTGTTGCATTAATGTCCTAAAGTTACATTTAAATAACAATTTTCCATTGTGCGGATTCTCTTTTTGCCTCTTCAATTTGAATTTATTTTTTTTTTAAATTGATGTGAACACTAGAATATTTGAATTAAAAGTCAAATATGAACAAAATTATAGAAGTATAAAAGGCGAATCAAATGAGATATAGTTTGTTTAAACAGTTACATTAAATTTAGCTTAAATTTGCAGTTTTTAAAGAAATTACACTGGTGCTACCAGATCAGGTTGTCTGTTGGCTTCCTGAGACGAATCGATTTTCTGTTTTTGTTTTCTGTTCTCTTTTGTAAAACTTAATTATGTTCTACAAAAACAAAGGCCCCCTTCCCATTTCCTTTCTTTTTCCTTCCCAACCCCATCGGTGGGGCATTAGAATACACGGACTATCCCCCTGCAGAGAGTAAAAACCTCTCAATGGGGCCACCTGTTGGCTGTGGGTGGCGACTCGTAATACCTAGGAAAAGGATCCTGGTGGCTGAGCAACTGATATTTAGGGAAATTGAAGATATCAGTTGCCACACTCCATTTTGGCCTTGTACAAGACTAGACGAACAGTCGGAGGGGCCCGGTCCGATCAATTGGTTAGTTGCGTCAAGCCTTAACACATCTACTTTTCTATCAATTTCCTCCAAACTGTAACAAATACAGTTCTACCCTGTACCACTATAAACTATGTACATATTTTCCCCTCTTTTCCATGTGTTAGAAGGCGGTGCCTAGTGTCAAATGTGCCAAATGAATAAAGTCATGACAAATTACTTGGATTGTGTAACCTAAGGATTATAGGTGCTCATGGCTCCCATTTGGGACATGTATACTGTTTTATGTAGTCTTTGCATGACAAGGCGAATGGGTTTCCCCCTTAACATGCCCCAATATTGGACTCCGAGGTGGGTGAGGAGCATAAACAATGAATTTTAAAATATACATATATGGCCAATTACAAAAATTCCAAGCGCTTACGCGTTGGCTCGATAGTTCAGATAATGAACTACACCAAGCATTCTCAAAATTTATTGTATTGGAATCAACTGAAGAAACCAATATAACGGACTTATCACCGTTTATTATACACAAAATTATATCGGCATATATTACTCCCAAAAATGTAAAAGCTTTAAAAAATAAAACCCTACTGGTGGAAGTGGAAAAAGAAAAATATGTCACTTTTCTCCTAGGAATGAAAACTTTCCACAACATAAATATCAAAACTTATCCACACAAGAATCTGAATACATCCAAAGGTGTAGTAAAATCGAAAGCCCTCTCAATGTGCACTACTGAAGAGATAACAAAAGAACTTAAAAACCAAGGAGTAACAAACGTTAAAAGAATTACAATAAAAAAAAAAAAGAGAATCAGCCTATACTTACGAACACTTACATTATGCAGTTTGATAGACCCACTATCCCAAAAGAAATCAAAATTGGGTTCAACATTGAAAAAGTTGAAAGAAGAAATTACCACAAACAGAAGCCATTACTACTACAAATAGATTTCCTGAATTAGAAGACATGGAAACTGAAGTTACTCCTTAAACCAATAAAAAATCATCATGAGTTACAAGATCATCCAATGGAATTGCTGTGGATTGAAGGCAAATTACAATGAAATTTTATTGTTGCAAACTAAATTTAATCCTTTGGTTATTTGTCTCCAAGAAACCTTCCTTAAGGAAGAGGACAATTTGAATATAAAACACTATCAACAATATAACTACATTCATAATACAGGACTTGGAGCCTCTGGTGGTGTATCAGTATTCATTAAAAATAACATACTCCAGAGCCAAATTGAATTAAAAAAAAATTTGCAAGCGGTTTCCATAAGAGCAACTTTATACAAACTGATAAGCATTTGTTCTTTATACATACCTCCACATGAACAAATGGATGAAAATGAATTGGAGAACTTAATAGCACAAATACCCAAACCCTTTAGTTTCCTAGCAGACGTAAATAGTCACAACACCTTATGGGGATGCAAGGAAACGGATAGAAACGGAAAGAAAATTGAAAATCTAATAAATAAAAATAATCTATGCTTGTTCAACCAAAAAGAAGCTACTCACATCAATCCAACAAATGGATCACTTAGTTCACTTGATTTAACTATATGTGACCCTTCCACTTATCTGGATTTTTCTTGGAGCGTATTCGATGATGCCTGTGGTAGTGATCATTACCCAATCGTTCTCAAAAGCCATGAAAAAATATTTGAACATCCACCAAGCTTAACAAAGTCAACTGGGAAAAATTCAAGAATCTCTGCTCAGAACAATTGACAGAAAACAACATCGATACAATCAAAACATTTACACAAATATTAATATTAATAGAAGAGTGCATTCCCAAAAACACTACTTCAGGAAAAAGGAATAGACCATGGTTTAACAAAGAATGTAAAGAATCAATAAATCTACGAAAAGCAGCATTAAGAAAATGTAATAAAGAACCAACAACAAGCAACTTAATTGAATACAAACTGCATAGAGCAAAATTATGCAGAATAATAAAGAAAGCCAAAAAGGAATGCTGGCAAGAATATGTCAGCAAGATCAATGTTTCCACTAAACCAAAGACAGTTTGGGAAATGGTTAAAAAAATTTCTGGAAAACATAACCCGATACCAATTAAACATCTTTTTATTGAAAATACCAAAATAACAAATTAAGCCTATAGCAAACAAATTAGCAAAAACATTTTCAGAGAATTCTTCTTCAAAAAACTATAACAAAGAATTCCAAACCACCAAAGAAAATATTGAAAAGTACAAGCTAGACTTCAATTCCAAAAACATTGAAGAATATAATAAACCTTTTTCAAGACTCTTATTGAAAATTCCATAAACACACAGCCATTGGACCAGATGAGGTCCACTATAGTTTTTAAAAAATACTTCCAAAAATTTCATTGGAACTTTTACTAAAAATCTACGATGACATCTGGATAAAAAAAGAAGTTCCCAGAATCTTGGAAACATACAACGATTATTCCAATACCAAAACCAGGAAAAGATTCTTCAGATCCTGGAAATTATCGACCAATTTCACTAACAAGTTGCATGTGCAAAACATTAGAGCGAATGGTAAATCATCACCTAATTTGGTATTTAGAAACAAACAAACTAATAACCAATGCACAAAATCGTGGATGTCTTGACCATTTAGTCAACTTAGAAGGCTATGTCAGAGAAGCCTTCATAAGAGGGGAACACACCACAACTGTCTTTTTCGATCTAGAAAAAGCTTACGATACTATCTGGAAATTCGGAATTATTTGTTGATGAATACAAGTTTTTAGGAATGGTTTTTGAAAAAAAAACTAAATTTTATTCCTCACATAAACTATGTTAAAAAAAAAATGTAATTAAGCACTGCAACTTCTGCGGGTTGTGGCCCATATAAACTTGGGCGCTGACAGTCAGACCTTGTTAAACCTGTATAGATCCTGAATTCAATCAAAAATTGACTATGGCAGCTGTATATATCAAGCAGCAGGAAAATCCTATGTTAAAATTTTAAATCCCATTTACCATACAGGACAGACTTGCACTAGAAGCCGTCAGAACATCCCCAGTAGAAAGTTTGTATGCCAAAGCAAATGAGCCTCCATCTAACCTCAGATATAACAAGTTAGCACTGCTATAATATACAAAATTGAAGGCAGATCCCGACAATCTTGCGCACGACTGCACGTTTTATCCCAAGTACAAACATTTATTTCAACAAAAAGAAAAAACCATTAAAACATTTGGCCTACGAATGGAACCCATTATTGAAGAAGCAGAGATCCTGATAACAAAAATTCACAAAACATTTACTCAAAAAATACCTTCTTGGAACATTATAGTACCAAAAGTTGACTTAAGTCTTAGCAAACACTGTAAGGGAAAAACTCACCCTCTTGTTTATCAAGAAGAATTTGAACAAATCAAATACAATTATCCTAAACATGCATACATCTTTATGGACGGCTCAAAACAGGTAGATGCAGCAGGCAGCGCAGCTGTATATAATAAAAAAATTATAAAAAGGCATCTCTTGAAAGAAACCTCAATCTAATGCAGAAGTTTGTGCAATAGATTTAGCACGTGATCTCATCTCCAGGAATAACAACACAAAATATGTCATTTTCTCTCACTCGCTATCAGCTATAACAGCAATAAAAACACAAAAGTCTAACAACCCGTTGTTAGTAAAACTACAGGCTAGAATAAGTGAAGTTTTAAAAACAAAAGAAATTGTGCTCTGCTGGATACCTAGCCACATCGGTATCAGAGAAAACGAATTGGTAGACACTGCAGCAAAGGCTTCTCTAAATGAAAATCAAGATGAAAACTTTAAAGTCCCCTATACGGATTTAAAAAAAAATATAAATGAATGCATTAAAAAACAATGGCAAATTTATTGGAATGGTTACACTAACAATAAATTATATGCCATTAAACCAACAATTGGTAACAGGGGAAAAATAGAAAGGAAGAGGTTGTATTGACGAAATTGCGTATAGGTCACACATACCTAACCGAATCATATTTACTTAAAGGAGACGACCAGCCAATGTGTACTGCATGTCAGGTTCTGCTGACAACAAAACGTTTTCTTACTGAATGCATTGATTTTCTGCCTATAAAACGAAAATATTACAAAGACAGCAATATAAAAGAACTTTTCGAAAACATAATCGATTACCTTAAAGAAATTGGTATATATACAAAAATATACATTTTCATATACATGTGAATAAGCAAGACAATACAAATCGATACGGATTAGTATTTGTAAACTAATCCTTTGCACTTTTAATATACATAAGTATAATTAAATAAAATTTTACTTTCTTATAAAAATTAACACAAACATAACTACACATTAGTAATAAATATTTACTAATACAAATTTAACACACGTAATGCAAATTTATTTTAAATATTTTTGCACAAATATAACACTTTCATACAAATTTACACAAACGCAACTACACCTAAGTAGCAAATATTTATTATTACAAATTTACACACATAACGCAAATTCATATTAAATTTTTTTATCCATTTACTTGCAATTTTACTCGCTTTTTAATACATTTTATGCATTTACTCTTTTTTTGTATTAAAATGTTTACAAACTTAAGCAAATCTTTGTGCAAACTATATTTCAACTATAAATATATTTATTCAAATAATTTTGTTTATAAAAAAAAATATATTTAAACACCAAACCACGATTCGGCATAAAATAACCTAACAAGAGTGGACATGCTGTTAAACAAAAAAAATGAAAAAATTACAAGTGCGGACTTTCTTTTTACTGCCTGCCTGTGTGTGTGTGTGTGTGTGTGTGTGTGTGTGTGTGTGTGTGTGTGTGTGTGTGTGTGTGTGTGTGTGTGTGTGTGTGTGTCCATATTGTTTTCACTGGTTGCCATGTTTGTTTTCATGCACGCATGCATTCAATTTTTTTCATGGGCATGTAATTGCGTATTGTTTTCACTGGTCACCATGTTTGTTTTTGCATACGTGCATTCAATTATTGCGCATTTATGCATTAATTCTGTATACTCACTATTCCATAGCTAGCTATAACATATACTGACCCAAATGGTTGTCTAATGTATATCTAATGTTTTGAATTCTTATCTTGTTGACACTTTTCTGCTAACTATTGACTGATAAGGATCAAAATGAAGCGACCTGCTCTCAACTAGAGTCGTACCTCAAAAGGGTTTGGCATCATTGTATCCCTTCATCTAGGGCCGAATCACTACTTGAATGCACGGGTATCTACCTCACTTTAATTTCTAAGCTATATAGAGCATAAAACAAGTTCTAATTATCTTATTTATATATGCTTATACCATCATTACACTAGCCAGACCAGTATTTTTCCTAACTTTTTTACCTTATCTTTGCAACCTATTTTATGGGGATGGATTTTAGCTAGAATCTATTTGGCTTTAATATTTGGCATTGTGAGATGCAAGCGGCCAAAATACCAAAGTCCGTCTGTTCTATGAAAAGATGTATCTGCTGGCATCCACACCTTGTCTAATTTTACAGGCTGACATTGTCTGATAACACTGTTATCTTAGCAGAATCCTACATTGTTTCACAATTTAAAGTCATTTCCTCAAATATCGGCAAATATTATGTGGTCGCTTTTTTTTCTTTTTGGTAATTTTTACCCCCCCCCCCCAGCCCTGTTACTATTCCAAAATCAACCTACCCTAACCAGTATATCACTATTTGCCTTTACAAAGTAACATTACACAATGTGCAAGATTGGGCCGAGATATTTTCTTTTTACTATTATGGTTATGGGTTAATGCATCTGGTACACTTGGGCCTAATTTGCAATTGTCTTTATAAAATAATCAGTTTTTAATTAGATTAAGATGCTTCGTGAATTTCTTTACTCTGATTCCTATTTTTCATTGGTCCACTTGTAGGCTTATCATATTCACTAGTAACCTCTGTTTTCTATTTCGTATATTTCAAACCACTAAATTTTTTTGATAAATATGATTTTCATATTCTGAAATAGCTTTTTCATAATATAGCATCTTTCTATTAAAGAAAAATGTGATAAATATTGAAAATGAAGGAAAAGAAAAATCACTGTGAGACACTGCTTCAGCCAGAATCAGCTGTTTTTTGTTTAGATTAGTTAGTCATACACAATGCCGTAACATGGTGGCAGCACGAATTGATTTAGACTTTTTTTTTTTAATCAGATAAGATCAATCCCGAACTAATCCAATTGCCAAATTCTATTGGATTCAGGAACTGAATAGCTTTTGGATTACAATCCAATTGTTACCTGATGTAATCCACAGTGATCTCACTCAAAGACAGAATTTTCATTGATTCTATGTGACGTCATAACCAAAACAAAAACAGCTGTCCAGACAGGATTTGCAGTGATCCTATAGACTGAAATATGTCGATGAAGTGAAAGCATTGCAGTACAAAATATGATTTATCTCCAAAAATAAAAACAAAACTATACAAAAACTACTAAATTGTGCAACTGGTAAAACTAAACAGGAAAATCATGTAAAAAAAAAATCAATTTATTGGACTTAAGGAGTTGGAGTTGGATAAAAAATTCCGACTCTGACTCCGAGTACTCTTAGAACTCCAACTCTGCAACCCTGGCCACGACAAAGTAATGGTTGGTAAGATAAGTCTAGTTCATATTAAAAATAATCTTTTTTAAATATATGCACATATATACGTATATAGACATATATAATTAGCTAAATGCTAAACGCAACAAAATCTGTTGTGAAAAGGGTTTTATGAATAAAGTTTTGCCCTCTTCTAAATAATAATAATCATAAAAAATTTTAGAGATTCCCCTCTCACTAATGGAAGTGATATTAGCATAACTTAATTTTGATGACTTCACACGGAGATTAAATCTGGACATTATAAGGAGATGCATGTAGAAAAGTAGACTTTGTTGGTATGGCCATGTTGTAAGAATGGATGAGAATTCTTGAATTAGTAAATGCAAAACAGTTGAGGTTGCAGATTAAGTTCATGGAGAAAATCCAATCCACGTGTGAAAAAGGAATATATAAAGAAATGCTCAGAGACAATTTGGAAATCAATTTCTAAAAGACATCCAATGAGTGTCAAATAAATGGACGTTCAAACAAATGTGATAATTATTTTTAAAATGTTTTCATTAACATATTTTTTTATTTTTATTTATTTTATTTTTTTTTAAATATCCTGTAAAAATTATCAACTTATATTGAATCCACTTCCTGCACTCTGTTTCTCTAGCCTTGTTCCACCCGATTTACCCCCTTATAAATCTGTAGTTTCTATATGTCTTGTTTGGGGTTGAATATAAAATTAAAAACAAAACTTTCTGATAAGTTGTTCAATTTTGTCTTTTTATTTAAATTGCTTTTCTCTGATTTTTGCAGAAGATTTCATTGATGTTAACGACAATGAAAATGCCAAATTCTGTTTAAATGGCCATAAAAAAACATGGAGTCAAGTTAATGAAAAATTCCGAGTAAGTTTTATCATTTTGTCATGTTTTAAATGTAAATATTTATGGATATTCAATATTTAGTTCACTAAATCTAAAGAGATTAAAAAAACAAAACCAAAAAAAATCAGATAAATGTGTATAAAATGTCTTCTTTCAATTTAATGGTTCTCAAAAGGTAAACTTTTTAAATCCATCTTCACATGCCATTACTTCAGTTTGAAATGGCGCTGATCAAGAGATTGTTGCTTATTGTTTACAGTATATTAGAATGCTGTTTTTTTTTTTTTTTTTTTTTTTTTACAAAGGCATCACCACATTATCAAGGCCCAGAGGCCACTCAAGGATAAGGGTTAAAGAGTGTACAGTAGAAATTGGTCAATATAGTAATCATTAGTAATGAAAATTTGGTAAATTTAATAACTTATATGGAACGGCTCATCAAGAACTTATTTACTTTAGACTTGAACACAACCATATTGTAGTCAGCCGGAAAGCAGGAAAACGGAAGACAATTCCACAGGCGTGCAGTTCTAAGAAAGAAGCTTTGTTCATGGAATCTACGTTTAGGTTTAGGCACAGATAAAGAGTGGGGGAAATTATTGATAGTGTTTACAGCTAGACGAGTGTTTCTTGTGAAAGTTTGGCGAGGGGGGACCATAGATTGAAGCTCAGTTGAACACTTTCCATGAAAATAACGATACATCAGAGACAAACTCGCAACATCTCTTCTGTGAGATAGAGGTTGCAAGGAGGAGAAAAGGGCATCTCCTACGAGGCTACGAAGTCTATTTTGAACTCTATCAAGGCAGGACAAGTCCTTTCTAGCAGCTCCTGCCCAGATGTGGCAACAGTATTCCATCCTTGGACGTACCTGGCTCTTATATAGATAGAGAATAGCATCAGCAGTGAGATATCTACCGGATCGATAGAAAGATCCCACCATTTTTCCAGCGGCCTTGGCAACAGATTTGATATACGTGTTCCATTTAAGATCAGGAGTAATGGTCAAGCCCAGAAGCTTGTCAAAACTTGAGGCCTCCTGAAGACGAGAGCCATTCATTTCAATTGATGACAAATGTGGATTAGAATGTTGATGATGTAAAGAGAGAAGCTTGGTTTTAGATGCATTAAAAGTAACCAGCCACTCCTTTCCCCATTGTACTACGTGCTCAAGATCAGAGGAGAGAGAATTGGAGAGAACTTGGTCGTTTACTGTCTTAGATGTGGTACCATAAATGGTAGTGTCGTCAGCATAAATGTCTACAAATGATGTAAGGATATGATTTGGAAGATCATTAATGTAGATCAGGAAAAGAGTTGGGCCCAGGATGGATCCCTGAGGGACACCGGCATTAATACTGTGAGCTTCTGATTTTTGCCCCTCAACTACTACTCTTATGAACCTATCAGAAAGAAATGATTTAATAATTGAGAAGACTTTTCCAGCTATACCATAGCTAGCGGTCTTATGAAGTAAACCTTTATGCCATACCCTATCAAAGGCTTTAGATATGTCAAGAGCAATTGCCCTAGAAAGATTGCCACCGTCGAGAGATTTGCTAATCCTATGCGATATAACTGTAAGGACATCTGCTGTAGATCTAGCAGAACGGAAACCATATTGAGTGTCACTAAGAAGGTTATTTTTGTTGAGATGTTTGATTACTTCTGTATTTAACACAGATTCTAGCAACTTACTCATGACGCACAGGAGACTTATTGGCCTGTACTGAGAGGGGGATGAGCGATCACCTGAATTCTTAAATACAGGGCATACTGATGAGATTTTCCAGGGAGATGGGAAACTATTCTCCTTAAGACAACATTTAAACAGTTTTGTAAGTATGGGCGCTAGTTCAGGTTGAAGTTTTTTGAGTACTATAATTGGAATACCATCAGGGCCAGTTGCTTTACTGGAATCAAGGTTTTTGATTAGCTTCACAACATCACGTACAGATATACGTATATCACATAGCGTGTTTTCTGATACAGGAGGAAATATTGGGGGTTGGCGGTCTTGGTCGCAAAGGGTAGAATTAGTTGCAAAGTTCTTGACAAAGAGTTTGGCTTTGTCTGATGCTGACGAGATTACCTCAGGTCCATTGATAATAGTTGGGATGGAGCACACGCTTCTGTTCAGGATTCTGTTTGCTATTTGCCAAAACTGGTGGGAACCAAGCCGCTGCTCAGCTACTTTGGACTTAACAGATTGAGCATACAACTCTCTTGCGTTCCTTATTACTTTCTTACAATGGTTGCTGGCAGTCCTGAAAACGGCTTTAGTTTCCATACATCTATTACGTTTGAAGCAGTGGAAAAAGTGATTTCTGTGCGCAATGGCAGCAGCACATTCTGGAGAGAACCATGGCTGGCTGTTAGGTTTTTGCTGAAACTTTTTAGAGGGTATGAAATGGTCAATACCTACAATTAACCATTCAGTTAGGTCTAATACTATAGAGGACACATCCTTTTTAAACATGGAATGCAGAGGTAGATCAGATATAAATGTACGGAAGCTATCCCAGTTAGCCTTAGTGTATCGATATACTGTACGATGAAGAGGTACGTCTGGGGACTTATTACATTTCATTTTTATCTTAATTGATACAACAGAGTGGTCGGAAGATCCAAGAGGCGACAGAACAGAAACTGAACATAGTTCAGGGCAAGTTGTGAGAAAAAGGTCTAGTAGGCTCGCATACTGGCCGTCATTATCGGGCACACGGGTAGGTTCCTGAACAATCTGAGTGAGGTCATAGGCAATGGAGAAATCATGACAGAACCTCCCCTCATCATCGGTCTTGTTTGAGTGGGTCAACCATTCGACGTTGTGAACATTGAAGTCTCCACATACGTGAATGTTAGCTGAAGGATAAGTAGAAAGGACTTGGTCAATTTTCTCAGATATGCTTTGAAAGATAGTAACTCCGCTGTTGTGGGGGCGATAGAGAGTAAATATAAATGCAGTAGTGTGAGCTAAAGCAACCCGGAAGCACATATAGGGTAAGTTAGGATCTTCCCTGGAGATGTCCCTCCCACATGGAAAGCTATCTTTAATATAGGCACATATTCCATGCCCATGGCGATCTTGGGGGTCAGATTTAGAAGTTAAGTTAGAGTATCCTGTAATTGCAAACTCATCTAGGGAAATAGCCTGTCCCATGCCAGTTTCACTTAAAAATAAAAGGTCTGGTTTAGTCTCCTGTAATTGGGTTTCAACCTCTGGAAGGTTAGAACGAAGACCCCTGATGTTGGAGAAGGAGACATGGTAGTAGGGGTCTACGTTGGAAGTTGGAGAACCGGGTTTAATCGTGTATTTTTTCTTGAAACTTGTCATGATGAAATTTTGGAATTTGTGGACTAGGTCGACAGATTTACTTAGAGCAGGACAGAGAGGGGAAACTAAGAGAGAAAAAGAAACGAAGAATTTTTAAATGCTGTTACATTAAAATAATGTTGAGCATAAAAAAAATCCTCAAAAAAACTCAAACAAAACAACTAATCTGTTTCTTTCTTAAATCTCATAATTTCAAAATTTTAAAAATCTTAAATTAACTTTCATTGTCAAGATTATGAGCCTGTTTAGTGTGAGTCTATAATCTCAAGGACTGAATTTACACTCGATGACTTGCTATACATAAGAATCAGTTTCTTGACAGGTTTGTCTTTCCTTTTTTTTTTTTCAATGGTGAGTTTTGCTTTGTATTAGGTTTAAAAAAAAACTCTAATTGGCTAAAAATGTTTTCATAAAATATTTCAATCATGGGCCAATTTTTGTGCAAAAATTTTTGATTTGAGTAACAAAATGATCAACTGAGATTTATCAGAATTTTGAAAAAAATTGTGTTTTGTTTTTATGAGTTTGTGTGTCAGTATTGTTTTGCCTTAGACAAGCACTGCTATTCTCTACAACTATTCTTTCAGAAAAAAAATTGCCGAAATCTGTTATCAATTATAATTCATTACTTGCCTTATTGAGAGAGTGGGTTATATTCTCTCAGTAAACAATCTACTTAATAGATTTTAATATGAAAGTAATTTTAGAGAAATGCTAAATCAATGATTGCATGTTTTGTTTTCAATAATTTACATTAAAATTATTGAGATTAAGGTTTTTAATTTGACTGAGTTTTAGGTTTTTATTTTTAAATTTAAATAATGATTTGCCTTTGCTAATCAGTTATAATTTTTCATAATTTTGCAATTTCATTATCTTCATCGCATTTCTCTCCATTATTTGTTTTTAATTTTTTATTTTATTTATTTACTTTTTTTTTCTCTTAGAAACTGCAATCAAATATGGTAAAAAACTTGTTTGAAAGCATGTTTGACTACATCGCCTCCTGTCATTCTGATTTCAATTTGGATATTGCGAGCTCAAAAGGAAAGAAGTCTGCACGGGCGAATGAGATTCCAACTGCTGTTCTAATCACAGGTAATTAAACTTCATTGGCAAAATAATAAAAATACCTATTTTTACAAAATGGGGGAAAGTTTTTAGATGTATCCATCCATCTCTAAGGACTTTGTCTATCAATCATGTTACAGTAAGTTGTGAAATAGCATCTTGTCTGCTTTGTAACGCTTATGGTTAAACTGTTCTTTTTCATTGGTCTGTCATGTTCAAGTTTGTAATTGCATTTTAATCCACATATTTCTATAAAAAGTCTTTGTCACGCTAACATTTTAAACGGTATATTCATCATAAGATTGCATCAGAATACGCATTCTTGTTTGTGTATAAATGTATAAAATGCATCCTTCTATCAAAGAATAAAGGTGTGGCTTGAATGTTTTAGAATCAAAATAACTAATTCTGCTAAAGGTGCAAAGTTACAATTACAAAGTTAATTCTGTAAAGGTGCAAAGTTACAAATAGACTATCTGATTTCTATATTTCTCATGAAATCGCTGTTAAAATATCATTTAGTTTGCTTGTTACATCATAAACAGATTCACACATCTTATATGAGAGAAAGGTACTATAATTCGCAAGTCTTAAAGTTTGTTCTTAAATTCAAAAAGATGCACCTAAAGAAGGTCAGAAGTTACATTAGTTAAAACATTGTGAGAACATCCAGAATGTCCAAATAATCAAAATGTTCTTATATCTTTCATCTAAGGGCTCTTATGCCAAAGTTGGTATGATTTTGCCAAATAGTTTTGGAGCCTGCAAATTTTTCAAATAATTTTTTAGTAGTAAGTAGTATTAATATTTTACTCACTAAGTTTTCCAAATTTAATATAGTTTTAACCAATAGCTTTTAGAGATTCTAATTGTTTATTAATAGTAATAATATAGTAATATGATATAATTTGGATTTGACATGTCACAACTTATTCATACCGAAGTTTGTAGAATTAACCTATAAATGTTTATTTTTAGTATTAATCCCTTGTGACACTCAACATCTCATGGATACTTCATGGCAAATTCCATTTAGAATTTTTAACTTATGATCAAACAGCTAAGCCATTGCTCAATCTTCATGGAAATGATAAAAAGAATATATATAGTATCTTCTTTTATTCAATTCAAATTGTAAAAGTTAATCTGTTATTAAAAGCAGATTTAGTTGCATATTTACTCTAAACTGTTTGTTCAGAAATTTTTCATTTCCCGTTGTTTATTTGGGAAAATTTTGTTGTCGAATTTGAGAATCAAAGGCATTTGCAATTACATTTTAAAATTTTATAAAAACACTTTTCTTTTTCTTTTTTATATCAACTGGCAATTTTTGAAAAAAAGGGGAATAATTCTTTGTTACAGTTATTTCCCTTGAATTAGTATTATTAAAGACGTTGTGAAATTGTTGTTAATACATTATAATAAATTATTTTTCAGCAAATTCTATTAAGTACTAGTGGGGGGAGGCTTTGTCCGGTCATGAAATACGCTTAAATATGATGTTTTAATTTATCCAGATTTCGTATACATTATTATAGTCATGATTTCAAAAGTAAAAAAAAAAAGTATTTGGATGTCATCAGCTAGAATTGAAACCAAAAGTAAAAACTGTAGCATTCAAAGCTGGTGACGTTACCACTGTACCAACTGACACACATATGGACTGATTGAAAATAAACTAAGATGAATGTACAAAATGTATAATGATTTTTTTTCAATTTTAACCCCCTTAAAAACTATTTTAACCGACTAAAGACCCATAAAAAATGGACCATAAAAAAATCCAACTGTTTGAGGACCCTAGTGCCACTCTGCGACTTTTAATTTCGGAAGAGATAAAGTTTGAAAATATGGAGACAGCCACACACACACACACAGAGTGAGTTTTATAAATTGGATTTTATATTTTACTAGGTATATTCGTGAGCCCTACCACTATTTACTTTACTTTTGATTCTATTAAAAAATTCATAAACTGTGACATGTGTTAAGATATTCTTCTTATATAACCCAAAATAATAAGCCTCTTTACTTATATATAATATATCCTTATTATGTAACTAAGTAAAGAGACTATTTTGCCATCTAATTTACATACATGTTTGTGGTGTGTATGAATGAATGTATGTAAATAGCAATACTGAGTCACTCTTTCTCTAAATGTTCAGAGACATTAAGGAATATTAGAGAGTAGTTAAACAGAAAGAGTGAGAGAAATACATTTTTCAGTTAATTATAAATTACGGCTAATTAGAACAATTAAAAGCTTTTTAAATATAACTCAATTCCAGAACTAAATTATAGTTTGGCATGTATTTTGTGTTATTAAAAGAAAAGGTTTTCAGGAAAAATCATTGATGAATTCACATTTAATCTAATAATAGATTTGCTTTAATTATTTTTATGAAAAATACTTTTGCTATTTTTGAAAAGAAGCCGTACATAATAGTGAAATAAAACTTCTATTGTTAAAACAGTCTGAGAACGAATCAATATATTTTGATCTGTGTTTTTGTTATCCAGGTGTCAATACTCCTGATCATGCAGTGATGTTTTCCTCTTTGATCCAAATGCTTCAAAACAACGTCAGTCCGCTGGTGGCTTCACTCTCTTCAAAGACCTGCACAACAAGCCGCAGCACCATTCGTCAAGTCCTCAACCAGATTTTGGAACAATCCTCATCTTGGGTAAGCTGACCTCATTTTATCATCATGAAGATCTAGTGTCTATCTAAAATTGAAACACTTCCATCCAATACGCAAAGAGAATTTTTGTCTTGTTTTTATGCTAACATTCTGTTACACAGACTCTCCAGTAGACTGTGGCATACTATATATGAACATGCGATATAATGATTTATACATGTAATATAGTATGTGTAAGAATAAAGAGGAAAACTTGCCAGCTGAAAAAGAAGCTAAGATGCTTCACATACCATCTATCAGAGTAAAAAGATTTCCTTCACAATTATAGACTTTTATAGCCTATAGTTGTGGATGTGAATAACAAATTGATATAAATCAAAAGACGGAAAGTAGAGAGTTGATTTTCAGGGGAAAAATGGTGGAAATCTGAAGGTTGGATTGCCTTTGTAACCTTTATATTTCTTAATGTTAAAAGTATTTCATTAACAGAAAAAAAAAATTTCATCCAAAGACTAATCTCTGACTGTTTAAATATTCAAATTTACAAAACAGGAAATTTAACACAATATACACATAATTATGTGATTGTTGGAAATAAAAAACAAAGAATTATTAAAAAGTAAAAAAAAAAAAAATTTAAATGGGATTTTCAATCTGTGAACTATGATAAATTGCACAACAACACAGACGTCAACTTCCAAAATTGGATGATTTCAAGTGGATATTATTTCAAACTTCCATCAACCGTTTTTAATGATTCTACATCTATTAATCTCTCTTGCTGCTGTAACAAAATTTTAAGAACTGTACATTTTAAGGGCAATTCGTTTCTATGAAGTCAAGAGTATTACCTCAGATCCAAGCAACACTATTATTGATTATGTCAACCTTTGCTGCACCTTGTTAGTATCTCCATTCATGTCATCCCGGTAATTGGTTCATTTTGTGGAACGATTGTACATTGTAAAACGTGTGTAAATAAATTCTAAATTTTCTAGGTTTTAATTGGACACATAGAAAAATGGAAAATTATCTCCCCTACTTGATTGTTTATAAAGCATTTAAATTGAAAAAATTACAAGGTTTTTATTTGTGTGTGTGTGTGTGTGTGTGTGTGTGTGTGTGTGTGTGTGTGTGTGTGTGTGTGTGTGTGTGTGTGTGATATCCTGAAGATAAGCCAGAAATGGCACTTAAAAGAATAAAATTGACAGTTTACTAAATAATTGGTCAATATTAATGATTTTTAATTTCATGTAGATAGTAATTTTATATTTAGCGTTAAATACTTCAAAAGGTGCTGGTATGTCATTGTTGTATATTGGATAGCTGTGAGTGAAGTCAATAAGAAAGCCAAAGTAAAATATGTGTGAAAGGTTTAATAAATCACATGTCACATGTAAGGAAGCCAAGAAAAGTAAAAAAAACATGAAGCATGTGATGTCATTGAAGTTAAAGGATTTTTAGAGATGAAACATAAATCAGTGTGTCAATAAAATGAGATCTCAAAATGACATTAACTAAAAATAACTGAATTCATGTTTCTCTTTCAATTAACATTTTTTTTTTTTAGCATTTTGAAGATGATGATGATGCTGATGAGGAGGAGGAAGAAGGAGAGCAAAGCAGCAATTCTCACGTCTACACCAAACAATCTCCTTGCACCCTCAATACTTTAGCAAATTGGTATAGCAACAAATATAAGGTACATATAATAGTCTGTCTGTTCCAATGTCATACGCAACATCTTTGCTTCATTTATTGTCATCTATCTATATAATTATAAAACTCAAATGACCTTGTAACAGGTGTTGTAACCCAACATTCGGTTTACGTCTTACGGTTTCGCATGTGTACATAAACATAAACCCATAACAGCATAAACAAATAAACACAAATCGCTGGACCAGTTTTGAACGAACAAACGGACCTCCTTAGAAAAGCGAATATCTTCAATTTATTGAAAAAAAACTTCAAGATATGGGAAGCAAACGCAAAACGTGATTACAAATAATATGTATATTTTACATATACAATATATATTATACATGACAATAAAACGTATTGTTTTACTGTGTACATTTTTAGCGTCCCAATTTTTTTTTTTTCGCGTTTAAATTATCCAAATAAACAATTGTTAATACTTTCTGCTTTTTTATTTTTTACATCGTTCATTTGCGTATTACGTTCAAATTATTTTAACGCAATTTTCTTACAAATAAATCTACTTTAACCCGTTGACAACCATAAGAGCATTTTACAATGGCGATTTTACAATGGCGATAAATTTATTCTCCATTTTTTAATACACCTTTCTTAAAAACATTCATACATTTTCTTCTACACTACCAACATAAATAAATAACCCCGAAAATGTTTTTTTTAATTGCGTTACAAATAAATAATCAATGCAACAATAAAACGTATTGTTTTACTGTGTACGTCTTCAACGTCCCGATTGTTTCTTTTTTTTCGCGTTTAAATTAAAAGATATATCAAAATTTGAATTTAACTGTAAGTATTATGGTATCTGTTCAGTGCACATTTACCTATAAGTATGGCAAACCACTTATAATTCAATGGCTGTAAGTTTTTTTTCAAAAATAATCAATTATAATAAACAGAACGACTCATAGAAATCTATCTATATTCTTTTTTCATTTTAATATACTTTCATAGAAATGTTTCTGTTATGTCAAAAAAACTATTTTCTTTATGTCACAAGTGTCATGCTCATTCATTAATTCCATAGCTAATATAACATACTGACCCAATGGGTCACGGGTAGTCTAGTATGTAGATTAATCTTTATATTAAACTCTGTTTCTCTTCTTTTTTTTTTTATAATATTTTTTATTCTATTTTTGTGATTAAGCATCAAATATTATACTAGACATCAAATATTCACCTTTCAGAGATTCTGACCATCCTTTTACATGCATTTTTTTTTTAATAATATTTTTTGCACTTGGTTTCAGGGTTGCGGAGTCGGATGATAAAAGTCCAACTCCGACTCTGACTCCGACTCCTAGAATTCCTAAGATGCCAACTCCGACTCCTTTGATATCTCCTATGTCTGGAGGTCATTTTCTAATGATTCTACCATTGTCTTAGATTTATGTGCATGCATTCTTCCCTCATGCGTGTTATAGAGCTTTGTATCATCAGCAAATATACGCATCTCGGACACAATATTATCAGGGAGGTCATTTTTGAGTATCAGGAATAATAATAGTCCAAGGATCGATCCTTGAGGCACTCCCACATTAATGTTATGCTGCTTGGACGTATGTCTGTCAATGACAACCAGTATGCTTCTATTGTCTAAGATGGATCTAATTATATTTAGTATACATGCAGTTATAACGTACAATTTAATTTTCATTAGCAGCCCTTTGTGCCAGACTTTGTCAAAGGGCTTAGATATATCAAGGTCTACATCTATGGCTTTAGCCCACCTTATCCAGTACATGGTAAATGCGTTCAGAGATGACTGTTAAAATATCTGCAGTAGAACGACATTGACTAAATCCATACTGTTTCTATGAGAGAAGATTTGCTTTTGCGTGGTATTGCACTAGTGCTTGATTAAGGTCTCAAAGATTTTAGCGAAGAGGAAGAGGATACTAATGGGGCGATAATTGAGAGGGTCTGTTCTTTCACCAGATTTCCTGTACACTAGTACAACAGAGGCCATCTTCCAGCTATTAGGGAAGCAAGATTCAGCAAGGCATTTATTGCATAGCTTGGAAAGTATAGGGCCTAGCTCAGCTGAACATTTCTTAATTACTATAGTAGGGATGAGGTGTTTAAATTTTTTATGATATTGCGGACATGAGAAGGGGTGACTTTTTACATCATCTAATGTGGCTTCAGTCCGCATAGGGAAATTTGGGAGCAAGTTGTTTTTTGACTTTAAGGTGGAGTTGGGGGTGAACCACTGGCCAAGCAGTTCCGCCTTCTCCATTGCCATGCATCCAGCCTTCTGGTTGTTGCTCAGTGAAGGAATTACTGATTACCCTTTATTCACGACACTATTATAGATTTTTCAGAAATCACAAGTTCTTATGTTTTGCAATTCTATGAGTTCCTTGATTATTTCAGCATGTTTTCTTTTGGCTGTTGCTATTTCATTCTTACAATGATTTTTAGCATCTATGAATTTTTGCCTATTTGTATTTGACTTATGATGTACAAACTGGTGGAATACATGCTATCTTTATGTAATGTCAGCTGCACAATCTGTAGTGAACCATGGGGATGAGTGGAGCTTGCCATAATACTTTCGTATGGGAACATGTGCTTCAATGCCCGCTTTGCACCATTCAGTTTTCTCATTGGGACACTGTTCAGCAGGAAGTGAGAAAATATCGGTCCATGGATGTGTTCTCTAATGGTGTCCCAGTCAGCCCTGTTGTAGTACCTTGTTGTTTTGAGCAATGGTTCCTCACCTTTTTTGGTTGGGATTTAAATGTAATATCAACTGATACTGCTATGTGGTCTGCGTTTCCAAGTGGACTGTGACCATTAGTCACACAATCTTCAGGTACTGTGGTGAGGAATAGGTCTAGAAGTGAAACCTGCTGAAGTTCACGATCTGGTAGGCGGGTTGGGAACATTGTCTATGTGAGGGAATGGGCTATAGAGAAGCTATAAGAGGAACGTGCAGCTGCATCTGTGTAACCTGAGAAACCAAGCTAATTTTTATGGTGGCATGATTGATTAAAGTACAATCCTGATGTGATAACAAACATAGTGATGAAAAAAAGCAGATAAAAGGTCATTTGGTTCAAGATTTTTCTCTTTAGTTATAGGAATGGGTGCTACGGATATAGACTCCAAGCCCATGCATGAGTCCTTACAGCAAAGAGGAAGGTATCCTGTCATGTTAAAGTAGTTGGAGGGGATTGAAGATTGTAAATTTGTTTCACTTAATACTAAGATATCCCAGAAGTTTATTAAAAGGTAAGACTCTACATCATCTATATGAACCTCTAAGCCCACGGATATTGGTGAAAGCGAGCTTCAACAGTGGAGGCGAATTGGTTTTGTTTGGGTGGTTGTCTGGTTTTATCGCGATATTTGTTTGGGTTGTCATTTCATTACGTTTTTGTTTAATGTAGTGGGCCGGTTTTGACACCAACTGTACACACAGTGGTCCATTAGTTGAATTCTGTCTAGAAGTTGTGGTCTTATGAAAGCCCACCAGATATAGCAGCAGGGTACCTTTCTATGCGCGACATGGCACTACAACTATCCTCTTGATATTACACAACTGATGACAGAGCTGTCAGTCTAAGCATTACCAAAGAGTTAGAGCTCCTGTACTGTCAGTCGGAAACAGCAGCCAGATAAGCTATCAATCAGTTACCCTCAATCTCTCGGACAAGTCCAGCTCAAATAAGTCATGTGAGCACAAGTGGCATGCAAACAAACCTAATTTTCTCAGTTTCTGAGAGAAAGAATGAAATTTAAAATAGGAGAACGGCGTTCAATATCCTAGTCAGAAAACAAGGTGACTCTGGTGACTCGTATTGTATCTCTGGTCTGGCTAATAGACAAAGAAAAAGTGCGAAAGCCGGCAATAGGCAGTACCTGTCTACTCCTTAAGCAAGTTAGGTTTGCAAACCAGGAATTTGTTCAAGTCACCAGCTCCAAGAAGGTTGTTGACTGAGGAGGCCTCCTTCCACCAGTTTTATTATCAGTTTTCTTTTTTTTTTAGATGGATGATCTAACAAGATCTAAGAGTCCATCACACCGAGAGGGGTCACCATACGCCTGGTTTCTACACCAAGTATTTTTACGCCTCTGCATGAATGAAGATATTGAGTATCTTACTTTAAAGTTTTTCTCTATTCTTCATAAATAAACGTACGATTAGAGATAGATTCCCCTCTTACATTTACAAGAAATTTTATCTTTCAAGTACTGTCAATCTGCTCTAGCAACTTATTTGTTTTAAAATAAATGAATAGGATATTAATAATAATTACTTGAATATGTAAGTGAATATAATATAAAACAAAAGAAATAGTGGGACTAGATCTACATAAAGAGTTTACACACATCACAGATATATAGATGCACTTGGTGTTCTTTGAGCAACCCATGTTGGTCTAGCTAAAACACCAGTGTCTCCACATGGAATGAATTGAGGTGCAAAGTTTATTTAAGAGCAGTAAGAGGGGGGGGGGCTATCTGCCTTAAGAGCCAAATGTGTGCTTTGATTTTAATACTTCCTTCGTTTATTTAATTGGAACAGTATAATTTTTGATTTCTGTATTAATAATTTAAAACATACAAACTCCTTTACCAAAGGTGATGAATGCTAGAAAAGAGATGCGTATTTCCACTTTTTCTATTGTGTCTATACATATATTGCTAACAAGATGACATGCAAGAAAAATCTGAGAAAATAGTTTCAAGCGTGTAGCACAGAATATAAAAATGGAATAAAATAATACAATGAAATAAATTTCATTTTTTTAATATCTATTTTTAAAGACAGATTAAAGGATGGTTAAAATTTTAAATAGATTTAAAGCTTTTTTTTTTGTTTGTTTTAATGCAAATCCCCTTAACAAAATTTGATTATCGTATTTTATTGTATAACATGGGTAGTAGACTTGCCAGTTTAGATGAATTCAGATAAGAATAGGAGTTTGTAAATGTGGTTACAAATACATTATAAAAACATTTAAAAATATGAACTAATTTTATAGAATAAGTTAAGATAACAAAAGTATAAAAAATTTACAAATAAATTTTATTATGCTATCAGTTTAAAAGGGACTACAATATTTCAGGATAGGGAAACCTCTTTAGGCCATAGCATTTCAAAGCCAAACACTTCTCATCAGAAGAGGGTAGTAAAGACACATATTATACAGAGAAGAAATTTTTTAAAAGATAGTGATGCCTTTATGAAAAGAGGATCAAAGGAAAACCTCATCAGTATGCCCTGTACTTAAGAATTTAAGATGATCGGGCATCTTTCTCTCACTACAGACCAATAAGTCTCCTGTGCATCATGAATAAGTTGCTAGAATCCATGTTAAATGGAAAAGTAGTAAACCACCTCAGCAAAAATAACCTTAGTAACATGCAATATTGTTTCCATTCTGCTAGATCTACAGCAGATGTGCTTACAGTTATATCTCATAGGATTAGCAAATCTCTCGACAGAGCCTTCCTTTCTAGGGCAATTGCTCTTGACATATCCTAGGGTATGACATAAAGGCCTATTTCACAAGATCTCCAGCTACAATATAGCTGGAAAGTTTTCCCAATTATTAAATCATTTCTCTCTGATAAGTTTATAGGAGTTGATGGGCAGAAATCAGAAGCTCACAGTATTAATTCCGGAGTCCCTGGGCCCAACTCTCTTCCTAATCTATATCAATGATCTTCCAAATCACATCCTAAGATCATTTTTAGACATTTATGATGGTGACACTACCATCTATGGCAACACTTCAAAGGCCGTAAATGACCACGTTCTCTCTTATTCTCTCTCCTCTGATCTGGAGCATGTGGTGCAATGGGGAAAGAAGTGGCTGGTTAATTTTAATGCATCTAAAACCAAGCTTCTACCTTTCCATCATCAACGCTCTGATCTCCTATTTGGCATCAATTGCAATAAATGGCTCTTGTCTTGGGGCGGCTTCATGTTTTGACAAGCTTCTGGGCTTGACCTTTACTTCTGATCTGAGATGGAACACGTACATCAAATCTGTTGCTAAGGTCACTGGAAAAATGGTAGATATCTCACTGCAGTTGCAATTCTCTTCCTATATAAGAGCCAGGTACATCTAAAGATAGAGTACTGTTGCCACATCTGGGCAGGAGCTACTAGAAAGACTTTATCCTGCCTTGACAGCTTAGTGGGGGATGCCCTTTTCTCTTCCCTTCAGAAAAGACATTATGAGCCTGTCTCTGCTTTATCACTATTTTCATGGCAGATGCTTGTCTGGACTCTAATCTATGGTCCATCCTCGCCAAACTTTCACGAAAAACACTCGTCTAGCTGAAAACACTATCAATAATTTCCCCCACTCTTTACCTGTGCCTAAACCTAAACATAGATTCTATGAACAAAGCTTTTTTCTTAGAAAACTGCATGTCTTTGGAACTGTCTTCCATTTGCCTGCTTTCCAGCTGAACATAATCTGGTCATATTCAAGTCCAACGTAAACAAATTCTTGATGAGCCGTTCTACTTAAGTAATCCAATTGCCAAATTTCCACTACTATTACTGTGATATTGTCCCGTTGACTTCTGTACACTCATTAATCCTTATCCTTGAGTGGCCTTCGTGCCTTGATAAGTAGTGCCTCCTATGTAAAAAAAAAAGGAAGGAAGAAAAAGCTATAAAGGGCTATAGTTCCATGGGTTGCTTCCATCCTAAACTTTAATACGCTGACCCTTTAAAAATCGATAAATACTAAACATCTATAGATTTCTATTGCCAAGGCATGATTAGCTTAACTTATATTTATACTCTATAGAATATCTATTAGGCACAATTTGTGCCCAGACTATAAGTGATCTATATTAACTAGCAACTATTTTTATCACTTAGATGGGATAAAGTACTGGTGATTTATTTTTACATCAAAGCTAACATTTAAAGCACATTTCGAAACGCACCCTAACCTTTATACTATAATTTCTAATTAATCACTAATCCCCAAATCATATTTGATCTTTTCTTAATCCTAGTAGATATTAACCTTAAATCTACATTCCATACTCATAAATATCTCCTTTCAAAACATAACCACATCTTCCAATTTTAATCCTATTCTGACGAGTGTAACTTCAAAGCAGATACTAATTCTTTGATACTAACTCTATTGATCCAAACTTACACTTCGGGGACATAGGAATACCTGGCTTTAAAACTGGGTGCAGGGAAAACCCTTTTGGTGCTGATGGACCTGTATATCTGGTCAGTTCATTCATCTAGAAGGAAAACTCTGATTTGTAAACCTGTGCTATTGATCGCATACGTCTTGGCACCAAATGGGAGAGGGAGGCCTCCTCAGTCCTTAACGACAACCTCCCTTGAGCTGGTGACTTGATCAAATCCCGGGTTTGCAAACCTAAACTGCTTAAGAAGCCTATCTACTCCTTAAGCAGTTTCTTAATTTCATTCCATACTCCTTCTTTGCCTATTAAGCAGAGGTGCAGCTGCAAGGACTCATTAGAGACGTCTAGTGCTTAGCCTTATTTTCTGACTAGGCAATGAATGCTGTCCCCCACATTTGCCTCATTCCCTTCCTCTATAGCTGGGCATCTTTGGGGTACTTGTTTACCATATATGCTAACACGATTGGACTGCTGTCGGACTGGTTTGAGAGTACCGGTTTGACAGTTGCTGGTTGGTGTTTCCGACTGACAGTACAGGAGCCCTAACTCTTTGGTAGCGCTTAGAGCGGCTGCTCTATCATTAGTTGTATAATATCGAGATGTTTGTAGTGCAATGTCGTGCATGGAAAGGGGCCCTGCACTCATCTCTGATAGGCATTCCTGAGGCCACATTCCTTTAGATGAGGAGCCGGCTGATGGTCTACTCATGTTGCATGGTGGTGACTATGCATATCCGTTTTGCCTAGCACCTCACCCTAGATCTGAACTATGAAATAAAATGAAATGACAGCTCAATCCAAAAAAAAAACGTTCAAACCAGACACACACTCAAAGAATTCACCTCCTCCCTTGAGACTTGCATTTACAAATATCTGTAGACTTAGAGCTAACATAGATGATGTTGAATCATTTCTCCTAGAAAACTCCCCGGATATCTTAGCACTAAGTGAAACTAACTTGCACTCCTCCATCCCATCTAACTACTTTAATATGTCTGGTTATCTTCCACTTTGTCATAAAGACTCTGACAGACATACGGACTTGGAGTCTATATTCGTAACAACTTCCTCATGTCTAAGGAATCTAAACTAGAATCAGGTGATCAGGCCTTCATGTGCTTTAAACAAACTTTACAATATAGCTGTATTTTCTTTATTGCTCTCCATCAACTCAGGATATGTCTGACAGCATAGTTGTAGCACTCTCCCTTGACACTAGTGCCCAAATACATGTATTTGGTGACACCACAGAAATTGGCCTGGCTTTTCTAACTACACTGACACCGCTGATAGTATCATCTATAATTTTCTATATCCTATTCCTTGACACAGATAGTAACATTCCTGACCCGTCTCCCACATCATCAGGACAAGCAAACCTCACTTCTGGATCTATTTTTGACAACAGAAATGCTGATCATGCTGTGATAATCGTAGACATCACTTTAAACTCTCGACCCCAAATTGAAGAGCCATTGCTCCAAACGACAAAGTACTACAATAAGGCTGACTGGGATGCCATTAGAGATCACATCAGAGACGCCCCATAGGGAAATATCTTTTCTCTTCCTGTAGAACAGTGCGTAAATGAGACTACTGAATAGTTCAAAGCAGCAATTGAAGCACTCTCCCCAATGGTTTACTTGTGCAGCTGCCATCACTCAGATGCAACATGATTACCGTAGATTTATCTGGCATAAATCCTGTACAAACAGACAAAAGTTTATAGAAGCTAGAAATAATTATTATCAGTAGTAGCGACAGTTTAGAGTGAATATTCTGAAACCACCAGGAAATGCATAGTAACTGAGAAAGCTAACATGATTGCCCGTCAGTTTGCTTCATACTCTACCTTGGACCAGAAAACCATTCCCTCTCTGATTTTCCTCGGAGGACAGAAACTACACAAGATGATCTGAAAATCACCCCTTCTCAAGTACATGATATCATAAAAAAACTAGACACCTCAAAAGCATGTGGACCTGATCTCATCCCTGCTGTACTATTAAACTGTGGTACCAGTTTACAAAAACTCTGAAAGAACTGACCTATTAAATTCTCACCCAAATAGCCTCCTCTCTCCTTCCGCCAAAATATTTGAATCTTTAATCAAGCTCTAGTCCACCACCTTACAGCTGCTAAACTTCTGTCTAACACTCAATATGGATTTGTGTCTGTGTGTTTGTGTACATTTCCCTACTCAATAACTGTCAATTTTAAGTCTGCAGACTCGAAATTTGATATACAGGGTAATGAGATTTGGAAAAATCTTTAATCCATTTTCGGCTAGAAATTTGGCTATTAAGGGGTCAAAGTTCAACGATCTGACCTTTGAGAACTCTACCAAACTCCTCCGCCAGTTTTGGGTATAAACAATTGAAATTTAAGATATAGGTTCCTATGACATGGATCTAACTTATAACTTGATTTGAGCCCAAAACAATAAATGTTATGAGATGGTTGGCTGATCTCCTACCCCAAGAAGCTTGGTCCGCCCAAGGGTCTGATACTCTTAATGGCAGTTATCCAGCATAACAAGTCAAAAGTAAGATCAGTGCTGGATTATCGTGAGCTCAACCAGTACATTGAGGCTTACACTGCCGATGCTGACGTGTGCGCCAACAAACTGAGGGAATGGCGCCAGAAGGGCTCCAATGTGTCAATATTAGACCTGCGGAGGGCTATTTGCAGGTGCGAGTAGATGAGAGGCTGTGGCCATTCCAGACAGTGTGGTTTTAGGGTCAGAGGTACTGCCTAACATGACTAGATTTGGTCTTAATGTAGCACCGCAGATCATAAAGACCATTGTGAATGCGGTGTTTTCTCAAGAAAAGACAATTGAGGACGCAACATCAGCCTACATTGATGATGTGTACATCAATGAGGACATAAAATCTGCATCGTGTGTCAGGGAAAAATTGGCTCAGTTTGGTCTGCAGTGCAAGAATCCTGAACGTCTGAGGAATGGAGCATGCGTATTGGGATTAGACGTCTGTGAGGAAGACGGGACCCTACAATGGAGGGGTGGCAGTGGGATTCTAGGCATCCCTGACGTTTTTACGAGGCGGACCTTTTTTTCCTGGTGTGGGAAACTTGTTGGACATTTACCAGCATGTGGCTGACTCCGTGTAGCTGTGGGTGCCATCAAACGCAGAGCGAATTTGGTAAGCACAAGTTGGGATGATGTGCTTGACGATGCTATTCTAACTCTGATGGTAACTGACACCCTGGAGAGAGTCAACAAGGAGGACCCTGCCCGTGGAAAATGGTGTGTTGATGCAGACCACGTAAATATGTGGGTCGACGCTAGTTCATTGGCATTGGGAGTTGCGTTCGAGCAAGGAGGGAATGTGTTTGAAGACACATGTTGGCTGCGACCCATGAGTGATGCTCAACACATCAACTTAGCAGAGCTGGACGCTGTTGTAAAGGAAATAAATCTTGCACTGCAATGGCAATCGAAGAAACTGCACCTGTACACGGATTCTCTCTGCGTCTATCACTGGGTGTCTGACAGGCTTTCAAGACGGACAAGAATCCGGCAAAGGCTAGATATGCTGAAGAGTCTGCTCTCTGAGTATGGACTATCATTGGGGGTAACGCTGGTAACATCGTATTGTAATCATACTGATCAACTAACCTGTGTACCTCACAGATGGTATGGAGCCGTGAAGATGGGTGTGGAGCACACTGCTCGATCTCGCGCAGTTGCAATTGGCACGATTATCCCATGTCTAATACAGAAGATTCATGCACAGAGCGGACATCCAGGTGTCAAGAGAACAGTGTATTTTGCGAGGCATGTGGACCCAGCAGTGACAAAGGCAGATGTCAGGCAGATTGTCAGGCATTGTGAGGCGTGTCGGTCTATTGATCTTGCACCAGAGCAATGGCGAAAAGGACGATTGGACGTCAAGGTGTGGCAGCTGGTGGCGATGGACATTACCTCTTACTGTGGTAAACCCTTTCTAACTCTTATCGATTGTGGACCCAAACGTTTTGCGGTATGACAACACATGATTAGACAGGACTCGGCAAGTGTTGTTTGCATGTTGTCATCCATCATTTTTGACCGTGGTGTGACGGAAGAGATCTTGACTGATAACGATGCTGCTTTTTGCAGTCAACAAGTTCAGCAGATGTTAGATGAATGGGGCGTCTGACTATGGCTGCGATGCGCTTATGTGCCATCAGGGAATGGCATTGCTGAAAGGAGCCATCATAGCATTAAGAGAATTGCTGCCAGAAAGCAATGTACCATTACGGAGGCCACGTATTGGTATAACGGAACTCCACGCCATGTTGTGATCTTCGCCCGGTGATGAGCTACTGATGAACAAAATCATTGTGAGGTGCAACATACATCTACAGAGGAGAGCAATGAATCCTCAAGTGATGAGCTACTTATGAACGAAATCAACAGACCAGAGATGATTATAGTTCATCTGACGCGGCGGAAACAATCAGAACCAGACCTGAAACCAGAATCTGAATCAGAACCAGAACCTATGAATGTGCCCCTTTGCAGAAGTAAGCAGACTAGACCAACCCTGCAGTGCACTCTTTGTGATCATCAGATCGGGGGAGTATAATACTCATCAGAGTAGCAAGTGTCCACGTATTTGTGTAGATGTGATGGAGGAGGGATGGACTTGCCGCAGGGAAGTGTTGAGTGGGAAAAGAGAAAAAAAGATGGCGCCTGGTGTTTTATAAACTCTGGTCTCGTGAGATCACAAGAAAACAGAGGCACACATGCAAATGAGACAGGATGAAAAACTGTATAAAAAGCTTGAGTGAGAGGGACAGTGTCGTTTACAGTCACGAGGTTATTGTGTTACTATTGCGAGCATTGGTGACGATTGAAGTTGAATTCGATACATTGACTTTAACCACTGTTGCTACTTTCTCTCTCTTGTTCCATATCTTTGTTGGGTGTAAAGCTGCATTTTCTAGGTACGTAGCTGTATGGATTTTTACATTGTCATGGTAGATGCTGTATGATTTATTCTCAACAATTCTTTCTGATGTTTATTTGTTGCTGGATATTCAACTTTTTTGCAGATCATCCAATGTGTTAGATTGTATAGTAGCTGTGTCGTAGCAGACTCTTTCAGCTGGAGTCGGGTGGTTCGCATTCTCGATGTCTGTGTGGCAGAACCTGCACTTGCTATCGTTGTTAAATCATCTCAAAAGCATTAGATATTTTTGGCAGCCATTATCATTCTCTCCTGATCATAATAGAATGATTCTCTTTTGAGCCAGTCTACAGAATTTATGTATTCCTGGCATAATTATTCCAGAAAACATTTGAAAGGTTGGCCATTCCTTCAGTTCTCTACTGTGCAAGGTCTTTATTTTTGATGACGCTTTTGGGTTATTTCTGTTTGCTTGTTTGGTTTTTCTGTTTAATTTTTGAAACAATTTTGTCTGAAAAGCCAGTTTTATGATAAAAGTTGTTTTACTCTTGTTTCTTGATGTTGATGTGCCGTCATAAGGTTTTGGTTTAGGAAGCATATCAGATATTGACCAGTGCTCAATAATGATAGTTAATTTCTGAGCAACCTATACCTCCTACTCCTTTCGGCAGATATATCCTTTTGTAGACATTGTGACAGGCATGCATGGAAACACCCGTAAACAGTGTGTGTGTGCTCTCACTGAATACTTCTTGGGGTACGAGAATGCACTCGCCCAGTAGCGATATAAGTCACTCATAGTCTGTATTAACACTATCATTCGTGTTTGTATTGGCATTACCATTAATAGGTCACTCATAGTCTGTATTGACATTAGCATTCATAGTTGTATTGCTGTTACTGGTAGAATATCTATCAACATTATTGCTCAGGTTCATATTGGCGTTGCTTATGGCAATTGTTTCAAGTCAAGAGTTCTCTTGCGTTTTTTTTTTTTTTTCCTGGTTACTTACCTCTCCATGAATGCAACATTAGTCATAAATACTAATTTCTTTCTTAATGTCATTTTGTGGCCAGTCAATAATTGGTGTCTGTTATAACTGTCATGGCAAGTTGGTTAATGGCAGTTACTTTGTTGTTTGTTCATAAGCTGTATTTTACCAACATTTTTATATATATTCTTTGCTAATTTGGATCTTTCATGTCAGTCTCTTCATTAAGCTGCATGCTCTACGCATGGATCTTATCAAGCATTTGGCACATTTTTCCAGGTCAAAATTCATCCTAATATCTTTGTAAGATTTGACTTAAGTCAGCATTTGAACGCATACAGTTTGAGGTTAACCATGAAGCACAAGTGGTTGACTCTTTAGTTGGGTCTTGTTAGTAGGCCTGTCTTAATTTATCAAGTTCAAACTGCACTTGTGGATAACGGTTAATGAGTTTGTCAGGTGAAATAATGCTGTGATGATTGCTAACAATTGTTATCAGCACTCTAACATTTATTCAGTAGCTTATTTAACGGATCTATCGGCAGGCAAAAGAATAAATCCTTGCAAAATTTGTCTTCGGATCCTAACATCAGCGATTGTTAATTGACTGACACATGTTTATATGTAAAGTCATGGTTTTCTTAATTACTGGATGGATCTGATATAATTATGATCACCATAGCAGTCACAAGCGAGGTACATTATGAGATGCCTTTGCCTCTTCTCAAGTGTGTGTGTGTGTGTGTGTGTGTGTGTTGAAAAGTAGAAATACTTGGGTCATTGACAGGTAAAATCTCTGAGAAAAATACCATTTATTCCTTATCTTACACTTGGATTACATTTGAAAATTTATAAACTGAGAAATTCACACTCAAGATGAGAACATTAGTCCGATGAATCCAAATAATATTATTTGGATTCATCGGACTAATGTTCTCATATAATGAAACCCTATTTCAAAATTCAGAAACGTGAGAAATTTCAGTTAAATTTAACTTTAAGACTAAGTTTCTTTAGCTGTTTTAATAGCACGCAAAGTTTAAAAGTCCTAATTATAATCTAATTCTCTTTTCAGTACGAGTGATACCAATTGTATTTTCAGTACGAGTGATACCAATTGTATTTTCAGTACAAGTGATACCAATTGTATTTTCAGTACGAGTGATACCAATTGTATTTTCAGTACAAGTGATACTAATTGTATTTTCAGCACGAGTGATACTAATTGTATTTTCTGGACGAGTGACGCTAATTGTATTTTCAGTACAAGTGATACCAATTGTATTTTCAATATGAGTGATACCAATTGTATTTTCAGTATGAGTGATGCCAATTGTATTTTCAGTATGAGTGATGCCAATTGTATTTTCAGTATGAGTGATGCCAATTGTATTTTCAGTATGAGTGATACCAATTGTATTTTCAATATGAGTGATACCAATTGTATTTTCAATATGAGTGATACCAATTGTATTTTCAGTATGAGTGATGCCAATTGTATTTTCAGTATGAGTGATGCCAATTGTATTTTCAGTACTAGTGATACCAATTGTATTTTCAGTACGAGTGATACCAATTGCATTTTCAGTACGAGTGATACCAATTGCATTTTCAGTACGAGCGATACCAATTGCATTTTCAGTACGAGCGATACCAATTGCATTTTCAGTACGAGCGATACCAATTGCATTTTCAGTACGAGCGATACCAATTGCATTTTCAGTACGAGCGATACCAATTGCATTTTCAGTACGAGCGATACCAATTGCATTTTCAGTACGAGCGATACCAATTGCATTTTCAGTACGAGCGATACCAATTGCATTTTCTGTACGAGCGATACAAATTGCATTTTCAGTGCGAGTGATTCTAAGAATACAATTACAAGATGTTTATTTGTCATGGCTAATGGAACAAAAGACTGCTACCCCTATTGATTAGATGAATGTGCTGTATGGAAATCCATTTAGATTCTTGAATTTGAAAAATTATGAGAATATCAAAATGAGAACAAGTCATTATTGGTTATTTGATGCACCAGGAATTAATGTATGAAATATTTGGAAAAACCCAACTGATTGGTATCGCTCGTGCCGAAAATGCAACTTAAATGTTTGCAAAAGAACACTCAAACTAGGTCAATTAACTGTTGATAACTTTATCTTTTTCTATCAGTTACCGAGGTTCATACATCAATAAGGAGAGGGAGGGGTCGTTTATATCACTTTTATTTTCTTATCAATATGCCACCGAGCAATGCATGGTAGTCCTTCAAATTTCTTGAAATGAATTGTTGCTTGTTTTGCTTTTCAATCTAGAAGACTGAAGACTCTCCTTCACCTAAGAAGAAAAAATGTTTGAGTGATCGTCCATCTTTAATCCGTCCAAATCATCCAAGTATTATTTTTGTATTCGAAGACCTTGAATCTTTCGCTATCCGTCCTCTTCAGGATTTTATCAGCATGTGCAGGTGAGTATCTTTAAATTCTATGACTCATCAGAATAGATTTATATACTAAAATATTACCTAACCTTAGATGCCTTCATTTTATATTAATTTGTTTAATGGCTATATTTATTTACATCAAATGACAATTAATTTGTTAATTACAATTATGTTTTTACATCAAATGACAATTAATTTGTTAATTACAATTATGTTTTTACATCAAATGACAATTAATTTGTTAATTACAATTATGTTTTTACATCAAATGACAATTACTTTGTTTAATTACAATTATTTATTTACATCAAATGACAAGTAATCTTTTCTAAATAAAGTAGCAGTAACTTTGGAAATTCCGTGGTGTTTTATCTACTTCTCTTACAGTAAAAAGTATTCTTTTAATAAATTCAACAATATCCCTTTAGTGGACGACAACAGAATTCTATTTATGATGTTTTATTTAATTTTAGGACAAATTGTATTAAAATGGATAAAATCTAGATATTTTCGTACTCAGTTATACAAATGATTTAATTTTTTTAATTTCATTTTTGACATTCAGGCAATCTCAATCTTCAAAAATGAATATAAAAAGTGATAAACATGTTTGAATTCAAAATGGTTGATAAAACCAACTAAGCAACTGAGTTTTAGTACAAAATAGTTTATTTATTAAATCTTATGATGATAGAAAAGTCTTCACCAAACATTGAGATCTGAATATTGCATTATGATTTGTTTTTCTTGAGTATGACTTATCTGTTTCCCTATTTTTTTTTTTTTTAAATCACTGGTCAGACATACACCTTTTGTCAGGTAAAATTTCTTCATGGCTAAATAGTGATCATTATTAATTAGTACTACATAACTATGTAAAAAAATATATAATTTTTATTACATACTAGCAAGACCACCTGGTGTTGCTCAGGATCATATAAGACAATGAGAAAAATTTTCAACATACCTGTTATTCTTAGAATATAGGAAGTTTTATGTCTATGTATTATTTGGCATCTTGAGCAAAAGAATATTTTACCTGCCCTAGGACGGGTATTACACAACATATGTATGGAATAATTGTACCCTCATTGGACAGGAAATTTACAGCACGTATGTGGAAAAAAAATTTCCTTATCTAGGGCGGGTAATGTACAACACCTACTTAAAATTATTTACATAATTTTCTGTTGTGCTAAATTTTCGGTGTGTCACAGGTAAAAGAGTGCTATAGTGGATTACATCAGAGAGCTACACTGGAGTTTTTATATAAATGTCTTACTACTCGAATATATTACATGATTTTTGATTTTGATAACTTATGTATGTCACAGATAAGAATTTCTTTGTTTTTCATAGGGGTACTTCACTGTAAAAGTACCTTATATCCTGGCTAGGATATTGTTTTTTTTCTAATGTAAAAATGTAAGAACTTGAGACTTGTAAGTAATTTTCTGTTGTACTAAATTTTCTGTGCGTCTAGAGTAAGAATTTATTTGTTTTTCATCTGGGTGCGATAGTGAAGAAGCACCTTATTTCTTATTTAAAAATCATGCTATTCGAATAACATGATTTTCGGGTTTAATAATTTTTACGCACATCACAGGTAGGATTTTCTTTGTTTTTTCGTATCAATATTATACTCACACGAGTACCTTATTTCTTGGGTAGGATAACGTACAAGTACCTTATTTCTAATATGTAGATGAAACTACATAATGATTTTACATAGTTTTCTGTTGTGCGAACTTTTCCGTATGTCATAGGTCACAGTTATTTTGTTTTTATATTAGGGTGCTATATTAAAGAAGCACCTTATTTCTTATATAAATGTCATACTACTCAAATATATTATATAATTTTTGGTTTGGATTACTTTTATGTACGTCACAGGTAAGATTTCTTATGTTTTTCATATGGGTACTATACTGTACAAGTACCTTATTTCTAATTTAAAAATGAAAGAACTGTATACATTTATGTAATTTTCTCTTGTGCTAAATTTTCTGTACGCCAGGAGTAAGAATCTGTTTTATTATCTGGATGCTATAGTGAAGAAGCACCTTATTTCTCATATGTAAGTCATAGAAATATATAAACATATACACATAATTAATATTCATAATGACCAGTTAATTAGTTTAGTAGTAAATCCAATACAAATGCCATTACTTGATCTATTTACGTGATTTTTGGAATATAACAAATAAGCCGATATATCATATATTTTGAACATGACATTTTTGTTACGTAAATCAAAATCATACTTCTGCATTTTTTTAATAAAAGCATTCTTGTGTATTTATTACATAAAATATAAAAATCAAAAATATCGGAATGTATAAAAAGAAAAAAAAAAGGGAAATGATGAAGATCGAAACCGCAACACTTGTGCTAGTAATCGGTCGCGCTATCCGTTGCACTAAGGGGACATGGATGTTTTGCTAAAATGTGCCCAAAATTGAGCGTTCCCATATCTTGGGCGGTAATATAATTTTAAAAAATTTTCAGCTATTGTATTGAAATTTTAAAAAATTTGAATTTCCCATTGAATTTTGATCCAGAAACATGTATAATATGCCTATTCTAATGTTCCTGAGATTTTTAAGCGTATCATGAATGTCACTGTACCTGAAGACTATTCTTAGTTGAATGTTTTTGGGTATCATCAGACAGGAACTGCATAAGGAACTCATTGTAAGTCTCTTCAACAATAACGAACTAATAAAGAATACCATAAGCAAAGAAGAACTTAAAAAATACCAAAATTCTGACCAGCAAACTCAAACACGACTTGAAATAAAATCGTCATTTCATACAAAAATAACTATTGTACTGCATGTGGTGAGGTCTGTAATTACAACATTCCATTGTAAAGTGAGTTCCAAAGAGTTCAAATTCTGTGTTTTTGTTCTGCTCAAGAGATCATACTAGTTTGTCACAAATATCGCAGTTTTCTTACTTAAACCGAGAAATTATTTGATAAGTATCAAATTACAAGGTTTAAATACAACAGAATAGTGGTAATGCCAAGAGATATTTTTTGATTCTATTAAAGTTTAATCCCATGTTATTTAAAAAATCCAGAAGTTGTTTCAAGAAAAGCACCACAGTTATCGTTTCTGTTGCTCTGTTTTGGATGACAAAACAACCTCTTAAAAAGTAACACAGTGGCACATAAATTGGTCAAAATAAGGTCTTTTATTTTCTTTGGTAAAATTTAGATCCAAGAGGATTATTTTTAGCCCCAAAATTGCAAATTTTCTAAAACATTTGGGTTTTAAAATAAACTGTTCCAGTGCACCGATTTCTTATTTCTGGATCAAAATCAATTCTGAAAAAAATGGGTTCCTTTATTCAAATATAGCTGAAAATGCAGATTTCTCTTAGTTTTTATCTAAATTTTATGAGGTGTTCATAAGAAAAAAATCTGAGGGGAGTGGTGTCAGTCAGGGCTGGATGATATGGACTGGAATGTCCCTTATAAATGCTTTAAAACTAATTTATAAATGCTTTAAAACTAAATAACTTTTATTAATAACAAAATAACTGTTTCTCCTTTTTCTTTGTTCAAGTTATTACCTGTCCCGATTACCAATTATTTTCATTTTTGGTGTCGCCACAACTTTAACAGCCATTCACAGTTCTTTACCAAAAACAATCTCTTCATTACTTTGCATGGAAAAATTTCAAGCACCAGCACCATCTGAATACTTGACCCGTCTTTTAAATGAGGTAAGTGATCACACCATTATGGCAACAGTTATTGTTAGGAAAAAATAATAATAATATGCCACTATGGAAGAAGATTTTGCTAGGGAAATGATTTCAAACTCTGGTAACTTTTCATTTAAATGTTTTAGAAACAACTTTGTTTATTTATTTATGGCATATGAACTCTTTGCAGGTCATTTAACCCTGACTGCAATAATTTTAGCAAATTGTTATAATCATATTATTATTCATGGTGTTTACTTAATTTTGTTTTCCCTTTAAATGAAAATGTTGATGACCACTGCAGTTTTATACATACAGCATATTTTATTTAATTTATACATTGGACCCTGCATTGCGCATTAGAAAGGACATGGGAGCAATAGAAATAAAGGGCTGATGTCTAATTTGCAAAAACTTCCTGATTGATTGAACACCATCAGATGTCAAACTCTCATTTTTGGCTAAAATAGAATTGATCGTTTACAAAACTAACCTGCAAACCATTTGACAAAATAACCTAATACCCATCAATCAACATTTCTAATACATTGTTGATGATATTAATGACAGTATGGCTTTCAATAACATAATAATTGTTAACATTTAAATCTCAATCAACATCGATGTAATAAATTTTGGAAAAATGGTTTTGTGACACAAGATTTTTTTGTTTTGTTTTATACAGGTTGTCATGACAACAGACGTTCCTTTTAAATTAGGACCGAAAGTGTTTGAATATTTGCTTGATACATTCCTCTTTCACAATTTTTCTATTCTGAATTTCATGAAAGGATTTCAGGTAAAACATTTTCCATTGTTAGCTTCTCTCATTTTACAAAACTTTGCCTTTTTTTTTTCTGTGTATGAACTTGTCCAACTTTTTTCACAACCCTTGAGCTAACGGATAAAGGAACCAAAATTGCATGTTTTCAACTTCTATGTGTTAGCATCAGGATGAAAAAGACATCTTGTGGGAAGACTTGTAAAATTTAAGAATTTCAAAAGTTTTAATTTTCCAAATTTGTTTTTCATTTGTTGACATGCGGATGACACAACTGTCTGCACTTTGGAAAGCACCAATCTTCTGATCTCGCGTATTTGACACCATGGAGGGGGAAAAAGTGATCCTTGTTTTGGTTCAGTTAAAGTAAACAACCTTTGTTTTGGTAAGCTCATTTAACTAACTTTCACTTGAAATCTAAAATGGAAGACATATCCAATCTGTTGTTAAAGTTACCGGAAAAATAGTTGGATCATTCTATCATTCTAGAAAGTATCTGACTCCTGAAAACATTTTCAATTGGAGTACTGCTGCCACATTTGGGGAGATTATGCCTTGACAACTTTCAAGATTGACTTTGCAACCTAATGGGGGTAAGATCTTTTATCACTGAAGAAATATTGCTACTCTTTTTTTTAATATACTGTTATTTCCATAGAAAGTGCTCTGAGCTCCAATTTCCTGCACTTTCACAAGAACTCGTCTAGTTGCCACAACTGCAAAGACCTTTCCTTTCTCCATGAACTTTTTCTTTCCAACATGTTGCCGTAGAATTATTACACTTATTTTCTAATCAAATGTCAATAAATAATATCACATTTCTTTCATAATATTCATCAATATTTACTTGTCAAATGTATCCATCTCATTAACTCTTATCATTGAGCAGCTTTTAATTCATTGGTTAAGAATTATATATATATCTATATATATATAAAAATGTAACTCTTGGTTCGTTCGTAATTAATAGTCTAAATAACTAAATAAATGATTGCTTCGACATTTTGGTATAATGTTTACTGTACCCATGTGTGTTTTTATATATCTCTTTAATTATAACATTATACTTAATTTTTCTATAATAAATAGGTGGTTTTCTTTGTACCGATAGGCCTTTTTTTTATTTATCACCGCTTGCCGTCACGTGACCAGTGTTTCCAATTTAGTGGTTTTCCCGCTAGATCTGGAGATTTCGTTTGCAATCTAGCGGGGAATTCTAGAAAATCTGGAGATATTTCGCACCCACACACCCGCAATTTTAGATTAAAAAATAAAGAAAAACGCTTGAAAATACTTTAAAACATAAAATAAACTCATTCATGTAAGTAAAAAAGTAGCATTTATTGCCTTTGGTAACACTTATTTATTGATTATTTGTTTTGTTTTTCGGCTAACCATTCTTTAATCTTGCTATAAAATCGATTTTTCCAAGTACATTTGGGGGGGGGGGGGATTCCAACCTCCGTACTTTATTTTAAAATACGATCTAAGCAACCCCCCCTTAGTCAAAAATTCTAAAAAGCAACAAGAAACAACAGCAAAAAAAAAAAAAACTTATACCAAACACAGTAGAATTTAATTATCTACCAACCTAAATACTTTTAATATGCTAAAACAAAGTTTTTTTGTTTTTTTTTATTTTTCTAATTTCCAAATATATTTTTCAAAGTGGATTTTACACACTGAATAAAAAAAAAATAATAAACAAATGTCCGCTTATCACTTAAGGAGTAAGGAGGCTTAATTTCTCAAAAGTTGTAAACAAATGATAAGTGTATCAGAATTTTTGTATGAATTTTTGACACCCCAACACGAAACTGCGAATGTAAAAAACTCGTAATTTCTCTTTTAAAAGTGGGTTGTTTATTTTCTTTATGGATTTACTTCCAAAATAAACTATTAAAGTTGTATAAAAAGTAATATAAATATTATTCTTTTATTTTTTAAAAAACAGTAATGAAATTAATTGAATTTTACAAGCTCAGTATTTTCAATTTTTAAACTTTAAAAATCTATCAAAATTTTTCTATTGATTCAATTTTTACAATATTTTCAGGGTCAATGTGAAATTTTATGCTCTTTCCAATAAACCGAATATAATATTTTAGACAAACGTTTTTTTTTTTTAATTCAAGCCCCTCCCCATTTTCAAATGTCTATTAAAAAGTAAATAATTAATTTACTCACCAAAGTTTTATATATCACAAATTGAAGATAAAAGATCAATAAATATTATATTCAAATTTAAAACAAAAAAAAGTAGTGTTTTTTAGGAATTTACTTGTAAAGTTCAAAGTTTAAAACTTTTTTTTTTTTTTTTTTTAAAAACACGTTTGTTTTTTGTTTTTTTAAATGAAACCTTGGTCCTTGCTCCTTTTAATTGAAAAAAAAAATTAGGGTTTGTATTATATTTTTCGAGTAGTTATAAGCTTGGAAAGACAGGGGGCCCGAATTAATTCACGCCTCCCATTTAGAAATGTCTATTAAAAAGTAAATAATTAATTTACCCACCAAAGTGTTATATATCACAAATTGAGGATAAAAGATCAATAAATAATATATTCAAATTTAAAACAAAAAAAAGTAGTGTTTTTTAGAAATTTACCTGTAAAGTCCGGAGTTTAAAACTTTTTTTTTTTTTTTTTTTAACCACGTTTGTTTTTTTGTTTTGTTTTGTTTTTAAATGAAACCTTGGTCCTTGCTCTTTTAATTGAAAAAAAAATTAGGGCTTGAATTACATTTTTCGAGGAGCTTGGAAAACAGGGTGGAATTATTCAATATTTTTTGCGAAATTTCTGACACACCTAACAAATGACTTATCTACCACTAACCCTAAGTTTGAGTTGCACTCCCAAATTTAGAGTTAATGATAGTCATAGATTTTTTATACAATTTTCCAAGAGTGAAATCCCCAATGGTTAAACGACATGCAACCAGTTAATTGTTGTAAAGACAACTTTTAATAAAAGAAATGAAATAAAAATAACTTAAACACAGTTTCAGCAAGTATAAAAAATACTGGAATTTTACTGCATTTGGTATCAGGTATTTTTGTTATTGTTTACAATTTCTCGAATATTAATTATTTTACACAAATGATTGTGTTGTTCCTACTTACTTGCATGAGCCGTCATTCATGATTTTACTTATTTTTACTAATTTTTAGACGTTTATTTTATTTTGTCAGCATGAACCAACTTTTTAAGATGCAGCATATGCTAACACTTCAGCGAAGTTTACTGTATGTTTTAGCAAACATTAATAACAAAAAGTTTTCCACTTTATTTATTTTTTTGCATAATTAATGATGGAAGTATGTTTTCTGTTTTTCTTAACATCTGTTGAAAAAAAATAATTTGTACAGTTTCTTGAAAAAAAAAAGGTCAAACTTTTCTCTACTTTCACCTAACTATTTACAATATTCATACAATGTTCTTTTTATAATAAAAATTCCGTTTTCAAAAAGAAATATTTACTGCCAAATTTCTTTTAAAAAAAAAAATGTGCAAGTTTTCCTGAAAAAAAAACAAAAACACTTTCACCTAACAATTTATGGTAAAAAATTAATTTTTGGGGGAAAAAAAAAACAACTTTCATTGATAAAAAAAAAAAATTGCAAAAATTAATAAAAGTAAATAAACGAACAAAATACAATTTTTCTTGAGGAATGTGTTCCATTTTAACAAACTGAGCCACAGCAACGCGTGGCCGGGTACAGCTAGTATATATATATATATATATATATATATATATATATATATATATATATTTAAATAAGGGGGTAGTCACCAACAATGTGTATTTTTTAACATTATTTTATTATTCCGTGTCTTGGTTTTTCATTGAGAATTTTATGTTTTGATCATTGTAATAATGTTTTTAAATCATTGAAATCGTTTTTAAGGCGTTTCAGACGTTCTGTGAAGCGTCCTCGTCAGAAATTATTTTCAAATGTGTTGGAGATGTAAAAATAGCATTTTCGTAGTTCATTTGAAGTGTTTCCAAGGGGTGGAAGCGTGTGTCATAGGAGTGTTCAATTTTTTATTACTCTTTTATTGGGCTGTGGCAGGCCGCGACCTTGGCTGTGGTCACTCCTGTGTTGTGTTTCTCTCTCTCACTCTCTCTTTCTGCTTGTGTTTTTTTCTTTTCCTTTAGGGTAGTGTGTGTGTGTTTTCTTTTATTGGTTTGAGAATGTGTGTACTGTTTTATAATATTATGAGGTTATTTGCTTCCCTAGGAAGGTGACTGTGATCCAAGGTCATTACTAATGTGTATATGTGAGGAGGGGGGCAGCTCTTCTGAAATAAGGGTAGGTGCTTTCATTCTATTTTGATATTTATTTTTTGGATTCTTGGATTTTAGTATTGTGATTTTTCGTGTCCGTCTTTTCGTTTCAGTCTTTTCGGGTATTCCTTATATTATGTTTGTTTAGATAGAGGGGTGTATTTAAAAATATGTATAGGAGATTTTTTAATATTTCTATTTATTTGTCTCCCCATGTGGGTATGGCCAGACCCAGAATCGGTTCCTAGTGTGGGGAAGATCTTGTTCCCCAGAGGGGAGGGGCCAATTGGAGGGGTATAGGTATGGGAAGGGGATGATAGAAGGGATGATAGTTGTCTCAGTCATGAGGGATTTCTCCTCCACTGACTGAGGAGGGAGCAAGGTGTTGGAACAGATATTATACTATGGTTCTAGGTGTTTCCTAGTGTTGTTGGTTTCGAGGTTAAGTAGGGTTGGTATTGTTCAGTGTGTTGTATTAGAGATAGGGGTGTTATGTCTGTGTGTGGTTGTATGCGCGCGTGTGTGTTTTAATGTGTCGGTTCTGATTTATGTGTGGGTGTGTATATGTATATGCATGCGAGTGTACCTTGCATTTCATGTTTTTGTGTGTTGATATTAGGCTCTGTTCAGTTCAGGAGTGAATCTGGTGATGAAGTTTTTTTCCTGTGTAAGTCAATAAAAATAATTGTCTGTTTGGAAGATTGGCATTATTTTGAAGCTGTTTCCACTGCATGTGTGTACGTGTTTTGAAACATAGAGGTGTCTGTTATCTGCAATTTTAATGTTGCTCTTATGTAAGGCTACTCTATTGCTGACATTTTTGGTGGCGCCTATGTAGGATTTGTTGCATGCTGTGCATCTTAGTGCATATACTACATTTCTGGAGGTGCAATTTAGATCCTTTTTTATTTTGAATGTTTGTGCTGGGTTTTTGAATGTGTATGTGTTTCCTTCTATTATTATGTCACATACATATATATATATATTAGTGTTGGTATAATTCCAAAATTTTTCCTGATTTCAATACAATTACTGATTCCATTCTAAATTTCTGATTTTGATACAAGTACCAATTCTGATTCTTTTAAACTTTCTTAATATTCAATTAGGGATTTGTTGTTTGAAAAAAAAAATTGTTTAATTACTGTAAAACCTCATGTAATGTCCGTATTTATTTTTGTAAAATGTACACTGGGTGGGTGGAGGGGACATATATTAGATAAATATTTTTCTCAAATTCTTGATTAGAAGTTGTGAAACACAAAGATTTTTATATTTCCTTTTAAAACAAAGCTGGTTTGTTTTTAATCTTATTTGAATTTTTTCATAATAGAAAATAGTCAACAATTTGTATATACAAGAAGATGGTGCAGAAAGAGAATAGTTTACGAAATCTTTCTTCCCTCATTAAAATAATTTCCTAGAGACCATTTTTAATGGGGGAGGGCAAAGTATTCTTGACTTCTCTCTGTCAAAAATGTTCATATTTCTTATCCTAATTATTAAATTTGGTTCATCAGATTCATTTGTTTTACTGTCAAAAGAAAAACATAATACAGAAATGCTACTACCACTGCTATCACTACTACCACTACTACCACTGCTATCACTACTACCACTACTACCACTGCTACCACTAGCAAATGTGTAGATTAAAATCTTTAGTTACCATTATCTACTTTTTGGGGGGTCATTCCATATCAATTTACCGAATTACTTGAAATTTGGCACAAATATTCCCCTTCATGAGTTAGGAAAATTTGCGTTTGGATTTTAGGGGGATGTAAAATTTGCATATTTTGCTTCCAAATTTATGCCGTGAAACCGTACGGAATTTCAGTGTCTTATAAAATAAGAAAAAAAATACTTCCATGTATTCAATATTTCTGAAATTTGGTAGGAAGGGCAAATTTTCCTAACTCATGAAGGGGAATATTTGTGCCAAATTTCAGCTAATTCGGTGTCAGTGGGTGCAGATTTGAACTTTTTGCTGGTGTTTTGACATGTAATGACCCTTTTAGATTATAGTGAAACTTTTTTGGTTACGTTGAAAACTTTAAACAAATTATCGCAACTTGGTTTCCTTTTTTCGCCAATTCGCAATTCTTTTTGTTGTGAAATAAAGTTATCATTAGAATTCTATAACTTTGCTAATCCATGAGAAAATAAAGATGTGATTTTTCATTTTTCTGTTTTTGTGTAAACGTCGGTTTTGCATATAAAATCAACAGAAAAAGATCACCTTTTGAACCAGATAGTCCATTTTGTTTGGCATATTACGATCAAAAGAAGAAATTATAGCATCAGATGCTAGTGAATATTGTTTAGGACTGTGTTTTTTCTAGCAATACACATGAAAAAATTTAAATGGCTTAAAATATTTCAATATTAGTATATATATATATATAGAAAGAGCTTGATAAGCTAAGAAAGAATCTTTTTAAATTTTTTAAATCCAATTAAAATTAAGGAAGTTATGACTGTTTGCATATTTTTCTCTCTTTAAGACCATATGCGTTTTGTCACATTTTTTGCACTACTTTTTCAGTAAAAATGCTATATCTTTGTTAAAACAGAAGAGTAAGCAATGAAATTTGCCAAATAAGTGTATTTTTGTGCTAGGAATTAGAATATGCCACTGAAAATCTCCAGAAATTATTGGTTTCCAAATAATCTGCTGTAAATGCACATAAATATACTACAATTCCTTAAAAATGCCATGTATCCATTAAAAGAAAAGAAGTTAGATAACACAAAGTTGAATTATAATGCATTTTATGTGCCAAAAACTGAAATCGAAATCTAAGACTGTTTAAAAATGAATATATTGCAATATTTCTTATTATAGTAGATTAATACCTTCCGTTAACCCCCATCTGACCACCTCTCCAAAATATCTGATTTTACCTTTGTAGGCAATTACGTATGAACACATTGAAAATTTTTAATAAACAAAAATTTAAAAAAAAAAAAAAAAGAAAAAAAATTTTAATAAACAAAAATTTAAGATAAACAAATATTATTTTAGAATTGAATGTAAAATGATTTTGAGCTATTCTATCATTTTAGGGCAGTTAACCATTTTTTTTTTTTTTTTTTTCTGTAGGAGATAAATCCTGCGCACTTTATTTATTTATTTATTTATTCTAAAGACGATTATGTGTAGTTTTAAGAGGGTATTTGTGCAATTATGAGAGGGTGGGGAGGTTGCCACTTTGACTTTGGGTTAATGATAGAGCTAAGGGAAATTGTGTGAACATCCTGAAGCAAAAGAACAATTTTAGAATTTAGAGTGGAGGTTGGTTTCGCATAAATTTAATGTGAAATATTTCACCATTTTGAGACCATTCTAGCGTTTTAGGACAGTTGACCAATTAATTTTTTTATGGGAGATAAATTCTTTAAGGAAGGATCTGTTAATTTTTTTTTTTTTTTTTTAGATTCTTATATATAGCTTACTGAGTAATTTTATTTGGTGGGAGCTTGCCACTTGGACAGCATTATTGTTAGGGCTAACTCATACCTAGGGTTAGAGGTAAGATTAAGGGAGTTTTTTTTTTTTTTTAAGAGTGAATTTGACACTTATATTTACAGTTAGTGGTTCATGATTATTGGCTTTTGAAAATGTTATGCCTTAGATTTTGAACATCAAATTACTTTTAAAAATGTAAGCTTATATAAATGAGGAGTGTAAAACTTTACAAGAATTATGACAAATAAACAAATAAATTTTATTTAAAACAAGTGACGTTACTAACAGAAAACGTGACGTTTGGAAAAGTATTAAATATTTTTTGCCCACCTATTTAAATATCAAAAACACTGACAAATCGTTTCCAAATTTTGGAGATATTTGGTTTTTATTTTCAATTACATTTCTTGTCCAAGTTATACATTATTTCTTTAAACTCTGCAGTTTAAGACGGGTTTTAATTCACTACCTGGACTTCGGGCCAAGTACACAGTGTAGTATTCTGATTCTACGCATTTTCTGTGCTGTCAGTGGACGAGAAATTCGTCATGACTGAGACAATTATTTTTTGTTCCTATCCAGATTGCCCCTTTTTGGGAAGCTGGATTTATCCCACATTAAAAACCAACCTCGTGGGGAGGCAAGAAAGTAGGAACTTCACTAGAGACTGAGCACGCCCTACAAATATTTAAATATTGATTTTGCATTTTTTCTTTTTATAATTGGATAGATTAGTGTCTATTCAATTATAATCCGGTGAAAAAATTGTAAAAAAAGACAAAAAAATATATTGGGGTGTACTGCTCACACACGTGAAGCAAAATCATATTTCAGATTTTTTTTTTTTTTTTTTTAAACAAAACACTGTTTAATTCACCATTAAAAACTAATCCAATGAATAAAAGTGCACGCATATTAGGTACTTCTACAGTTTATCACCGAAAATGGAGACCCTATTTGGGGGGGGGGCACCTGTCATTAGAATCAGAGGGAGAAATTAGTATTTTAAACTACCAAAGTAGGAAAAAAATTAAACTAAATATTAATTACTTCCAGAAATAACAATAGAAAAAATAAATAAAGTGTAAGAAAACATATACCCGTAATGGTTTAATTGGAAATGTTTCAATTTAATTAATGAAAACGGGGAAAGTTTTTCATGAAACATATATATATTTTTATTATTAAAAACAGAAAATGAAAATGACATCTCATAATTATTTAAAATGGGTGAGTGCCATTTGAAAATGTATCAAAATATAATTGAAAAGTCTGCGTAAGAAAATATTATTTTAACGACAGGTACCTGAAAAAATGGCATCTCCATTTTCGGCGATAAACTGGAGAAGTGCCACATGTTACATATTTACAAAGCTTATTTTTTTGTCTTTTCGACCATATAAATATTTTTTAAATTTGACCAGAAATAACACCAGACTGGTTGGGATTGCATTAATTATATATTTAAGCTAATGATATTCTGGTAACAAAATAGCTCCAACTAAATATGTAAGAACATTTTTTTATCTTCATGTTTTCATTTTTTTCATTTTTAATTTGTTCTGGAAAAAAAAACAAAGAACAAAAAAAAAGTTTGCTCACTGCAATGCTACTGCTGCTGCTGATAGTATTGCAATGCTACTGTATTGCTACTGCTGCTGCTGATAGTATTGTTGCTGCTGCTGCAGATAATTTTTAGATACTTTTTAAAATAGAACGATTTTTTCCAGGTATCTTGATTTTAAATTGCTTGGTAGTGCAAGAGGAAATAAGTTATAAATAAAGACATTAAAAAGATCGATTTATTTAACAGTGAGTGTCAGAAGAAAATTTTTTCCAAAATTTTCCATACTCGACTTGTTGAAGTCATTTTTTTAACACAGCAAAAAAAATGAGCAATCAAAAGAATTTCGGACACCCAAACTATTTAACTTTTAGTCATTTTCCAAATTTCATGATGAAATTCTTAATACAAGTGCGGTACGACCATTTACAAATCGAGAGGGGGGGGGGGTTATTACAAAATCTTACAGAAAATACTGTTTTATAATGTTAAGATTTTTATCACTTGATTTGCTTAAAACACTTAAAATATATAATGTATGTTATTATTTATTAATTAATTTGAATGTATATTCACTTCCGAACAAAATGGTGGTACTTTGAGGACTTCAATTGCTTTAGTTTTTAAAATATGATTTTAGCAGAACACCCTTGAAATCTGTGATTATCCAAAGCATTTTATCATCTGTATGTATTGCTACTTTTACACAGATTTGAAGATGGATCAATTAAACAAATTTCTCATAGTTCAAGAAGAGGAATTATAATCAGGTAGAAAAATTGTGTTCACCATTAAGAAATTTTACAGGTTTATTCATGGTACAAACACATCACAAGTCACTACTGCTGATTTGGGGTTTAAAAAAGGTGTGCCAACCCATAATATGCAATATTAGCCATAAAGTTAGATCACACATGCACTGATTAATGATTGATTCAAAAAAAAAAAAAAAAAGCTCTGAAGAAAAAGTCATAGCAACATTAAAAGAGAAAAAAGAACTAGTGGATATACTCATTAATAGCGTTAGAGAAGTACCGGCGACAGTGGAAAAATTTTTTAAAAAGCAGTAGAAATGGATAAGAGTATGAAGAAACACATAGAATGGAGAAAAAAGGGATTAAGGGTTTTTCCATATGTGTTGAAATGCTGATGTATGCAGATAGTGTCATAACAAGTTTTACAAAAGAGAATTTTGAAAGAATTCTTCCATGAATTTCTAGAATTAAGGTATTGCTTAGAGGGTGACACTTATTGGCTTTGAATGGACCAGGACATTGAAAATTTGGTAAAACAATGTAAACGATGTATTCATGCTTTTTGCGGACTCTTATCCTCATCTTCATGGCTGTTGTTTCACCACGTTTCAGCCAACTCATCCTCTGGCCTTCTTCAGGTGGTTAGGCCAGAGGATGGATTGGCTGAAACGTTAAAGTTGGATCTAAATGCATCTAGAGCTGTTTTCCTCTTTTCAAGCCTTTTTTTTTATGTATCATTTCTTCTTGATATTTCTTGTCTCGTATTATTTTTGACTCGTCAGCAATTTCCACACGTCACATCATCAAGCAACACAATTAGAATTGCTTTTACACAATTTTTCTTTTTTCTTTTCCAGTTCAGCATTTTGGACCATTTCTTTAGTTTTCCTTTCAGTTATTTGTGCGTTACAGAAGACAATTCTAAAACCATTTCGAAAATGCTTGCATCTGCCAACCCTGAACAAATTCGGCAAATTCCATCCTTCATGAAGTAAGTTGTCCTTTTTGTCACCAGATCAGTTTTTTTTTTATTTTGTTAAAATAATGTTAGTTGAAAGATCTTTCCAGAGGAGACGATTTCTTTTAATATGTCGGCATCATTCCATTCGGAATCTTTGGCTGATCACTGTTATCTTGTAACTGCCATTTTTCTCTGTGAAAATGAAATTCCCTTATATAAAAAATCTCCGCCCTGTCGATAAGGCATTAGAATACATCAACTGCTCCCCTGCAGAGAGTAAAAGTCCCTCAATGGGGTCACCTGTAGACCATGGGTGGCAACCCATAATGCCTAAGCAGTTCATGTTCCTATTAGGACATGCGATGCAGCACGCCACTTCGGCATTTACTTGGACTAAAACAGGCGGTTGGAAAGGCCTGATCCAATCATTCGGTTGGTCATGACTAGCACTAAATCAAATAAATACAACAAGAAAATATGCTCACACTTCCCACATTAGACAATAAACTGATTTAGTAAGCGGTGGTTGAAGGGTCAATCAACTTGCTGAAGAATGGATAAAACACAGCTGGAAAACTAACATCTTTTCTAGAAATGAGGCCTTTAGAAAGGATGAAGGAAACACGGGTGCTTGAGTCCATCAGTAGGATGAGTGTACTTCTGTATCCTTGTCACGTTGGGGTATATAGGCCCCCCCCCTCCTCTCTGCAGCACTTCCCACACATGGCTCCGAAGCAGGTGAGGAGCAGGAGAAATGAAAAATCTAAATTATGTAAATGGAAAAGGTTTCAGATGAATTTAGTTCAGATTCAGAAACAGAATCCCAAAACCTAAATCTAAATCAAAATCTTATTTTATAATCATAGAAGTAATCGAAGGAGAACTGATAACAAAAGTGTTTCCCTTCAAAATAGAGAAAATATGTTCAAACATCAAATCAAATTAAAATAGTCAAGAAACTAAATAATGGCACACTACTAGTGGAAGTAGAAAGACAAAAACACTACTAGTGGAAGTAGAAAGACAAAAACACTACTAGTGGAAGGAGAAAGACAAAAACACTACTAGTGGAAGGAGAAAGACAAAAACACTACTAGTGGAAGGAGAAAGACAAAAACACTACTAGTGGAAGTAGAAAGACAAAAACACTACTAGTGGAAGGAGAAAGACAAAAACACTACTAGTGGAAGGAGAAAGACAAAAACACTACTAGTGGAAGTAGAAAGACAAAAACACTACTAGTGGAAGGAGAAAGACAAAAACACTACTAGTGGAAGTAGAAAGACAAAAACACTACTAGTGGAAGTAGAAAGACAAAAACACTACTAGTGGAAGGAGAAAGACAAAAACACTACTAGTGGAAGTAGAAAGACAAAAACACTACTAGTGGAAGGAGAAAGACAAAAACACTACTAGTGGAAGGAGAAAGACAAAAACACTACTAGTGGAAGTAGAAAGACAAAAACACTACTAGTGGAAGTAGAAAGACAAAAACACTACTAGTGGAAGTAGAAAGACAAAAACACTACTAGTGGAAGTAGAAAGACAAAAACACTACTAGTGGAAGTAGAAAGACAAAAACACTACTAGTGGAAGGAGAAAGACAAAAACACTACTAGTGGAAGGAGAAAGACAAAAACACTACTAGTGGAAGGAGAAAGACAAAAACACTACTAGTGGAAGGAGAAAGACAAAAGCACTACTAGTGGAAGGAGAAAGACAAAAGCACTACTAGTGGAAGTAGAAAGACAAAAACACTACTAGTGGAAGGAGAAAGACAAAAACACTACCAGTGGAAGTAGAAAGACAAAAACACTACCAGTGGAAGTAGAAAGACAAAAACACTACCAGTGGAAGTAGAAAGACAAAAACACTACCAGTGGAAGTAGAAAGACAAAAACACTACCAGTGGAAGTAGAAAGACAAAAGCACTACTAGTGGAAGTAGAAAGACAAAAACACTACTAGTGGAAGTAGAAAGACAAAAACACTACTAGTGGAAGTAGAAAGAAAAAAACTCTACTAGTGGAAGTAGAAAGACAAAAACACTACTAGTGGAAGTAGAAAGACAAAAACACTACTAGTGGAAGTAGAAAGACAAAAACACTACTAGTGGAAGTAGAAAGACAAAAACACTACTAGTGGAAGTAGAAAGACAAAAACACTACTAGTGGAAGGAGAAAGACAAAAACACTACTAGTGGAAGTAGAAAGACAAAAACACTACTAGTGGAAGTAGAAAGACAAAAACACTACTAGTGGAAGTAGAAAGACAAAAACACTACTAGTGGAAGTAGAAAGACAAAAACACTACTAGTGGAAGTAGAAAGACAAAAACACTACTAGTGGAAGTAGAAAGACAAAAACACTACTAGTGGAAGGAGAAAGACAAAAACACTACTAGTGGAAGGAGAAAGACAAAAACACTACTAGTGGAAGGAGAAAGACAAAAACACTACTAGTGGAAGTAGAAAGACAAAAACACTACTAGTGGAAGGAGAAAGACAAAAACACTACTAGTGGAAGTAGAAAGACAAAAACACTACTAGTGGAAGTAGAAAGACAAAAACACTACTAGTGGAAGGAGAAAGACAAAAACACTACTAGTGGGTGTAGAAAGACAAAAACACTACTAGTGGAAGTAGAAAGACAAAAACACTACTAGTGGAAGGAGAAAGACAAAAACACTACTAGTGGAAGTAGAAAGACAAAAACACTACTAGTGGAAGGAGAAAGACAAAAACACTACTAGTGGAAGTAGAAAGACAAAAACACTACTAGTGGAAGTAGAAAGACAAAAACACTACTAGTGGAAGGAGAAAGACAAAAACACTACTAGTGGAAGGAGAAAGACAAAAACACTACTAGTGGAAGGAGAAAGACAAAAACACTACTAGTGGAAGGAGAAAGACAAAAACACTACTAGTGGAAGGAGAAAGACAAAAACACTACTAGTGGAAGTAGAAAGACAAAAACACTACTAGTGGAAGTAGAAAGACAAAAACACTACTAGTGGAAGTAGAAAGACAAAAACACTACTAGTGGAAGTAGAAAGACAAAAACACTACTAGTGGAAGTAGAAAGACAAAAACAATACTAGTGGAAGTAGAAAGACAAAAACACTACGAGTGGAAGTAGAAAGACAAAAACACTACTAGTGGAAGTAGAAAGACAAAAACACTACTAGTGGAAGTAGAAAGACAAAAACACTACTAGTGGAAGTAGAAAGACAAAAACACTACTAGTGGAAGTAGAAAGACAAAAACACTACTAGTGGAAGTAGAAAGACAAAAACACTACTAGTGGAAGTAGAAAGACAAAAACACTACTAGTGGAAGTAGAAAGACAAAAACACTACTAGTGGAAGTAGAAAGACAAAAACACTACTAGTGGAAGTAGAAAGACAAAAACACTACTAGTGGAAGTAGAAAGACAAAAACACTACTAGTGGAAGTAGAAAGACAAAAACACTACTAGTGGAAGGAGAAAGACAAAAACACTACTAGTGGAAGGAGAAAGACAAAAACACTACTAGTGGAAGGAGAAAGACAAAAACACTACTAGTGGAAGGAGAAAGACAAAAACACTACTAGTGGAAGTAGAAAGACAAAAACACTACTAGTGGAAGTAGAAAGACAAAAACACTACTAGTGGAAGGAGAAAGACAAAAACACTACTAGTGGAAGGAGAAAGACGAAAACACTACTAGTGGAAGTAGAAAGACAAAAACACTACTAGTGGAAGTAGAAAGACAAAAACACTACTAGTGGAAGTAGAAAGACAAAAACACTTCTAGTGGAAGGAGAAAGACAAAAACACTACTAGTGAAAGTAGAAAGACAAAAACACTACTAGTGAAAGTAGAAAGACAAAAACACTACTAGTGGAAGGAGAAAGACAAAAACACTACTAGTGGAAGGAGAAAGACAAAAACACTACCAGTGGAAGGAGAAAGACAAAAACACTACTAGTGGAAGGAGAAAGACAAAAACACTACTAGTGGAAGTAGAAAGACAAAAACACTACTAGTGGAAGTAGAAAGACAAAAACACTACTAGTGGAAGTAGAAAGACAAAAACACTACTAGTGGAAGTAGAAAGACAAAAACACTACTAGTGGAAGTAGAAAGACAAAAACACTACTAGTGGAAGTAGACAGACAAAAACACTACTAGTGGAAGTAGACAGACAAAAACACTACTAGTGGAAGTAGACAGACAAAAACACTACTAGTGGAAGGAGAAAGACAAAAACACTACTAGTGGAAGGAGAAAGACAAAAACACTACTAGTGGAAGGAGAAAGACAAAAACACTACTAGTGGAAGGAGAAAGACAAAAACACTACTAGTGGAAGGAGAAAGACAAAAACACTACTAGTGGAAGGAGAAAGACAAAAACACTACTAGTGGAAGTAGAAAGACAAAAACACTACTAGTGGAAGGAGAAAGACAAAAACACTACTAGTGGAAGTAGAAAGACAAAAACACATAATAGAAATCTCCAAATGGAGATTTTTCAACAGTCAAAAAGTAAAAATCTACCCCCACAAAATGCTTAATACTAGTACAGGAGTGATCAGGAGTTCAGAATTATCCCTGTGCTCCTTGGAAGAAATCAAAACTAACTTGAAAAACCAAACTGTTATCTATATAAAAAGAATCCAAATTAAAAGATATGGTGAAACTATCAATACAAACTCCTACATCCTAATTTTCTAACACCATCAAATCGCAAGCAACATCAAAACAGGCAAAATGTGTGCGTGTCTTGCAAAAACTTTTGACACAAGATCGGTATCGTTTTCAAGCTTGATCCTTCGGATAACAAATATCAAAAAATTAGCCAAAGCATTCATTCCTTCGCCCTCCTGGTGCTACCAGATCAGGCTGTCTATTGGCTTCCTGAGACAAAATGCACCTACATCAATTTTCTGTTTTTGTTTTCTATTCTCTTTTGTAAAACTTAATTATGTTCTGCAAAAACAAAAACAATAGCCCCTTCCTTTCTTTTTCCTTCCCTACTTCTCAACCTCATCGGTGAGGCATTAGAATACACCGACTGTCCCCCTGCAGAGAGTAAAAGTCCCTCAATGGAGCCATCTGTTGACTGTGGGTGGCGACCCATAATGCTCTAGAATATAATTCTGGTGGTTGAGTACCTCATGACCCGGATCCAAGTGACCGTGAGTCTATAACACTCCACTTTGGCCCTTACTTCGGTTAGATGGGCGATCAGGAAGGCCCGACCCGATCAATCGGCTAGTCATGCCAAGCCCTAATAACAGTAAATCCTCACAAAAAAAGAAATGCAAATACATTACACACACCTTGAAAAAAAAAGATGAAAACAAAAATAGAAGGCGATATTAGAAGGCGATGGCAAATGCCAATCAAATAGTGAAACCTGATGCGACAATACCCCTTTATTATAATTTGCTGGTTCTAAGTAAATGAAGAAACCGTCATAAGCAGATACACTCACTGTTTGAATATATCATCCTTGTATCCCTGAGGTGTTTGGGTGAATGGGTTTCCCCTCAACCATCTCCCAATTTAGGGTTCCGAGGAAGGTGGGGAGCAAGGATGATGAAGGAAAAAAGTATAATTTATGGCTTCCAAAAAAATCAAAAGACCCTATCCAGAAAGTGTAGATGAATCAGACTTGGATATAGAATTAGATAATCATAGAATATTCCAAGATTCATTGTTTTGGAATCCATGGAGAGCAGTTCTCCAATCACCAAATTGTCTCCATTCATTATCGAAAAAGAAATCAGATCTATAACCAAAACTACGCAAATCAAAAAACTAAGTAACACCATCCTCCTTATAGAAGTACCTAATAAACTCTCAGCAAATACACTCCTATATCAAAACCACATCCACAACCTCAAAATAAAAGCCTACCTCCACATCACTTTGAACTCTTCAAAGGGTGTGATAAAGAGCCCAGAACTTGCACTTTGCTCACCAGAAGAAATTAAAAATAACTTAAAGGAGCAAGGAGTCACAGAAGTCAGAAGAATAAACATAAAAAAAAATAACCAAATGATTCCAATAAACACCTATATCTTAAACTTCAATACTCTCAAACCTCCCACAGAAATAAAAATCGGCTATATAATAGAAAAGGTAGAAATCTATATTCCAAACCCATTACTATGTCACAACTGCCATAAATTCGGTCACCACAAAGATAGATGCACCAGACCAGCAACATGCAAAAACTGGTGAAATTGGGAAACACATCAACTGCGAAATGCCATCAAAATGTGCAAACTGCAAACAAAACCATGCAGCTGATTCAAAGGAATGCGAAGTTTGGAAAAAGGAAAAACTAATAACAAAAATCAAACACACCAGAACTCTACCATATCCGGACGCAAGAAGACTAGTTGAGGGCACACCAGACTCCCCAACATATGCAAGTATAGCAAAAAGTACAAATAGCCCGATCTCAAAACAAGAGACGGTACAAAACAACCTGACTGAATTGATAAAAGAATTAAAGTTACTAGTGGAGACATTAAAGGAAAACTAAACGGGACCGGAAGGAGAATCCCCAGTCCCAGAGAAATGAGGCTGAAACTCCAAACTTATCCAATACTACTACCCAAGGATTTTTCACCTTCCAAAACAAAACCTCCTAAAGAAAATAAACATAAACAAAAGCAGAAATGGTGCTGGTTGAGGATGAAAGCAAATTCAAACTAATCGAAATCCAGAGCCAAAAAGGCATTCAAAACAAAAAAAATCAAAAAGCCACACAAAAAAAAAAAAAAACCTGGAGACTGAAAAACCTTGACAACGTTCCCAATCTAGATCCAAAACAGAAATATCACCAAATGTGGTTTCAAACAAAAAAACTAAAATAATATAAAAAATGGAAGTGGATAATTTTTTGCTAATATCTACAAAACTTTCCCAGAACCAAGAAAGTTGATAAAAGCAACAAAACATACAGATGAATAATAGACAACCGAAACCCAAACCACCAACCAAAATACAAAGCACTACACACAGAATCATACAATGAAATTGTAGGGGTATAAAGGCAAACTACAATGAACTACTGGTACTCATATCACAGAAAACACTCAAAACACTAATTTATGCTTATTAAACAACAAAACATCAACCTATTTAAACCCTTCCACTGGATCAGGATCATCCTTAGACCTAAGCTTATGTGACTCAAAAATTTTTATGGACTTTATATGGAAAATATATTATGATACATATGGAAGTGATCACTTTCCAATCGTACTGGAAACATCCACCCTGAATGAGGAAACTCCCACACACTGGAAACTAAAAAGAGCAGACTGGGAGAAATCCCAAAGAGAATGCAAAAAAAGATTAATAAGAAACGAAAATCAAGATCTAGAAGATAATCACTTTACAGAAACCCTTACCACTGTAGCAAAGGAATGCATACGTAAAGGACAAGCAAAGGCATTGAGAAATAAACCATGGTTCAATGAAGATTGCCAAAAAGCATTAACACTCTGGCGTGCAGCTCTACGAAAATTCAAGACCACAGCAACTACCCAAAATTTAATTGAATTTAAAAAACTCAGAGCAAAATCACGTAGAACAATAAAAGACTCCAAAAAAAGAAAGCTGGAAAGAGTATGTAAATAAACTCAACACAAATACAAAACCCAAACAAATTTGGGAAATGGTAGGAAAAATTTCTGGAAAACCTCAAACCTCCACTAGAAGACATCTTGTAACAGGACAAAATAAAATCAACACTAAAACAGAAATAATTTAGTAGCCAAAACCTATGCAGAAAACTCCAAAACAAATAATAATCAACAATTCCAGAAAATCCAAACAAAAGAGAAAAAAACAAAATAATAACATGGAACACTACAACAAGCCATTCACTATAACAGAGTTAAAAAACTCAATAGAAATGTCATGCAACACAGCAGAAGGACCTGACGAAATCTGATACAAATTCATCATACAACTCCCCCAGGGATCCCTTGAATATTTACTACACATGTACAATAACATTTGAATAACGGAAAAACTACCAAAAACATGAAGACAACAACAATTATACCAATCTCCAAGCCAAACAAGGACCATAGCAACCCACAAAACTATAGACCAATAGCCTTAACTAGCTGCTTATTCAAAACAATTGAACGCATGATAAACAACAGACTAGTCTGGTTTTCGGAAAAGAATAATAAAATAACTAAATATCAATGCGGCTTTAGGAAAAAAATGAGCACAAATGACAACTTAATTCGATTGGAAACCTACATCAGAGAAGCTAACATAAAAAAGAACACCATGTTGTCTTTTTTGACTTAGAAAAAGCATATGACACCACTTGGAAATATGGGTTATTAAAAGATTTACATACACTCAGATTAAAAGGTAGACTGCCAATACTCATCCAAAACTTCCTATCAGATAGAATCTTTAGAACAAAAATAAGACCAACTCTGTCAAAACCAGAAAAACAAATCGAAGGAATCCCACATGATCTACAGTTCAGCCAGAAAATCATGCCTACAAACATTAGACACTATACACCATCAGGGATTGAGACTTGCCCTTGGTGCCTTCTCCCCCTCCCCAGTAGAAAGTCTTTATGTAAAAGCAAATGAACCATCATTAAAACTAAGACGAGAAAAGCTAGCTATACAATGCCTCATCAAATTAAAATCCTGCAACTTAAACCCAGCCCACAACTGCACACTAAACCCATCATACAGAACATTATTCAGCAAAAATGAAAACAAAACAAAGACTTTCAGGCTCCGAATGAACCAAATCATTAAAGAAACAAATATCCTACTAGACAAAATTCACAAAACTAAATTAATAGATATCCCTCCATGGACTATACAAAAACCCAACATAATACTAGATCTCAACAAACTCCCTAAAACAAAAACACACCTCAGCACTTACCTGGAAAAATTATCGGAAATTAAAGAAAAATTCCCAAACCACCAAAGCATTTACACTGACGGCTCCAAGGACACAAAAAGCACCGGCAGCGTTGCAATAACAGGAAAAACTACCAAACGAAAAAGATTACCAAACAAACCATCTATCTTTAGTGCTAAAGCAACTGCCACAGATATGGCACTTGACATCATAACAGAAGACCACGACCAAAAATTTATCATCTTCTCCGACTCATTATCTGTATTAATAGCTCTAAAAGGGAAAAAACTAGAAAACCGCCTAATAAATGATTAAAATAATCTAAAAAAAAGAAAAGGAATCATACTCTGCTGGATACTAAGTCACATAGGTATAAAAGGAGACAAAGCTGACCTAGCAGCAAAGTCATCCCTAAAAATGACCATAGATAAAAAATCTCAAAATACCGTAAAACGAAATAACCAACCAACCAACCTTCACCCTCAACTAGGCAGTTTTGTACAAAGAGAGGTCGCTTTTTTCGTCAAGTGTTGCATTGACTACGCTTAATTTCAATGAAACCGCGACTTGCGGTTTTGCCATGGACACATTGGCAAAGATGTCTTTTTTTTCCCCACCTTCTTTTCCTCCTTCGCATTATGAGTGCCAGCCTGCTTGCCTATTACCACACTTTTTTTCTTTACCCAAACTGCCTACTATGTTTTGATCCCAACCTTCGCTTCTACCAATAAGTATCGAAAAGCGATAATTGAAAAAATTTGATTAAAGAAAAATAGTCCGATTTTGACAAAGTTAACACTTTTATACAACCTAACATCACAAGTGCATTTGAGAAATTTAAGCAGTTTCAGTTAAGTTGAGAAGCAAAATAGCCCAGCATAGAAAATCGACAGTAGGTTCTTTGATAAGACGGGGGCGTTTAAAATGAATGTTTCTATTTAGATCACAAGTAAACCATAATACTTGACGTTCGCATTTTTAAGTTTAATGCAAGCCATTATGTATAATGTTATAAAATCAGCAGTAGGTTCTTGACAGTGCAATGAAGACTGCAATGTATTGTGGACTAAGTTGCTGCGAGTAAAAGGTCCTCCCATGATAGGTCGTCAACTAGAGCACGTAATCGATTTGATTGAAAGATGGGTTAGGGTTCACTGATTTTTGATAGCAATAAAAGCATGGTCTGGAACATTCGGTGATCCTTGTTCTATTCTGGACAACGTTAGTTCGCCGTGTGTGTGTGAGAGAGAGTGAGTAAGTGAGAGAGAGAGAGAGTGAGTAAGTGAGAGAGAGAGAGAGAGACCGACCAAAACTCAATTTCAACAAAAGTATCTTTTGCTTTATACAATCATATCACCTTTTAAATATAATTATTTTTCTTTCTTTAGATATGTCGAAATGTGTCCAGCAAGAAAACAAAAATGTTTGTTGCTCAATGACAAACTTTTAAAAGTGAGTTCAAATATTATTTTTATCTTTTTTATTCAGAATAGCAATGGCACACGTCAGGAATGAAAGGAATGCCTTATATATTAGATGAAGCCCAAGTCATTAAACAGCTTGTTTGGTGTATGAAGTTGAATAGAACTGGTCAAAGTACACGGCACAATCTTTTCATACCTCCCCCCTGATCACTGTCAACATCCCACATCATTTTGGGTGTCTTACTGAGACATAAACCAAATTTCAAGATTTATGGCTCAACAAACAAACATATCAGCCTTTCATATTGAAGTTTTTTTCTAAATTTCTTCTAATCACTTTAATCTGACATGATGGCTCTGTCGATGAGGCATTAAAATACACTGCGGAGAGTAAATGTCCCTTAATGGAGTCACCTGTTGACAGTGGGTGGCGACTCTGATGTTTAAGATATTATAAGGACATGAACTGCAACACACCAGTTTTGCCATTACTTGGGCTAGATGAGAGGTTGGATAGGCCTGATCCAATCAATAAGTCTAGCTCTTAATCTGACAACATAACATGCTTGCACTCCCCACATTATATAATAAACTGATTTAGTAAACAGTGGCTGAACGGTCAGTCTACTTGACGGACAATAAACCCAACATGGCTGAGAAACAGACATTTTTTACTAAAAAGAGGCTCCGAAATAAATGGGAAGAACCACAAATATTTGGATTCACCAAAAGGTAGAGTATATTCCTCCTTTATCCCTGTTGTTTGGGACGAATGGATCCCCCCCCCCTGCCACTTCAATACCTTCCATATAGGGCTCTGAGGTGGGTGGGGATCAACAGAGATGAAACAAAAATAACATGGATAGCAAGTCTCATAAAATAAATCATTCTGAAGTCTCAGATCTTACCGGTTCAGACTCAGAAATCAAAATGAAATATGAAAACATAAACTTCCCGACATATATAGTGATGGAATCAACTGATGAAAAATTTGTTACAAAAATATCACCTTCAAATAGAAAAAATATTCTAAAAGTATCAAACACAAAACAGTAAAAAAAAAAAACAATAAACAATATTAATTGAAATAAGAAATAAAAGAGAAGCAGATCAAAAAATCAGCTACTAAAATGGAAAACAATAAAAACTTATTCAGATAAACGCAATTAATTTTGCATTTACCGAACTAACAAAACAAAATAATTAATGAAAGTTAAATTATGACAAAACAAAACAATTAATAAAAGTAAAATTATTACAAAACAAAACAATTAATAAATGTTAAATTATAATGAAACAAAATAATTAATAAATGTTAAATTATAATGAAACAAAATAATCAATGAAAGTTAAATTATAACAAAACAAAATAATTAATTAAAGTTAAATAATAACAAAACAAAATAATTAATGAAAGTGAAATTATAACAAAACAAAATAATTAATGAAAGTGAAATTATAACAAAACAAAATAATTAATGAAAGTGAAATTATAACAAAACAAAATAATCAATGAAAGTAAAATTATAACAAAACAAAATAATTAATGAAAGTGAAATTATAACAAAACAAAATAATTAATGAAAGTGAAATTATAACAAAACAAAATAATCAATGAAAGTGAAATTATAACAAAACAAAATAATTAATTAAAGTTAAATAATAACAAAACAAAATAATTAATTAAAGTTAAATAATAACAAAACAAAATAATTAATTAAAGTTAAATTATAACAAAACAAAATAATCAATGAAAGTGAAATTATAACAAAACAAAATAATCAATGAAAGTGAAATTATAACAAAACAAAATAATTAATGAAAGTGAAATTATAACAAAACAAAATAATTAATGAAAGTTAAATTATAACAAAACAAAATAATTAATGAAAGTGAAATTATAACAAAAGAAAATAATCAATGAAAGTTAAATTATAACAAAACAAAATAATTAATGAAAGTGAAATTATAACAAAACAAAATAATTAATGAAAGTGAAATTATAACAAAACAAAATAATCAATGAAAGTGAAATTATAACAAAACAAAATAATTAATGAAAGTGAAATTATAACAAAACAAAATAATCAATGAAAGTTAAATTATAACAAAACAAAATAATTAATGAAAGTTAAATTATAACAAAACAAAATAATTAATGAAAGTGAAATTATAACAAAACAAAATAATCAATGAAAGTGAAATTATAACAAAACAAAATAATTAATTAAAGTTAAATTATAACAAAACAAAATAATTAATGAAAGTGAAATTATAACAAAACAAAATAATTAATGAAAGTGAAATTATAACAAAAAAAAATAATTAATGAAAGTGAAATTATAACAAAACAAAATAATTAATGAAAGTGAAATTATAACAAAACAAAAAAATTAATGAAAGTTAAATTATAACAAAACAAAATAATTAATGAAAGTGAAATTATAACAAAACAAAATAATTAATGAAAGTGAAATTATAACAAAACAAAATAATTAATGAAAGTGAAATTATAACAAAACAAAATAATCAATGAAAGTAAAATTATAACAAAACAAAATAATCAATGAAAGTAAAATTATAACAAAACAAAATAATTAATGAAAGTGAAATTATAACAAAACAAAATAATCAATGAAAGTAAAATTATAACAAAACAAAATAATTAATGAAAGTGAAATTATAACAAAACAAAAAAATTAATGAAAGTTAAATTATAACAAAACAAAATAATTAATGAAAGTGAAATTATAACAAAACAAAATAATCAATGAAAGTGAAATTATAACAAAACAAAAAAATTAATGAAAGTTAAATTATAACAAAACAAAATAATCAATGAAAGTAAAATTATAACAAAACAAAATAATCAATGAAAGTAAAATTATAACAAAACAAAATAATCAATGAAAGTGAAATTATAACAAAACAAAATAATCAATGAAAGTTAAATTATAACAAAACAAAATAATTAATGAAAGTGAAATTATAACAAAACAAAATAATTAATGAAAGTGAAATTATAACAAAACAAAATAATTAATGAAAGTTAAATTATAACAAAACAAAATAATTAATGAAAGTAAAATAATAACAAAACAAAATAATTAATGAAAGTTAAATTATAACAAAACAAAATAATTAATGAAAGTTAAATTATAACAAAACAAAATAATTAATGAAAGTAAAATAATAACAAAACAAAATAATTAATGAAAGTTAAATTATAACAAAACAAAATAATCAATGAAAGTGAAATTATAACAAAACAAAATAATTAATGAAAGTTAAATTATAACAAAACAAAATAATTAATGAAAGTGAAATTATAACAAAACAAAATAATTAATGAAAGTAAAATTATAACAAAACAAAATAATTAATGAAAGTTAAATTATAACAAAACAAAATAATTAATGAAAGTGAAATTATAACAAAACAAAATAATTAATGAAAGTTAAATTATAACAAAACAAAATAATTAATGAAAGTGAAATTATAACAAAACAAAATAATTAATGAAAGTGAAATTATAACAAAACAAAATAATTAATGAAAGTTAAATTATAACAAAACAAAATAATTAATGAAAGTGAAATTATAACAAAACAAAATAATTAATGAAAGTAAAATAATAACAAAACAAAATAATTAATGAAAGTGAAATTATAACAAAACAAAATAATTAATGAAAGTAAAATTATAACAAAACAAAATAATTAATGAAAGTTAAATTATAACAAAACAAAATAATTAATGAAAGTGAAATTATAACAAAACAAAATAATTAATGAAAGTAAAATAATAACAAAACAAAATAATTAATGAAAGTGAAATTATAACAAAACAAAATAATTAATGAAAGTTAAATTATAACAAAACAAAATAATTAATGAAAGTGAAATTATAACAAAACAAAATAATTAATGAAAGTGAAATTATAACAAAACAAAATAATTAATGAAAGTGAAATTATAACAAAACAAAATAATTAATGAAAGTGAAATTATAACAAAACAAAATAATCAATGAAAGTAAAATTATAACAAAACAAAATAATCAATGAAAGTGAAATTATAACAAAACAAAATAATCAATGAAAGTTAAATTATAACAAAACAAAATAATTAATGAAAGTAAAATTATAACAAAACAAAATAATCAATGAAAGTGAAATTATAACAAAACAAAATAATCAATGAAAGTAAAATTATAACAAAACAAAATAATCAATGAAAGTGAAATTATAACAAAACAAAATAATCAATGAAAGTTAAATTATAACAAAACAAAATAATTAATGAAAGTGAAATTATAACAAAACAAAATAATTAATGAAAGTGAAATTATAACAAAACAAAATAATTAATGAAAGTTAAATTATAACAAAACAAAATAATTAATGAAAGTGAAATTATAACAAAACAAAATAATTAATGAAAGTAAAATAATAACAAAACAAAATAATTAATGAAAGTAAAATAATAACAAAACAAAATAATTAATGAAAGTGAAATTATAACAAAACAAAATAATTAATGAAAGTTAAATTATAACAAAACAAAATAATTAATGAAAGTGAAATTATAACAAAACAAAATAATTAATGAAAGTGAAATTATAACAAAACAAAATAATTAATGAAAGTGAAATTATAACAAAACAAAATAATCAATGAAAGTAAAATTATCACAAAACAAAATAATTAATGAAAGTGAAATTATAACAAAACAAAAAAATTAATGAAAGTTAAATTATAACAAAACAAAATAATTAATGAAAGTGAAATTATAACAAAACAAAATAATTAATGAAAGTGAAATTATAACAAAACAAAATAATCAATGAAAGTAAAATTATAACAAAACAAAATAATTAATGAAAGTGAAATTATAACAAAACAAAATAATTAATGAAAGTGAAATTATAACAAAACAAAATAATCAATGAAAGTAAAATTATAACAAAACAAAAAAATTAATGAAAGTAAAATTATAACAAAACAAAAAAATTAATGAAAGTGAAATTATAACAAAACAAAATAATTAATGAAAGTGAAATTATAACAAAACAAAATAATTAATGAAAGTGAAATTATAACAAAACAAAATAATTAATGAAAGTGAAATTATAACAAAACAAAAAAATTAATGAAAGTTAAATTATAACAAAACAAAATAATTAATGAAAGTGAAATTATAACAAAACAAAATAATTAATGAAAGTGAAATTATAACAAAACAAAATAATTAATGAAAGTGAAATTATAACAAAACAAAATAATCAATGAAAGTAAAATTATAACAAAACAAAATAATTAATGAAAGTGAAATTATAACAAAACAAAATAATCAATGAAAGTAAAATTATAACAAAACAAAATAATTAATGAAAGTGAAATTATAACAAAACAAAATAATTAATGAAAGTGAAATTATAACAAAACAAAATAATCAATGAAAGTAAAATTATAACAAAACAAAATAATTAATGAAAGTGAAATTATAACAAAACAAAATAATCAATGAAAGTGAAATTATAACAAAACAAAATAATCAATGAAAGTGAAATTATAACAAAACAAAATAATTAATGAAAGTGAAATTATAACAAAACAAAATAATCAATGAAAGTAAAATTATAACAAAACAAAATAATTAATGAAAGTGAAATTATAACAAAACAAAATAATCAATGAAAGTAAAATTATAACAAAACAAAATAATTAATGAAAGTGAAATTATAACAAAACAAAATAATCAATGAAAGTAAAATTATAACAAAACAAAATAATTAATGAAAGTGAAATTATAACAAAACAAAATAATTAATGAAAGTGAAATTATAACAAAACAAAATAATCAATGAAAGTAAAATTATAACAAAACAAAATAATTAATGAAAGTGAAATTATAACAAAACAAAATAATCAATGAAAGTAAAATTATAACAAAACAAAATAATTAATGAAAGTGAAATTATAACAAAACAAAATAATCAATGAAAGTAAAATTATAACAAAACAAAATAATTAATGAAAGTGAAATTATAACAAAACAAAATAATTAATGAAAGTTAAATTATAACAAAACAAAATAATTAATGAAAGTGAAATTATAACAAAACAAAATAATTAATGAAAGTGAAATTATAACAAAACAAAATAATTAATGAAAGTAAAATTATAACAAAACAAAATAATCAATGAAAGTAAAATTATAACAAAACAAAATAATTAATGAAAGTGAAATTATAACAAAACAAAATAATTAATGAAAGTGAAATTATAACAAAACAAAATAATTAATGAAAGTAAAATTATAACAAAACAAAATAATTAATGAAAGTGAAATTATAACAAAACAAAATAATCAATGAAAGTTAAATTATAACAAAACAAAATAATTAATGAAAGTGAAATTATAACAAAACAAAATAATTAATGAAAGTGAAATTATAACAAAACAAAATAATTAATGAAAGTGAAATTATAACAAAACAAAATAATTAATGAAAGTGAAATTATAACAAAACAAAATAATTAATGAAAGTAAAATAATAACAAAACAAAATAATTAATGAAAGTGAAATTATAACAAAACAAAATAATTAATGAAAGTTAAATTATAACAAAACAAAATAATTAATGAAAGTGAAATTATAACAAAACAAAATAATTAATGAAAGTGAAATTATAACAAAACAAAATAATTAATGAAAGTGAAATTATAACAAAACAAAATAATCAATGAAAGTAAAATTATAACAAAACAAAATAATTAATGAAAGTGAAATTATAACAAAACAAAAAAATTAATGAAAGTTAAATTATAACAAAACAAAATAATTAATGAAAGTAAAATTATAACAAAACAAAATAATCAATGAAAGTAAAATTATAACAAAACAAAATAATCAATGAAAGTAAAATTATAACAAAACAAAATAATTAATGAAAGTAAAATTATAACAAAACAAAATAATCAATGAAAGTAAAATTATAACAAAACAAAATAATCAATGAAAGTAAAATTATAACAAAACAAAAAAATTAATGAAAGTAAAATTATAACAAAACAAAATAATCAATGAAAGTAAAATTATAACAAAACAAAATAATTAATGAAAGTAAAATTATAACAAAACAAAATAATCAATGAAAGTAAAATTATAACAAAACAAAATAATTAATGAAAGTAAAATTATAACAAAACAAAATAATCAATGAAAGTAAAATTATAACAAAACAAAATAATTAATGAAAGTAAAATTATAACAAAACAAAATAATTAATGAAAGTAAAATTATAACAAAACAAAATAATCAATGAAAGTAAAATTATAACAAAACAAAATAATCAATGAAAGTAAAATTATAACAAAACAAAAAAATTAATGAAAGTGAAATTATAACAAAACAAAAAAATTAATGAAAGTAAAATTATAACAAAACAAAATAATCAATGAAAGTAAAATTATAACAAAACAAAATAATTAATGAAAGTGAAATTATAACAAAACAAAATAATCAATGAAAGTTAAATTATAACAAAACAAAAAAATCAATGAAAGTGAAATTATAACAAAACAAAATAATTAATGAAAGTGAAATTATAACAAAACAAAATAATCAATGAAAGTAAAATTATAACAAAACAAAATAATTAATGAAAGTAAAATTATAACAAAACAAAATAATCAATGAAAGTAAAATTATAACAAAACAAAAAAATTAATGAAAGTTAAATTATAACAAAACAAAAAAATTAATGAAAGTGAAATTATAACAAAACAAAAAAATTAATGAAAGTTAAATTATAACAAAACAAAAAAATTAATGAAAGTGAAATTATAACAAAACAAAAAAATTAATGAAAGTAAAATTATAACAAAACAAAATAATTAATGAAAGTAAAATTATAACAAAACAAAATAATCAATGAAAGTAAAATTATAACAAAACAAAAAAATTAATGAAAGTAAAATTATAACAAAACAAAAAAATTAATGAAAGTAAAATTATAACAAAACAAAATAATCAATGAAAGTTAAATTATAACAAAACAAAATAATTAATGAAAGTAAAATTATAACAAAAACAAATAATAAATGAAAGTAAAATTATAACAAAACAAAAAAATTAATGAAAGTGAAATTATAACAAAACACAATAATCAATGAAAGTAAAATTATAACAAAACAAAATAATTAATGAAAGTTAAATTATAACAAAACAAAATAATTAATGAAAGTAAAATTATAACAAAACAAAATAATTAATGAAAGTAAAATTATAACAAAACAAAAAAATTAATGAAAGTTAAATTATAACAAAACACAATAATCAATGAAAGTAAAATTATAACAAAACAAAATAATTAATGAAAGTTAAATTATAACAAAACAAAATAATTAATGAAAGTAAAATTATAACAAAACAAAATAATTAATGAAAGTAAAATTATAACAAAACAAAATAATTAATGAAAGTAAATTATAACAAAACAAAATAATTAATGAAAGTAAAATTATAACAAAACAAAATAATTAATGAAAGTGAAATTATAACAAAACAAAATAATTAATGAAAGTAAAATTATAACAAAACAAAAAAATTAATGAAAGTGAAATTATAACAAAACAAAAAAATTAATGAAAGTGAAATTATAACAAAACACAATAATCAATGAAAGTAAAATTATAACAAAACAAAATAATTAATGAAAGTGAAATTATAACAAAACAAAATAATCAATGAAAGTGAAATTATAACAAAACAAAATAATTAATGAAAGTGAAATTATAACAAAACAAAATAATTAATGAAAGTAAAATTATAACAAAACAAAAAAATTAATGAAAGTGAAATTATAACAAAACAAAATAATCAATGAAAGTAAAATTATAACAAAACAAAATAATTAATGAAAGTGAAATTATAACAAAACAAAAAAATTAATGAAAGTTAAATTATAACAAAACAAAATAATTAATGAAAGTGAAATTATAACAAAACAAAATAATTAATGAAAGTGAAATTATAACAAAACAAAATAATCAATGAAAGTGAAATTATAACAAAACAAAATAATTAATGAAAGTGAAATTATAACAAAACAAAATAATTAATGAAAGTGAAATTAAAGCAAAACAAAATAATCAATGAAAGTAAAATTATAACAAAACAAAAAAATTAATGAAAGTAAAATTATAACAAAACAAAAAAATTAATGAAAGTTAAATTATAACAAAACAAAATAATTAATGAAAGTAAAATTATAACAAAACAAAAAAATTAATGAAAGTTAAATTATAACAAAACACAATAATCAATGAAAGTAAAATTATAACAAAACAAAATAATTAATGAAAGTGAAATTATAACAAAACAAAAAAATTAATAAATGTTAAATTATAACAAAACAAAATAATCAATGAAAGTGAAATTATAACAAAACAAAATAATTAATGAAAGTAAAATTATAACAAAACAAAATAATTAATGAAAGTAAAATTATAACAAAACAAAAAAATTAATGAAAGTAAAATTATAACAAAACAAAAAAATTAATAAATGTTAAATTATAACAAAACAAAATAATTAATGAAAGTGAAATTATAACAAAACAAAATAATCAATGAAAGTAAAATTATAACAAAACAAAATAATTAATGAAAGTGAAATTATAACAAAACAAAATAATCAATGAAAGTTAAATTATAACAAAACAAAATAATTAATGAAAGTGAAATTATAACAAAACAAAATAATTAATGAAAGTGAAATTATAACAAAACAAAATAATTAATGAAAGTTAAATTATAACAAAACAAAATAATCAATGAAAGAAAAATTATAACAAAACAAAATAATTAATGAAAGTGAAATTATAACAAAACAAAAAAATTAATGAAAGTGAAATTATAACAAAACAAAATAATCAATGAAAGTTAAATTATAACAAAACAAAATAATTAATGAAAGTTAAATTATAACAAAACAAAAAAAATTAATGAAAGTGAAATTATAACAAAACAAAAAAATTAATGAAAGTTAAATTATAACAAAACAAAATAATTAATGAAAGTGAAATATAACAAAACAAAAAAATTAATGAAAGTTAAAATATAACAAAACAAAATAATTAATGAAAGTTAAATTATAACAAAACAAAAAAATTAATGAAAGTTAAATTATAACAAAACAAAATAATTAATGAAAGTAAATTATAACAAAACAAAATAATTAATGAAAGTGAAATATAACAAAACAAAATAATTAATGAAAGTGAAATTATAACAAAACAAAAAAATTAATGAAAGTTAAATTATAACAAAACAAAATAATTAATGAAAGTGAAATATAACAAAACAAAAAAATTAATGAAAGTTAAATTATAACAAAACAAAATAATTGATGAAAGTGAAATATAACAAAACAAAAAAATTAATGAAAGTTAAATTATAACAAAACAAAATAATTAATGAAAGTGAAATATAACAAAACAAAAAAATTAATGAAAGTTAAATTATAACAAAACAAAATAATTAATGAAAGTGAAATATAACAAAACAAAAAAATTAATGAAAGTAAAATTATAACAAAACAAAATAATTAATGAAAGTGAAATATAACAAAACAAAAAAATTAATGAAAGTTAAATTATAACAAAACAAAATAATTAATGAAAGTGAAATATAACAAAACAAAAAAATTAATGAAAGTTAAATTATAACAAAACAAAATAATTAATGAAAGTTAAATTATAACAAAACAAAAAAATTAATGAAAGTTAAATTATAACAAAACAAAATAATTAATGAAAGTAAATTATAACAAAACAAAATAATTAATGAAAGTGAAATATAACAAAACAAAATAATTAATGAAAGTGAAATTATAACAAAACAAAAAAATTAATGAAAGTTAAATTATAACAAAACAAAATAATTAATGAAAGTGAAATATAACAAAACAAAAAAATTAATGAAAGTTAAATTATAACAAAACAAAATAATTAATGAAAGTTAAATTATAACAAAACAAAAAAATTAATGAAAGTTAAATTATAACAAAACAAAATAATTAATGAAAGTAAATTATAACAAAACAAAATAATTAATGAAAGTGAAATATAACAAAACAAAATAATTAATGAAAGTGAAATTATAACAAAACAAAAAAATTAATGAAAGTTAAATTATAACAAAACAAAATAATTAATGAAAGTGAAATTATAACAAAACAAAATAATCAATGAAAGTTAAATTATAACAAAACAAAATAATTAATGAAAGTGAAATTATAACAAAACAAAATAATCAATGAAAGTGAAATATAACAAAACAATTAATGAAAGTTAAATTATAACAAAACAAAATAATTAATGAAAGTTAAATTATAACAAAACAAAATAATTAATGAAAGTGAAATATAACAAAACAATTAATGAAAGTAAAATTATAACAAAACAAAATAATTAATGAAAGTGAAATTATAACAAAACAAAATAATTAATGAAAGTGAAATTATAACAAAACAAAAAAATTAATGAAAGTTAAATTATAACAAAACAAAATAATTAATGAAAGTGAAATTATAACAAAACAAAATAATTAATGAAAGTGAAATTATAACAAAACAAAATGATTAATGAAAGTGAAATTATAACAAAACAAAAAAATTACTGAAAGTTAAATTATAACAAAACAAAATAATTAATGAAAGTGAAATTATAACAAAACAAAATAATTAATGAAAGTGAAATTATAACAAAACAAAAAAATTAATGAAAGTTAAATTATAACAAAACAAAATAATTAATGAAAGTTAAATTATAACAAAACAAAAAAATTAATGAAAGTGAAATTATAACAAAACAAAATAATTAATGAATGTTAAATTATAACAAAACAAAAAAATTAATGAAAGTGAAATTATAACAAAACAAAATAATTAATGAAAGTGAAATTATAACAAAACAAAAAAATTAATGAAAGTTAAATTATAACAAAACAAAAAAATCAATGAAAGTTAAATTATAACAAAACAAAAAAATTAATGAAAGTAAAATTATAACAAAACAAAATAATCAATGAAAGTAAAATTATAACAAAACAAAATAATCAATGAAAGTGAAATTATAACAAAAGAAAATAATTAATGAAAGTGAAATATAACAAAACAATTAATGAAAGTTAAATTATAACAAAACAAAAAAATTAATGCAAGTGAAATTATAACAAAACAAAATAATTAATGAAAGTGAAATTATAACAAAACAAAAAAATTAATGAAAGTTAAATTATAACAAAACAAAATAATTAATGAAAGTGAAATTATAACAAAACAAAATAATTAATGAAAGTGAAATTATAACAAAACAAAAAAATTAATGAAAGTTAAATTATAACAAAACAAAAAAATCAATGAAAGTTAAATTATAACAAAACAAAATAATTAATGAAAGTTAAATTATAACAAAACAAAAAAATCAATGAAAGTTAAATTATAACAAAACAAAACAATTAATGAAAGTTAAATTATAACAAAACAAAATAATCAATGAAAGTAAAATTATAACAAAACAAAATAATTAATGAAAGTGAAATTATAACAAAACAAAATAATCAATGAAAGTTAAATTATAACAAAACAAAATAATTAATGAAAGTGAAATTATAACAAAACAATTAATGAAAGTGAAATTATAACAAAACAAAATAATTAATGAAAGTGAAATTATAACAAAACAAAATAATTAATGAAAGTGAAATATAACAAAACAAAATAATCAATGAAAGTGAAATTATAACAAAACAAAATAATCAATGAAAGTAAAATTATAACAAAACAAAATAATTAATGAAAGTAAAATTATAACAAAACTAAATAATTAATGAAAGTAAAATTATAACAAAACAAAATAATCAATGAAAGTAAAATTATAACAAAACAAAATAATCAATGAAAGTGAAATTATAACAAAACTAAATAATTAATGAAAGTAAAATTATAACAAAACAAAATAATTAATGAAAGTAAATTATAACAAAACAAAATAATTAATGAAAGTAAATTATAACAAAACAAAATAATTAATGAAAGTGAAATTATAACAAAACAAAATAATTAATGTAAGTTAAATTATAACAAAACAATTAATGTAAGTTAAATTATAACCAAACAATTAATGAAAGTTAAATTATAACAAAACAATTAATAAAAGTTAAATAATAACAAAACAAAATAATTAATGAAAGTTAAATTATAACAAAAAAAATAATGAAAGTTAAATTATAACAAAAAAAAATAATGAAAGTTAAATTATAACAAAACAATTAATGAAAGTAAAATTATAACAAAACAAAATAATTAATGAAAGTTAAATTATAACAAAACAATTAATGTAAGTTAAATTATAACCAAACAATTAATGAAAGTTAAATTATAACAAAACAATCAATAAAAGTTAAATAATAACAAAACAAAATAATTAATGAAAGTTAAATTATAACAAAAAAAATAATGAAAGTTAAATTATAACAAAAAAAAATAATGAAAGTTGAATTATAACAAAACAATTAATGAAAGTAAAATTATAACAAAACAAAATAATTAATGAAAGTTAAATTATAACAAAACAAAATAATTAATGAAAGTTAAATTATAACAAAACAAAATAATTAATGAAAGTAAATTATAACAAAACAAAATAATTAATGAAAGTGAAATATAACAAAACAAAATAATTAATGAAAGTGAAATTATAACAAAACAAAAAAATTAATGAAAGTTAAATTATAACAAAACAAAATAATTAATGAAAGTGAAATTATAACAAAACAAAATAATCAATGAAAGTTAAATTATAACAAAACAAAATAATTAATGAAAGTGAAATTATAACAAAACAAAATAATCAATGAAAGTGAAATATAACAAAACAATTAATGAAAGTTAAATTATAACAAAACAAAATAATTAATGAAAGTTAAATTATAACAAAACAAAATAATTAATGAAAGTGAAATATAACAAAACAATTAATGAAAGTAAAATTATAACAAAACAAAATAATTAATGAAAGTGAAATTATAACAAAACAAAATAATTAATGAAAGTGAAATTATAACAAAACAAAAAAATTAATGAAAGTTAAATTATAACAAAACAAAATAATTAATGAAAGTGAAATTATAACAAAACAAAATAATTAATGAAAGTGAAATTATAACAAAACAAAATAATTAATGAAAGTGAAATTATAACAAAACAAAAAAATTACTGAAAGTTAAATTATAACAAAACAAAATAATTAATGAAAGTGAAATTATAACAAAACAAAATAATTAATGAAAGTGAAATTATAACAAAACAAAAAAATTAATGAAAGTTAAATTATAACAAAACAAAATAATTAATGAAAGTTAAATTATAACAAAACAAAAAAATTAATGAAAGTGAAATTATAACAAAACAAAATAATTAATGAATGTTAAATTATAACAAAACAAAAAAATTAATGAAAGTGAAATTATAACAAAACAAAATAATTAATGAAAGTGAAATTATAACAAAACAAAAAAATTAATGAAAGTTAAATTATAACAAAACAAAAAAATCAATGAAAGTTAAATTATAACAAAACAAAAAAATTAATGAAAGTAAAATTATAACAAAACAAAATAATCAATGAAAGTAAAATTATAACAAAACAAAATAATCAATGAAAGTGAAATTATAACAAAAGAAAATAATTAATGAAAGTGAAATATAACAAAACAATTAATGAAAGTGAAATTATAACAAAACAAAAAAATTAATGCAAGTGAAATTATAACAAAACAAAATAATTAATGAAAGTGAAATTATAACAAAACAAAAAAATTAATGAAAGTTAAATTATAACAAAACAAAATAATTAATGAAAGTGAAATTATAACAAAACAAAATAATTAATGAAAGTGAAATTATAACAAAACAAAAAAATTAATGAAAGTTAAATTATAACAAAACAAAAAAATCAATGAAAGTTAAATTATAACAAAACAAAATAATTAATGAAAGTTAAATTATAACAAAACAAAAAAATCAATGAAAGTTAAATTATAACAAAACAAAACAATTAATGAAAGTTAAATTATAACAAAACAAAATAATCAATGAAAGTAAAATTATAACAAAACAAAATAATTAATGAAAGTGAAATTATAACAAAACAAAATAATCAATGAAAGTTAAATTATAACAAAACAAAATAATTAATGAAAGTGAAATTATAACAAAACAATTAATGAAAGTGAAATTATAACAAAACAAAATAATTAATGAAAGTGAAATTATAACAAAACAAAATAATTAATGAAAGTGAAATATAACAAAACAAAATAATCAATGAAAGTGAAATTATAACAAAACAAAATAATCAATGAAAGTAAAATTATAACAAAACAAAATAATTAATGAAAGTAAAATTATAACAAAACAAAATAATTAATGAAAGTAAAATTATAACAAAACAAAATAATTAATGAAAGTAAATTATAACAAAACAAAATAATTAATGAAAGTGAAATTATAACAAAACAAAATAATCAATGAAAGTGAAATTATAACAAAACAAAACAATTAATGAAAGTGAAATTATAACAAAACAAAATAATTAATGAAAGTTAAATTACAACAAAACAAAATAATTAATGAAAGTGAAATTATAACAAAACAAAATAATTAATGAAAGTGAAATTATAACAAAACAAAATAATTAATGAAAGTGAAATTATAACAAAACAAAATAATTAATGAAAGTGAAATTATAACAAAACAAAATAATTAATGAAAGTAAAATTATAACAAAACTAAATAATTAATGAAAGTGAAATTATAACAAAACAAAATAATTAATGAAAGTAAATTATAACAAAACAAAATAATTAATGAAAGTGAAATTATAACAAAACAAAATAATTAATGAAAGTGAAATTATAACAAAACAAAATAATTAATGTAAGTTAAATTATAACAAAACAATTAATGTAAGTTAAATTATAACCAAACAATTAATGAAAGTTAAATTATAACAAAACAATTAATAAAAGTTAAATAATAACAAAACAAAATAATTAATGAAAGTTAAATTATAACAAAAAAAATAATGAAAGTTAAATTATAACAAAAAAAAATAATGAAAGTTAAATTATAACAAAACAATGAAAGTTGAATTATAACAAAACAATTAATGAAAGTAAAATTATAACAAAACAAAATAATTAATGAAAGTTAAATTATAACAAAACAAAATAATTAATGAAAGTGAAATTATAACAGAACAAAATAATTAATGAAAGTGAAATTATAACAAAACAAAATAATTAATGTAAGTTAAATTATAACAAAACAATTAATGAAAGTTAAATTATAACAAAACAATGAAAGTTAAATTATAACAAAACAATTAATGAAAGTTAAATTATAACAAAACAATTAATGAAAGTTAAATTATAACAAAACAATTAATGAAAGTTAAATTATAACAAAACAATTAATGAAAGTTAAATTATAACAAAACAATGAAAGTTAAATTATAACAAAACAATTAATGAAAGTTAAAGTATAACAAAAGAATGAAAGTTAAATTATAACAAAACAATTAATGAAAGTGAAATTATAACAAAACAAAACAATTAATGAAAGTTAAATTATAACAAAACAAAACAATTAATGAAAGTTAAATTATAACAAAATAATTAATGAAAGTTAAATTATAACAAAACAATTGATGAAAGTTAAATTATAACAAAACAAAACAATTAATGAAAGTAAAATTATAACAAAACAAAACAATTAATGAAAGTGAAATTATAACAAAACAATTAATGAAAGTTAAATTATAACAAAACAATTAATGAAAGTGAAATTATAACAAAACAAAACAATTAATGAAAGTAAAATTATAACAAAACAAAACAATTAATGAATGTTAAATTATAACAAAACAAAATAATTAATGAAAGTTAAATTATAACAAAACAATTAATGAAAGTTAAATTATAACAAAACAAAACAATTAATGAATGTTAAATTATAACAAAACAAAATAATTAATGAAAGTTAAATTATAACAAAACAATTAATGAAAGTTAAATTATAACAAAACAAAACAATTAATGAATGTTAAATTATAACAAAACAAAACAATTAATGAAAGTTAAATTATAACAAAATAATTAATAAAAGTTAAATTATAACAAAACAAAATAATTAATGAAAGTAAAATTATAGCAAAACAATTAATGAAAGTTAAATTATAACAAAAAATTAATGAAAGTTAAATTATAACAAAACAAAACAATTAATGAAAGTTAAATTATAACAAAACAATTAATGAAAGTTAAATTATAACAAAACAAAAAAATTAATGAAAGTTAAATTATAACAAAACAATTAATGAAAGTTAAATTATAACAAAACAAAAAAATTAATGAAAGTTAAATTATAACAAAACAATTAATGAAAGTTAAATTATAACAAAACAAAACAATTAATGAAAGTTAAATTATAACAAAACAATTAATGAAAGTTAAATTATAACAAAACAAAACAATTAATGAAAGTTAAATTATAACAAAACAATTAATGAAAGTTAAATTATAACAAAAAAATAATGAAAGTTAAATTATAACAAAAAATTAATGAAAGTTAAATTATAACAAAACAATTAATGAAAGTTAAATTATAACAAAACAATTAATGAAAGTTAAATTATAACAAAACAATTAATGAAAGTTAAATTATAACAAAAAATTAATGAAAGTTAAATTATAACAAAAAATTAATGAAAGTTAAATTATAACAAAACAATTAATGAAAGTTAAATTATAACAAAACAATTAATGAAAGTTAAATTATAACAAAACAATGAAAGTTAAATTATAACAAAACAAAACAATTAATGAAAGTTAAATTATAACAAAACAATTAATGAAAGTTAAATTATAACAAAACATATAATGAAAGTTAAATTATAACAAAACAATTAATGAAAGTTAAATTATAACAAAACAATTAATGAAAGTTAAATTATAACAAAACAATTAATGAAAGTTAAATTATAACAAAACAATTAATGAAAGTTAAATTATAACAAAACAATTAATGAAAGTTAAATTATAACAAAAAAATAATGAAAGTTAAATTATAACAAAAAAATAATGAAAGTTAAATTATAACAAAAAATTAATGAAAGTTAAATTATAACAAAACAATTAATGAAAGTTAAATTATAACAAAACAATTAATGAAAGTTAAATTATAACAAAACAATTAATGAAAGTTAAATTATAACAAAACAATTAATGAAAGTTAAATTATAACAAAAAATTAATGAAAGTTAAATTATAACAAAACAAAACAATTAATGAAAGTTAAATTATAACAAAACAATTAATGAAAGTTAAATTATAACAAAACAATTAATGAAAGTTAAATTATAACAAAAAATTAATGAAAGTTAAATTATAACAAAACAAAACAATTAATGAAAGTTAAATTATAACAAAACAATTAATGAAAGTTAAATTATAACAAAACAATTAATGAAAGTTAAATTATAACAAAAAATTAATGAAAGTTAAATTATAACAAAACAAAACAATTAATGAAAGTTAAATTATAACAAAACAATTAATGAAAGTTAAATTATAACAAAACAATTAATGAAAGTTAAATTATAACAAAACAATTAATGAAAGTGAAATATAACAAAACAATTAATGAAAGTTAAATTATAACAAAACAATTAATGAAAGTTAAATTATAAAAAAAAATTAATGAAAGTTAAATTATAACAAAACAAAACAATTAATGAAAGTTAAATTATAACAAAACAATTAATGAAAGTTAAATTATAACAAAACAATTAATGAAAGTTAAATTATAACAAAAAATTAATGAAAGTTAAATTATAACAAAACAAAACAATTAATGAAAGTTAAATTATAACAAAAAATTAATGAAAGTTAAATTATAACAAAACAATTAATGAAAGTTAAATTATAACAAAACAATTAATGAAAGTTAAATTATAACAAAACAATTAATGAAAGTTAAATTATAACAAAACAATTAATGAAAGTTAAATTATAACAAAACAATTAATGAAAGTTAAATTATAACAAAACAATTAATGAAAGTTAAATTATAACAAAACAATTAATGAAAGTTAAATTATAACAAAACAATTAATGAAAGTTAAATTATAACAAAAAATTAATGAAAGTTAAATTATAACAAAACAAAACAATTAATGAAAGTTAAATTATAACAAAAAATTAATGAAAGTTAAATTATAACAAAAAATTAATGAAAGTTAAATTATAACAAAACAATTAATGAAAGTTAAATTATAACAAAACAATTAATGAAAGTTAAATTATAACAAAACAATTAATGAAAGTTAAATTATAACAAAACAATTAATGAAAGTTAAATTATAACAAAAAATTAATGAAAGTTAAATTATAACAAAACAAAACAATTAATGAAAGTTAAATTATAACAAAAAATTAATGAAAGTTAAATTATAACAAAACAATTAATGAAAGTTAAATTATAACAAAAAATTAATGAAAGTTAAATTATAACAAAACAATTAATGAAAGTTAAATTATAACAAAACAATTAATGAAAGCTAAATTATAACAAAACAATTAATGAAAGTTAAATTATAACAAAACAATTAATGAAAGTTAAATTATAACAAAAAAATAATGAAAGTTAAATTATAACAAAAAATTAATGAAAGTTAAATTATAACAAAACAATTAATGAAAGTTAAATTATAACAAACAATTAATGAAAGTTAAATTATAACAAAACAATTAATGAAAGTGAAATATAACAAAACAATTAATGAAAGTTAAATTATAACAAAACAATTAATGAAAGTTAAATTATAACAAAAAATTAATGAAAGTTAAATTATAACAAAACAAAACAATTAATGAAAGTTAAATTATAACAAAACAATTAATGAAAGTTAAATTATAACAAAACAATTAATGAAAGTTAAATTATAACAAAAAATTAATGAAAGTTAAATTATAACAAAACAAAACAATTAATGAAAGTTAAATTATAACAAAACAATTAATGAAAGTTAAATTATAACAAAACAATTAATGAAAGTTAAATTATAACAAAAAATTAATGAAAGTTAAATTATAACAAAACAAAACAATTAATGAAAGTTAAATTATAACAAAACAATTAATGAAAGTTAAATTATAACAAAACAATTAATGAATGTTAAATTATAACAAAACAATTAATGAAAGTGAAATATAACAAAACAATTAATGAAAGTTAAATTATAACAAAACAATTAATGAAAGTTAAATTATAACAAAAAATTAATGAAAGTTAAATTATAACAAAACAAAACAATTAATGAAAGTTAAATTATAACAAAACAATTAATGAAAGTTAAATTATAACAAAACAATTAATGAAAGTTAAATTATAACAAAACAATTAATGAAAGTTAAATTATAACAAAAAATTAATGAAAGTTAAATTATAACAAAACAATTAATGAAAGTTAAATTATAACAAAACAATTAATGAAAGTTAAATTATAACAAAAAATTAATGAAAGTTAAATTATAACAAAACAATTAATGAAAGTTAAATTATAACAAAAAATTAATGAAAGTTAAATTATAACAAAAAATTAATGAAAGTTAAATTATAACAAAAAATTAATGAAAGTTAAATTATAACAAAACAATTAATGAAAGTGAAATATAACAAAACAATTAATGAAAGTTAAATTATAACAAAACAATTAATGAAAGTTAAATTATAACAAAAAATTTATGAAAGTTAAATTATAACAAAACAAAACAATTAATGAAAGTTAAATTATAACAAAACAATTAATGAAAGTTAAATTATAACAAAACAATTAATGAAAGTTAAATTATAACAAAACAATTAATGAAAGTTAAATTATAACAAAACAATTAATGAAAGTTAAATTATAACAAAACAATTAATGAAAGTTAAATTATAACAAAACAATTAATGAAAGTTAAATTATAACAAAAAATTAATGAAAGTTAAATTATAACAAAAAATTAATGAAAGTTAAATTATAACAAAACAATTAATGAAAGTTAAATTATAACAAAACAATTAATGAAAGTGAAATATAACAAAACAATTAATGAAAGTTAAATTATAACAAAACAATTAATGAAAGTTAAATTATAACAAAACAATTAATGAAAGTTAAATTATAACAAAAAATTAATGAAAGTTAAATTATAACAAAACAAAACAATTAATGAAAGTTAAATTATAACAAAAAATTAATGAAAGTTAAATTATAACAAAAAATTAATGAAAGTTAAATTATAACAAAACAATTAATGAAAGTTAAATTATAACAAAACAATTAATGAAAGTGAAATATAACAAAACAATTAATGAAAGTTAAATTATAACAAAACAATTAATGAAAGTTAAATTATAACAAAACAATTAATGAAAGTTAAATTATAACAAAACAATTAATGAAAGTTAAATTATAACAAAACAATTAATGAAAGTTAAATTATAACAAAACAATTAATGAAAGTTAAATTATAACAAAAAATTAATGAAAGTTAAATTATAACAAAACAATTAATGAAAGTTAAATTATAACAAAACAATTAATGAAAGTGAAATATAACAAAACAATTAATGAAAGTTAAATTATAACAAAACAATTAATGAAAGTTAAATTATAACAAAACAATTAATGAAAGTTAAATTATAACAAAACAATTAATGAAAGTTAAATTATAACAAAACAATTAATGAAAGTTAAATTATAACAAAACAATTAATGAAAGTTAAATTATAACAAAAAATTAATGAAAGTTAAATTATAACAAAACAATTAATGAAAGTTAAATTATAACAAAACAATTAATGAAAGTGAAATATAACAAAACAATTAATGAAAGTTAAATTATAACAAAACAATTAATGAAAGTTAAATTATAACAAAACAATTAATGAAAGTTAAATTATAACAAAACAATTAATGAAAGTTAAATTATAACAAAAAATTAATCAAAGTTAAATTATAACAAAACAAAACAATTAATGAAAGTTAAATTATAACAAAAAATTAATGAAAGTTAAATTATAACAAAAAATTAATGAAAGTTAAATTATAACAAAACAATTAATGAAAGTTTAATTATAACAAAACAATTAATGAAAGTGAAATATAACAAAACAATTAATGAAAGTTAAATTATAACAAAACAATTAATGAAAGTTAAATTATAACAAAACAATTAATGAAAGTTAAATTATAACAAAAAATTAATGAAAGTTAAATTATAACAAAACAAAACAATTAATGAAAGTTAAATTATAACAAAACAATTAATGAAAGTTAAATTATAACAAAACAAAAAAAATAATGAAAGTTAAATTATAACGAAACAATTAATGAAAGTTAAATTATAACAAAACAAAACAATTAATGAAAGTAAAATTATAACAAAACAACAATTAATGAAAGTTAAATAACAACAAAACAAAACAATTAATGAAAGTTAAATTATAACAAAGCAATTAATGAAAGTAAAATTTTAACAAAATAAAACAATAGTTTATAGGAAAATTATCAAAACAAACAGAAAATTCCTGAAAGTATACTTATATTGCTTATCAGATTGACTATGCCAACATTTATTAAGTGAGGCCGTGATTAGTATTTTTTCTCTCCCAATTAACTAATTATCTGTTTTAGTCTAATTTTCATGTGGTCTTTGTTTAGTTTTACAGAATTTGTCTTTAAAGTATTCAACTTCCTTATGTTATGTGTAGTAATATCATTAGAAAATACACGTTAGTTGTATGAGCTAATATGGAGACATGAGGATTGTATTTGATTTTTATGCACGGCAAAGTATTCTCATGTTATTCTGACAAACGTCTTTACAGAGACCAAAGTCACTTGAGGATTGTACCTAATTGACATTCAAACTTTTTATTTTATCCTTATTTTGCTGAGAGTACTATCTGCCTCCAAATTGATAAAACTTGCAAACTTACTCCACTAATATTTTGAATAAATTTGAACTTGTATTTATAAATAAAAACTGAAATGTTTTTTGTTTTTTTTGTTTTGTTTTTTTAGGGAGAAGTTGAAATTCTTATCCAACAGATCCATGATTACCACAAGAATTTTTTCCCTATTTTAATTTGTTTGCATTCGTTAGTTGGAAAATTACCAAAATATCCGCTTGGCAAACAGGTTTGTGTGACACCATTGTTTATCATTACTCTCTGAAATCTTTTTATCTGCAGGTTTTATCATGACTTCAAAGCACATTGGAATACATGTTATGTAAGGCTAACCATATCAAAAAAAGGATTAATTTAAAAAAATTCTTGTTGATTCATAGAATTTGAAATGATCTTTGCATATTTTAGTTTTCATATGAATTGTTTTGTCTTTTCCCTTAGTTGCGGGAGTTGTATGTTTTATGTCTAAAAAATCCTATCTACGAGACGGAAGCTTACTCAGAATCAATGAACTTACTTACGTAAGTATTTTCCGTTTTGCTTCTTTCAATCATCGGCATTCATACTTATCTACAGCAAAGAATAGTTAAGATGCTTACGATTTCCATGTTAGTAATAAATTTGCAGAATTTAAATTCCTACTAGAATGTCTGCGGTCTCTTTTTACAGGGGTTTGTTAGAACAACCCAATACGGCAATATTCTGCTCTACAAGTAAATCTTGAGCAAATATGCAAAACGATATACAGTATTCGAAGGCTAAATAAGATATCATATTTCTAGTGATGTTGCCGCAACACAAGACAAATCCAAGAAAAGACTAAAGATAAACTATAGGTACTGGCAATAATAGCGGAGAATGGGGGGGGTAGTTTTGAAAGCTGGTTTATTTTTTATTTTATTTTTATTTATTTTTACTTCCCAACTACTTTTTGTTAAAGTAGATTAAAGTTAATTTCCAAAAGAGAAAAAAATATTTGTACATATAAAAAAATTCTAATTAAAAATGTTTTCACAGCGACGTTCAGAAGAAGTCCTAAGATATTGAATTTGTTTGAACAAAAAAAAATAAGCTTAATTAGCCCCCAAAAAGTGAGAGATTCTTGCTTCTCAAAATCGCAACAAACGAAAAATCAAAATGGAAGTATGGATTCTAAAGATGCCCAAAATGTCAGAAAGTCAAAACGCTGCCTGAAAATGACATCAGCTAGTTAAAGGGAGTTAGAGTGCTGGTTTTCTTTTTTCCCCAGCCGAGTATCCATACATTCCTTTCATGAACGTTTGTATAATTTTTACCATTTTTTTAATTTAATTATTTTTTATGTTCCTGCTTTTAAATTTTTTTTTAAATTTTATTTTACAAGATTATATAAAAATTGTTATGCCGAAAGTTTCACATTCATTCAAGTAAGGAAAATATTAGAATCTTAAAAATCGTATAAAAGTTATGTGAAACATGTAATCTTTAAAAAAAAAAAAAAGAGAGAAATATTTTTTGTAATTATAATTTTTTTGAGTGAAAATGTTAAATAAACAACTCTTAATTCAATGCTAATATCAGTAGTTTGAGAAATTAATTTTTCTTTGAGTTATATCAAATTCATTAATACAGACTTCGGAGACTTTTTTCGTAATGTTCCTGAAAAAATTAATTTTTCTTTTTTTGTATTTTACGATGCTTTATTTTCATAAAAAGAGCAAGAAATAAATTCATTCATTTTTTTTTTTTATTTTTTTTTTTACTACTGAAAACCATAACTTTAGTAAAGATGTTTTTTTGTTTAAACAAAATAATACATTTTCACTAAAATTCAAATAAAAATAATGGGTTCATTATATTCCATGATTTGATAAAAATACTGAAACTTTCATTAAAATTTCCTGATTTTTGGTAAATTTTTAAAAAGAGAGGGGTCAAAATGTTTATACATCGGCTATTCATTTTACACATACCTAATAAACTATAGCTTAGTCAAGTGGTCAGTTGAACAGAGGAAAATTATGCTAGACTAAGAGATGGCTCATATAGAAATCAAATGTTACCCCAGGCAGGGGCCCCTAAAAACATTATTGTACAGTGTGTGACTCCTTTTAGTCAATCATGGTTTTTCTTTCAGCGAGTGTCGAAATCTACTGGTTGTGTAATAATAATTTTTGTTTTGTTCTTATGAAATCGAGTAAATTACCTCAAATTGGCCTTCTGAACATGTGCCTAGTTTAATAAAATTAGTTCTGGCAATGTTATACGCATAGAATATAAAAATATAAAGTGATGAGCAAATAACAGAAAAAGAAAATAAAACTGACATTTGCGAATCGATTTCTATAAAATTGGCGGTTGTTCAATATTAAGGTGTTTCATAACTAAAAATAAACATCTGATTTTCATAAATACATTCTGGTGACAAAAGAATACAATGGACAACAACGATTTGTAAATAATAATGTACTGTGTTCAGTAATTTTTAAGTAATTGTTCCTATTTATCACAACTGTTTACATCAAATTTTAATACTCATAAGGGGGGATAATTCATTTTTTATTTCCGAATGGATTATTTCCCTTTAAACATTAGCTATTTTTATGAAAGACTCGTTCATTGTTGCTTGATAATGCTCCCAACCCTGAACTTTATATTACCATTTTTAAGATTCTTTAGTCTTTTATTATATTAATGATTACTTCCCAACTCCTTTATCTAAAACATTTTGTGCAATCAAGATTATCTTAATAATTTATTAAATTGATTTTTCAAGTTACTTTTTCAGTTCTGTCTTATTTTTATCAGAGCTAAATTGATATTAGACTTAGATAGGTTTTCGTGACTTTCATCTTGTCTTTTGTCGTTGTTGAATTTTTAAATATTTTCTGATATTTTTGTTTCTATTTATTTTTTAGAATAGTTTTTTTTTTATAGTAAGTAATATATATATATATATATATATATATATAAGTTGTTTTATATTCAATTTCTAATTCCTGTTGATGATTTCTTCCCAGGTTTTTGGCCAAGGATGAATTGCAGAAAACTCTCAACCAATGCCAAACAAAACTTTTAGAAATGTCACTTCCTGAAGCTCTTTGTTATATTCCAGACATGATATGTAATTTTTTAGAAAAACTTCAAAAACTCGATGGTTTGTATTCAAGACAGATTCAGTATTTTAATAAATATTTAAAAATTATCAAAAATGGAAATAGACGGATTTCTTTATTAACCTGTCCGTTTTCATTTGTTTTCTGTTAACTTAATCCACACACAACAAAATTTTAAGCAGAATAAAACTATCTGATGATGCCATATATTGGTAAAAAAATTAGTCTCATTATCAGTAGCAACACAATTGTATTCATTTAGCATGAACTTATTCTGACAAAACATAATATATATAAATACTTCACAAATGATTATTACTTTGTATCATAAAAACAAATGCAGAAATCCGTCTAAACTTTATTAAATCGAATTAAAAATAAACAGAATGAAGTTCTCTCCCTTGACATATGTGGATTAAAAAAAAAGTCAGTTTTGTGAATAGATTGAAATTATTTCTAGTGGTGGGCCGATTAATCGGAATTGTTAATCGTATGAATCATGTATTTTGGGGGGAATAGGAATCGCATCGTTAAAAAATATCTTAGATTTATGATTCTTTCATTATTTTTAAGTTGAGCTGTTTGTTTGAAGTGAGATTAATGCTCTCAAAAAATTATGATAAAAACATCATAGAACTTTTCATAACATATTTAATATGATGTACAAGAATTTTATTAACTACTTTAAAGGTAATCTTAATGAGTTTCGAAATTAATGAGTTTCGAAATTAATGAGTTTCGAAATTAATGAGTTTCGAAATTTCTTTGATTTTTTTTTTTTTTTTTTTTTCTTTAATTCTTTGAATTAAAGAAAATTTTTTTTTTTTTACCTGCTTTTATATTTCACCATTTCGTTTTTTAGTAATAAATACTTCTCTACATTAAAAACCGACCATGTGTCTAACTCTGCCCTCGTGGAGAGACAAGTAAATAGAAAGTAATATGGCGGCTGAAAAGCGTTTTTTGACCACCATAAAAGCATTACAGTACATTTAAACCCTGAAGAAGTTCTGCCATGTGCACTTCTGAAGTGTGAAGTTCTGCCATGTCCTAAGTTAACTAGCCACTACTTGTGTTTCAAACTTTAAAAAAAAAAAAAAAAAAAAACAGCACTTTAAAATGGTAAAACACTAAAACTTTTTTCGTTTTGGGAGGGGGGTCCAGGCGCCCCTATTATCCCAAAGAACCAGCTATGTAAACACTTTGCAATATTTTTCAATAATTATTTTTTAAAAAATTCTTTACAATCAATTTTTGGGAGTCTTGACTCTTTTGTCTCCCAATTTGTTGTCTGCTAAAATTTTAATCACGTGATTACAGTGTAGCGTCAATAAAATAAACCATTTAGTCAAGTGCCGTTTGTTATGGATTTATGATATTAAAAATCACTTTTTTGGTACTTATGCACTTATGTTACCAGGCTGGCGTGTGTTTTATAACTATTCTGTACTTTCACCTAACAAATTCATAAACAAAAAACATATCGTAAAACCTGAATTTATATATATATACTAACGAAGGGGTACCCGGCGTTGCCCGGGTGTTTGTAGGTGTGTGTGTGTTTTTGGGTAAATGAAAACAAAAATCGTTGGTTGTTTTTAAAAAAAAACAAAGCTTTGGCACGCAGTTGGAAAATAATAAAGTGTGAAAAAAAAATCGTGCGACTTGGCAGGTGTCCGTTTTTGACGAGTTAATGACGTCAACTTTGAGTGCAGGACAGTGTTTTATTTACCGCCAATCTTTTCGCTTCTTTTTTTAATACGAAAAAGCTTAATGCACATGCGGCGATCGAAAATTGTTGAATATTTATCTTTTGAAAGTCGGATAAATTAAATAGATAGGCGACCCCGGTTGTTAACTCGTAGATATCATCATTTAGGTGCAATATAAAAAGTTTTAAGTTGTGAGGCGACTGATTGCTTCTCAGAAAAAAACCTTTCTTGGACATACACGAAAACACACACACAAACATTTTCGCTTTTATATATACACTAGCGGGGGGTACCCGGCGATGCCTGGGTGTCTTGAGGTAAATCAAAACTCGGGGGGGGGGGGGTAAATAATAATAAAAAAATGTTTTGTTAGGTGAGTATGAGAATCGAACCCGTACCCTTGAGTTGGAAATTAATGTATGAAAAAAAAACGTACTACGTTACCCATTGAGCCACGGCGACAGACAACATTAAGCAGGTTATTTAACTATAAAAACAGGCATGCGCAATGAAGGTTAACTCTGCTGCTTCCATTTGACCTAATTAAGAAGGTCAAATAGAAGTTACGTAGCATTTGGGTTTGTTTACCCAAATTTAACTGTGTCTTACCCCAACAGATGTTGGGGAGGGGGGAAGCAACTTCCAATTGTCCAGATTGCAACTGATCAAAGCTGATTGCTTCTGGACGTTTTTCCCGGCGCTAAAAAACTAAAAAGCCCAATCAACACGCGAGAAGCCAAAATAGCAATAATTTTGTAAAAATCGATGTAAATAAATCTATACGCTACACCGTTTCCTAATTCCTAGATATTATTATATAGGACCTATATACACAGTTTTAAGCGATAGTAACGACCCCGGGAGCGTGTGCGAGAAAAGCCTTTTGAAGACATACACGAAATGGTCACACACATTTTGCCTTTTATATATATAGACTAGCGTTGCCCGGGGGTTGGAAATTAAAGTGTGAAAAAAAAAAGTGCGACGTTAACCATTGGCCCACCGCGCGGAAACACGTTTGAATTTATTTAATTACTTAGATTTGGCAGGTGCACGTTTTAATGACTTAATGAGGTCAACTTTGAATGCGAGAGAGTATTTCATTTACTGCTTTTATTTTATTTATTTTTATTTTCCCAAGATGTTGGGGAGGGGGGGGGGGCAACTCCCCTTGTCCAATTTTAATAGCAATTATTGTCTGATATAAGGAAAATATTTCCACATTGATCAAAGCTGATTGCTTTCGGACAGAATTAGTGTCGCTTTTATTATAGGAAAAAGACTAATCCACATGCGACAAATGTTGAATATTTATCTTCCCGAAGTCGAGCAAATTAAATAGACAAGCAAGCTCCGTTATTAACTCGGAGATATTATAATTTCTATGTGATATAAAAAGTTTTAAGAAGTTGCAAGCCGACCGACCGCTTCTCTGAAAAAAGTCTTTCTTGGACATACACAAAAAGCGAACATACGTACACACATTTTTGCTTTTATATATATATATATATAATCAGTTTATTATATATATTTTTGGAGGGGTTTGACTTAGCAAAATAAAGGACCGTTTGAATAAATTCATGATTTAAATTTGTAATTATAAAAAAAATTATATGTATTTCCGCCTTCTTTTAATACAAGACCAGTAGGCGTCAATATTGTTGGTGCAAACACCAGTAACGGATTTTTAAATAAAAAATAATGCAGGTATTGTAAAATTTTAATTCAACTTGAAAATAATATTTAAAAATAGTGCAGATTCCATTTTGACTTTCACCAATTTTCCTGTTAATAATTATATAAACTCTAGCAAAAAGAAAAATATCCATAAAAAAAAACAGATATAATCATAACAAAAATCATGCACAAATTTCAAGACAAAATCTATATAAATGTGAGTGTGTCTGTGTACATTCCCCTACGCAATAACTCTGTCTATTTTTAGTCTACAGACTCGAAATTTGATATACAGGGTACTGATGTTTGGGAAAATCGATGTGATCAGTTTTCGGCCAGAAATTTGGCTTTAAAGAGGTTAAAATTCAACAATTTGACCTTTGAGAACTCTACCAAACTCCTCCGACAATTTTGGATCTAAACACTTGAAATTTTAGATATAGGTTCCTTGGACAGGGATCTAACTTAATAACTCAATTTGTGCTCAAAACAATAAATCTTAAGGGGTCATAATAGGGGTCAAATTTTTAAAAAATTGACCGCTTTTTTTATTTGCGCAAAACATACACCACTAAACACCCAGGCAACGCCAGGCTGAAATGCAAGTGTATATATAAAAGTGAACGTGTCTGTGTGTGTACATTTTCCAACGCAATAATTCCGTCAATTTTCAGTCTACATACACGAAATTTGATATACCGGGTACTGACATTTGGAAAAATATTTGTGATCCGTTTTCGGATAGAAATTTGGCTGTTAAAAGGTCAAAGTTCAACGATCTGTCCTTTGAGAACTCTACCAAACTACTCCGACAATTTGGGGTCTAAACACTTTAAATTTATATATAAAATAACCCTTGAAATTGATTGTTATTAATTTCATGGTACATGTTTAATTCATGGTTAAAATATTTGTTTGAATTTTTATCTTCAATGAAAGATATTTTACGAAAAAAATCAAATCGTTTTCGAAATTCCCTTAATTGTATTTCCACTTTTTCGCTGTACCAAATTTTTTCGCTATACAATTATTGTATATTCGATTATATAATGGTATATTTCAAAACAACAATTCCACAGGAATCAGAATCGTACTTGGTATCGGAATCGTTAATCAACATTTTCCTGGAATCGGAAAAAATTTAGGAATCGTCCCAACACTAATTATTTCCCTTGAATTAATATCATTTGAAATGTGCAATTAAACTGAATATGTACACTTATGGATATTCCTTTTATTTTGATAATTATTTTCATAATGGAAGAAGAAGAAGAATTCAAACATTTAAAGAATTTTGTAAGTTTTAATTTGTAAAAAAATATTTTAGTAACATTCTATACTTGAATCATTTCTTGAGAAAAGTATAAAGAGTTTAATTTAAAACATTTTTAAATATAACTTAATGAAAAATAACAAAGATGTTAAGAATCCATTTTTCATGTCCGTACATAAAAATAATCATATTTTTTATGAAGACTTTTTAATTAAACCATTAATTAATTATCAGCATCGTCATATTTGTTTAAGTTACATTTTACATGCTAGCATGTGTTGGACAGCTTTTAAATTAGTTTAGAAGTCAATTTCTATTTCTGGCCAAGATTTTATTTATTCTTTCTCTCAAATACTTCCTTATCACTTCCTCCCATGTTTTCCTTGGTTTGCCCTGCTAATTGATCCTCCAACCTCAACTATTATACATTTTTTTTTTTTTTACATGGGGTCACACTTATCAAGGCCTGGAGACCACTCAGGGATAAGGGTTATTACGTGTACAGTAATCAATGAGATAGTATTGTAGTAATCATTAGTATTGGGGGTTTTGATAGAGTGTCTTACTTAAGGAGGCTGTTTGTCAGGAATTTGTTTATGTTGAAGTTGTAGTCAGGTGGGAAACAGGCAAACGGAAGAGAGTTCTACAGTCGTGCACTTCTGAGAAAGGAACTCTGCTCATGGAATCTACGTTTGGATTTGGGCACAGATAAAGAGTGGGGAAAATTATTGACAGTAGTTTCAGCCAGTGGATGTTTCTCGTGAAAGATTGGCGAAGGGGGACGAGAGATTGGAGCTCAGACGAGCACTTGCCATGGAAATAACGATAAAACAAAGACAGGCTCGCAACGTCTCTAATGTGGGAGAGAGGTTGCAGGGAAGAGAAAAGGGCATCCCCCACTAAACCACGAAGTCTATTTTGTACTCTGTCAAGGCAGGATAGGCTGTTTTTTGCAGCTCCTGCCCAGATGTGGCAGCATTACTCCATCTTTGGACATACAGATAGAGAATTGCATCAGTAGTGAGATATCTTCTTCCCAGCGTCCTTGGCAACAGACCTGATGTACGTGTTCCATTTCAGATCAGGAGTAAAGGTCAAACCCAGAAACTTGTCAAAACATGGAGCCTCCTCAAGACGAGAGCCATCCATTTCAATTGATGCCATATGGGGATCAGAGCATTGATGATATAAAGATAGAAGCTTGGTTTTGGATGCATTAAAAGTGACCAGCAACCTCTTCCCCCACTGTACCACGCGTTCAAGATCAGAAGAGAAAGAATTAGAGAGAACTTTGTTATTTACGGCTTTTGATGTGTTGACATAGATAGTCGTGTCATCAGCATAGATGTCAACAAATGATTTAAGTATGTGTTTTGGGAGATCATTAATGTAGATCAGGAAGAGAGTTGGGCCCAGGATGGCTCCCTGAGGGACTCCAGCATTAATACTATGGGCCTCTGATTTCTGCCCATCGACCACTACTCTTATGAACCTATTAGAGAGAAATGATTTAATGATTGAGAAAACATTTCCAGTGATACCGTAGCTGGAAATCTTGTGAAGTAGGCCCTTATGCCATACCTTATCGAAGGCCTTCGATATGTCAAGAGCAATTGCCCTGGAAAGGAAGCCTTTGTCAAGAGATTCACTAATCCTATGAGATATAACCATTGACACATCTGCTGTAGATCTTGCAGAGTGGAAACCATATTGCATGTCACAAGGTTGTTTCTGTTGAGGTGGTTGACTATTTCTCTATTTAATATGGATTCCAACAACTTACTCATGACACACAGGACTTATTGGTCTGTACTGAGAGGGAGATGACTTTTCACCTGAATTCTTAAATACAGGGCATACTGATGAGGTTTTCCAGGGTGTTAGAAAGCACTTCTCCTTAGGGCAACGCTTAAACAGTTTTGTAAGTTTGGGGGCAAGTTCTGGTTGGAGCTTTTCCAGCACTATAACTGGAATGCCGTCAGGGCCAGTTGCTTTACTGGATTAGCTTGGTGACCTCACGCACAGATATTTGTATGTTGCATAGCATGTTGTCTGTTATAGGAGGAAATACAGGGAGTTGATGGCCTTTGTCACATAGGGTAGAATTAGCTGCAAAGTTCTTGGCAAATAGTCTGGCCTTGTCTGATGCTGACGAGATGACCTCAGGTCCATTGATGAAAGTTGGGAAAGAACGCACGCTTCTGTTCAAGATCCTGTTTGCTATTTGCCAGAACTGATGGGAACCAAGCCGCTGCTCAGCTACTTTGGATTTAACAGACTGAGCATATAGCTTTCTTGCATTTTTTATTACTCTTTTACAGTGGTTGGTGGCAGTCCTGAAAGCAGCTTTAGTCTCAGTACATCTATTATGTTGGTACCTATGGAAAAAGTGATTTCTGTGCGCGATGGCAGCAGCACATTCTGGGGAGAACCATAGCTGGCTGTTAGGTTTTTGTTGGAATTTTTTGGATTGTATGAATCGGTCTATGCCTACAATTAACCATTCGGTCAGGTCTGATACTATAGAGGACACATCCTTTTTAAACATGGAATGCAGAGGTAGGTCAGATATGAATGTATGGAAGCTATCCCAGTCAGCCATAGAGTATCGATATACAGTACGGTGGAGAGGTATGTCTGAAGACTTATTACATTTCATTTTTATCTTAACTGCTACAACAGAGTGGTCAGAGGAGATAGAATGGAACATGAACATAGCTCAGGGGAAGTTGTAAGAAAAAGGTCTAGAAGGCTTGCATACTGACCGGTAGTATCGGGCACACAATCTGACCAATCTGGGTGAGGTCATAGGCAAAATCATGACAGAACCCTCGTCATCGGTTTTATTTGAGTGGGTCAGCCATTCCACATTATGGACATTGAAGTCACCGCAAATGTGAATGTTAGCCAAACGATGAGCAGACAGGATGTGGTCAATTTTCTCAGATATGCTCTTAAAGATAGTAACCCCACTGTTGTGGGGGGCGATAGAGGACAAATATAAATGCAGTGGTGTAAGCTAGTGCAACCCGGAAGCACATATAAGGTAAATTAGGGTCTTCTCTGGAGATATTCCTACCCCATGGAAAGCTATCTTTGATGTAGGCACATATTCCATGCCGATGGCGATCTTGGGGGTCAGATTTAGATGTTAAGTTAGAGTATCCTTTAATTATGAATTTGTCAAGGGAAGTGGTTGGCCTATGTAAGTTTCACTTAGAAAGAATAAGTCCGGTTTCGTCTCCTGTAATTGTGCTTCAACATCTGGAAGGTTGGAACGTAGACCCCTGATGTTGGAGAAGGAGACCTGGTAGTAGGGGTATACGTTGGTGAATGGGGTTCTAGGTTTATTCATGTTTTTTTTTTTTTTTTTTTTTTTTTTTTTTTTTGAGATTTGTCATGTTGAGATTTTGGGATTTGTGGAACAGGTCGATAGCCTTGGTTAGAGCAGGACAGAGAGGGAAAGTAAGAGAGAAAAAGACAAGAAATCTTTTTTTTTTTTTTTGTTTTGTAGCACATGATAAGGTAAAGCCGTAACAATTACCCACTAGTATGTCATCGAGAGGCCCTACCAGAAACTACTGTATGGTCCAGAATCCATTCACCAAATGGCAATACAACAGCCCCAGTACTTTGCACCTGCTGATAGGACAGCCTCCTTAGTGGTTAATCCAAGGTTCGGGTCCCTGACTATTAGGCGAGTAATGTCAGCCCAGATGAAACGTTTACCTCCAGCACCCTGACTAGTGACATGACCACAGAAATTTTCCGACATCTCAGGCTACTGTTTACAAAGTACTACCAACCTGGAAAGCAGCTTTTTCTTCATCCTTTGTCAGAAAAATCATTCATTGGAAATGAGGACTGAAAGACAAAAAAAGGAGAAGTGAAAGTTACTGGAGTTGCCGATAACACATCCACATGCATTATCTACTCTCCATTCAAAAAAAAAAAAAAAGGTGGAAGGACTTATTAATATCTACTTAGTAGTAGTCCGTTGCCCCATTCCCAGCTTTGGGTAGTACTTGAAGATAGTCTCCCCTCCCATGTTAATGCATGGATACTTTTTGCCTTTATCTACCTCGGGCTAGGATGTTCGACCGTTCCAGCTCCACCCCATAATAAATATGCTATAATGGAACTTTTATCAAATTGGAAAGTTTGGTTATTTATAACTTGTGTAAAAATCTGGTTAAGTAATACCTTTAGGGTTATGTATTAACTTTAGACTAGCTAGAAGTAATGATAACCCAATAATTCTCATATATTCTTTCAAAGCAAAAATCTACCTATTACTAAATTTAATTTATTCTGAAATCATCAGATTTAAGATGATCTTTAAAACCACATTATACATCCATCATATCATTCTTCTATTTTTCCTTGCAACACATCATCATTAGCCATGTTTCTTACATATGCCTGCTTCTTCCTTTGATCAGCAGTAGTGATGATTAAATTTATGATCAATTTAATCTTTCCACTCATTACTTTTGTTATTACACACATCTTCAATATATATATATATATATATATATATATATATATATATACACAACTTCAATCCAAATATATTTCTTTTTTCAAGTTTCACATGTAACAACTGTAAGACAATGGCTTTCTTGTCTTGCATAAAAACTGATTATCATCTACTTTTTCTATAACCAGTGTTTACAAGTACAACTAAAATTAAGTTGCTCCTTTCCACAAACTGAGCTTTCCTCTTTCTGAACATTAACCCAATCAGTTTGTCAAAATAAGAACAACTGAAATGAACTGCAGCAGAAAAATACTTTCATTTAATCTCAAATTTTAACTGTGGTGTGTGTTATTTGTCTAATGGATACAGTTGTAATTAATGGGTCAAATCTTTTCGATGCATTGTGGTGGTCAATAAAATTGAAAAAATATGAACATTAATTTTATGCAGCTATTATTAAAAAATAACTTGTCTTTCATTTGCTGTATACATTGAATTCTTTACAATAAATTTAGAGTGTAAGCATTCAATTAGCCCTCAAAAGTTTGAATTTTCATTAAACAAAATAAAACATATAAAGGTGTTAATCTAAATTAAAGAAAAAAATTGTTGAAAATTCATCCAAAAAAGTGAAATAAGTTATCTTATATGTGTACACATGCACTTGCATGTCGGTAAAAGATTGGACATTTGTCCAATATTTTGGAATAAAAAATGAGCAAATAAAAACTTTCATATAAAATATGCTGCATTCAGTTCCGTACATTTTCGACATTGAGATTTGCCGCCTCCTCTACTCGTTCCAAAGCAAATGTTAATTTTTCATGAGTTTGCTGTTGGTGGATCATTCTTCTTACAAACAGTAAACACAATTGATTTGAATTGTGTTTATTTTAGGTATCTTATCTGCTTTGTGTAAAAGGAGAGATTAGTGACTATGTTTAAAATTTCACATTTTAACAACCATTTTGCTTTAATCTAAAGGAATTCTCTCCTAAAACCTCCCACGTTTCTAGATAGTGGCATAACTGTTTAGTTTCCAACTATTCTACACTTCTATGTAGCATTTGAATCTTAAGCTCTTTAACATTCTCTATTTGCCCTCTTCAAAATGTAATAAAAACTGATTTCCAATTTAAATAAAGTAAAAATTAAAGAAAGGTGGAGGTGAGGGGTGAGCAAGAGTATTATGATGCAAATTCTTTTTCTTTTTTTTTTTTCAATTTATTAAATTTACCAGTAGTCATATTAACTCGATACAGTCAAACATTTGTTTAAACATGTAATTTGCAAAAACCCATTCATAAATGATCATCAAGACAATAAACTAAATTTAGTTTGAACTCATAAATATCTAAATTTCTGTCAAATATTGTCAGCATTTGTTTCTCTTCTGAAAAGAACACAATTTTTTCTTGTAGATGCATCATTTGAAGACTCCTCTTCATCTGAAGATGAATCGAATGCATCCGAACAAACAGTTTTACCTAAACGAACAAATTTACATAACCTGAGAAAAGTAAGTTGATTCAAGTTTTATATTCATCTACTTTACTGAATCTATGCAACGTCTGCATACATCTGAAAAAAGGTTTTTGATCTGAAAGTTTTTTTAATCCAAAAGAACACGCCTTCACACACATACATACATTATTTACTTCGGACACATACATTTACTTACCCACACATACATTATTTACTTCACACACATATTTTACTTCCCGGACATGCATTATTTACTTCACGGACATACATTATTTACTTCCCGGACATACATTATTTACTTCAAATGCATACATTATTTACTTCACACACATACATTATTTACTTCACACACATACATTATTAACTTCACACGCATACATTATTTACTTCACACACATACATAATTTACTTCACACACATACATTATTTACTTCACACACATACATTGTTTACTTCACACGCATACATTATTTACTTCACACACATACATTATTTACTTCACACGCATACATTATTTACTTCACACACATTATTTACTTCACACGCATACATTATTTACTTCACACGCATACATTATTTACTTAACACGCATACATTATTTACTTAACACGCATACATTATTTACTTCACACGCATACATTATTTACTTCACACGCATACATTATTTACTTCACATGCATACATTATTTACTTCACATGCATACATTATTTACTTCACATGCATACATTATTTACTTCACATGCATACATTATTTACTTAACATGCATACATTATTTACTTCACACACATACATTATTTACTTAACATGCATACATTATTTACTTCACACACATACATTATTTACTTCACATGCATACATTATTTACTTAACACACATGCATTATATACTTCACATACATACATTGTTTACTTCACACGCATACATTGTTTACTTCACACGCATACATTATTTACTTCACACGCATACATTATTTACTTCACACGCATACATTGTTTACTTCACACGCATACATTGTTTACTTCAAATGCATACATTATTTACTTCACACGCATACATTGTTTACTTCACACGCATACATTGTTTACTTCACACGCATACATTGTTTACTTCACACGCATACATTGTTTACTTCACACGCATACATTGTTTACTTCAAATGCATACATTATTTACTTCACACGCATACATTATTTACTTCACATGCATACATTATTTACTTCACATGCATACATTATTTACTTCACGCACATACATTATTTACTTAACATGCATACATTATTTACTTCACACACATACATCATTAACTTCACACGCATACATTATTTACTTCACATGCATACATTATTTACTTCACACACATACATTATTTACTTCACATGTATACATTATTTACTTCACACACATACATTATTTACTTAACATACATTATTTACTTAACATACATTATTTACTTCACACACATACATACATTATTTACTTAATACACATACATTATTTACTTCACACGCATACATTGTTTACTTCACACGCATACATTGTTTACTTCACACGCATACATTGTTTACTTCACACGCATACATTGTTTACTTCAAATGCATACATTATTTACTTCACACGCATACATTATTTACTTCACATGCATACATTATTTACTTCACATGCATACATTATTTACTTCACGCACATACATTATTTACTTAACATGCATACATTATTTACTTCACACACATACATCATTAACTTCACACGCATACATTATTTACTTCACATGCATACATTATTTACTTCACACACATACATTATTTACTTCACATGTATACATTATTTACTTCACACACATACATTATTTACTTAACATACATTATTTACTTAACATACATTATTTACTTCACACACATACATACATCATTAACTTCACACGCATGCATTATTTACTTCACACGCATACATTATTTACTTCACACGCATACATTATTTACTTCACATGCATACATTATTTACTTCACATGCATACATTATTTACTTCACACACATACATTATTTACTTAACATACATTATTTACTTAACATACATTATTTACTTCACACACATACATACATTATTTACTTAATACACATACATTATTTACTTCACACGCATACATTATTTACTTCACACGCATACATTATTTACTTCACATGCATACATTATTTACTTAACATACATACATTATTTACTTCACACACATACATTATTAACTTGAAATACATAAATTATTTACTTCATATGCATACATTATTTACTTCACATGCATTCATTATTTGCTTCACATACATACATTATTTACTTCACATGCATACATACATTATTTACTTCACAGACATACAAACATTATTTACTTCACACACATACATTATTTACTTCACATGCCTACATTATTTACTTCACACGCATACATTATTTACTTCACACGCATACATTATTTACTTCACACACATACATTATTTACTTAACATTCATACATTATTTACTTCACACACATACATTATTTACTTCACACGCATACATTATTTACTTCACATGCATACATTATTTACTTCACATGCATACATTATTTACTTCACACGCATACATTATTTACTTCACATGCATTCATTATTTGCTTCACATGCATACATTTAGTTCACACACATACATTATTTACTTCACACACATACATTATTTACTTCACATGCATACATTATTTATTTCACACACATACATTATTAACTTCACACACATACATTATTTATTTCACACGCATACATTATTTACTTCACATGAATACATTATTTACTTCACATGAATACATTATTTACTTCACATGCATACATTATTTACTTCACACGCATACATTATTTACTTCACACGCATACATTATTTACTTAACATGCATACATTATTTACTTCATATACATACATTATTTACTTCACACACATACATTATTTACTTCACACACATACATTATTTACTTCACACACATACATTATTTACTTAACATACATACATTATTTACTTCACACACACACATACATTATTTACTTCACACACATACATTATTTACTTAACACACATACATTATTTACTTAACACACATACATTATTTACTTCACACACACATACATTATTTACTTCACGCATATACATTATTTACTTCACAGACATACATTATTTACTTAACATACATACATTATTTACTTCACAAACACACATACATTATTTACTTCACACACATACATTATTTACTTAACATGCATACATTATTTACTTCACACGCATACATTATTTACTTAACATACATACATTATTAACTTAACATACATACATTATTTACTTCACATGCATACATTATTTACTTCACACACATACATTATTAACATACATACATTATTTACTTCACACGCATACATTGTTTACTTCACACGCATACATTGTTTACTTCACATGCATACATTATTTACTTCACACGCATACATTGTTTACTTCACATGCATATATTATTTACTTCACACACATACATTATTTACTTCACACACATACATTATTTACTTCACATGCATACATTATTTACTTCACATGCATACATTATTTACTTCACACGCATACTTTATTTACTTCACACGCATACATTATTTACTTCACACGCATACATTATTTACTTCACACGCATACATTGTTTACTTCACATGCATACATTATTTACTTCACACATACATTATTTACTTTACATACAGTATTTCCTTCACACGCATACATTATTTACTTCACACACATACATTATTTACTTCACATGCATACATTATTTACTTCACACGCATACATTATTTACTTTACACGCATACATTATTTACTTCACACGCATACATTATTTACTTCACACGCATACATTATTTACTTCACATGCATACATTATTTACTTCACATGCATACATTATTAACTTCACATGCATACATTATTTGCTTCACATGCATGCATTATTTAGTTCACACACATACATTATTTATTTCACATGCATACATTATTTACTTCACACACATACATTATTTACTTCACATGCATACATTATTTACTTCACATGCATACATTATTTACTTCACATGCATACATTATTACTTCACATACATACATTATTTACTTTACACACACGCATTATTTACTTCACATACATACATACATTATTTACTTCACACACATACATAGAATATTTATTTCACACACGTACATACATTATTTACTTCACACACATAAATATATTATTACTTCACACACACACATACATACATTATTTACTTCACATAAACGCATTATTTACTTCACACACATACATTATTTACTTCGCACACATACATACATTATTCACTTCACACACATACATTATTTACTTCACACACATACATACATTATTTACTTCACACAAATACATACATTATTTACTTCACACACATACATACATTATTTACTTCACACACATACATACATTATTTACTTCACACAAACACATACATTATTCACTTCACACACATACATTATTTACTTCACATACATTATTTACTTCGCACACATAAATACATTATATACTTCACATGCATACATTATACATACATTATTTACTTCACTCACATACATTATTTACTTCACACACATAAATACATTATTTACTTCACAGACATACATACATTATTTACTTCACACACATACATACATTATTTACTTCACACAAACACATACATTATTCACTTCACACACATACATTATTTACTTCACATACATTATTTACTTCGCACACATAAATACATTATTTACTTCACATGCATACATTATACATACATTATTTACTTCACATGCATACATTATTTACTTCACACGCATACATTATTTACATGACACGCATACATTATTTACTTCACACGCATACATTATTTACTTCACACACATGCATTATTTACTTCACATACATACATTGTTTACTTCACACGCATACATTGTTTACTTCACATGCATACATTATTTACTTCACACGCATACATTGTTTACTTCACACGCATACATTATTTACTTCACATGCATACATTATTTACTTCACACGCATACATTATTTACTTCACACGCATACATTATTTACTTCACACGCATACATTATTTACTTCAAATGCATACATTATTTACTTCAAATGCATACATTATTTACTTCACACGCATACATTATTTACTTAACATGCATACATTATTTACTTCAAATGCATACATTATTTACTTCACACGCATACATTATTTACTTCACACGCATACATTATTTACTTAACATGCATACATTATTTACTTCACACACATACATTATTTACTTAACATGCATACATTATTTACTTCACATGCATACATCATTAACTTCACACGCATACATTATTTACTTCACACACATACATTATTTACTTCACATGCAGACATTATTTACTTCACACGCATACATTATTTACTTCACACACATACATTATTTACTTAACATACATTATTTACTAAACATACATACATTATTTACTTCACATGCAGACATTATTTACTTCCCATACATACATTGTTTACTTCACACACATACATTGTTTACTTCACACACATACATTATTTACTTCACATGCATACATTATTTACTTCACACGCATACATTATTTACTTCACACGCATGCATTATTTACTTCACATGCATTCATTATTTGCGTCACATACATACATTATTTACTTCACATGCATACATACATTATTTACTTCACACACATACATACATTATTTACTTCACACACATACATTATTTACTTCACATGCATACATTATTTACTTCACACACATACATTATTTACTTCACATGCATACATTATTTACTTCACATGCATACATTATTTACTTCCAACACATACATTATTTACTTCACATGCATACATTATTTACTTCACATGCATACATTATTTACTTCACACACATACATTGTTTACTTAACATACATTATTTACTTCACACGCATACATTATTTACTTCACACGCATACATTATTTACTTCACATGCATTCATTATTTACTTCACATGCATTCATTATTTACTTCACATGCATTCATTATTTACTTCACATGCATACATTATTTACTTCACATGCATACATTATTTACTTCACATGCATACATTATTTACTTCACATGCATACATTATTTACTGTGCATGCATACATGAGTTACTTCACATGCATACATTATTTACTTCACACGCATACATTGTTTACTTCACACGCATACATTATTTACTTGACATGCATACATTATTTACTTCACACGCATACATTATTTACATGACACGCATACATTATTTACTTCACACGCATACATTATTTACTTAACATGCATACATTATTTACTTCACGCACATACATTATTTACTTAAAATGCATACATTATTTACTTCACACACATACATACATCATTAACTTCACACGCATATATTATTTACTTCACATGCATACATTATTTACTTCACATGCAGACATTATTTACTTCACATGCATACATTATTTACTTCACACACATACATTATTTACTTAACATAAATTATTTACTTAACATACATTATTTACTTCACACACATAGATACAATATTTACTTAACACAAATACATTATTTACTTAAAACGCATACATTATTTTCTTCACACGCATACATTATTTACTTCACATGCATTCATTACTTGCTTCACATACATACATTATTTACTTCACATGCATACATACATTATTTACTTCACACACATAAATTATTTACTTCCAACACATACATTATTTACTTCACACACATACATTATTTACTTCACATGCATACATTATTTACTTCACATGCATACATTATTTACTTCACACACATACATTGTTTACTTAACATACATTATTTACTTCACATGCATACATTATTTACTTCACACGCATACATTATTTACTTCACACGCATATATTATTTACTTCACACATACATTATTTACTTCACACACATACATTATTTACTTCACACGCATACATTATTTACTTCACATGCATACATTATTTACTTCACACGCATACATTATTTACTTAACACACATACATTATTTACTTCACACACATACATTATTTACTTCACATGCATACATACATTATTAACTTCACGCGCATACATTATTTACTTAACACGCATACATTATTTACTTAACACGCATACATTATTTACTTTACACGCATACATTATTTACTTCACACGCATACATTATTTACTTCACACGCATACATTATTTACTTCACACGCATACATTATTTACTTAACATGCATACATTATTTTTTAACACGCATACATAATTTACTTCACATGCATACATTATTTACTTCACACACATACATTATTTACTTAACATACAGTATTTCCTTCACACGCATACATTATTTACTTCACACACATACATTATTTACTTAACATACATTATTTACTTCACATGCATACATTATTTACTTCACACGCATACATTATTTACTTCACACGCATACATTATTTACTTCACATGCATACATTATTTGCTTCACATGCATGCATTATTTACTTCACACACATACATTATTTATTTCACATGCATACATTATTTACTTCACACACATACATTATTTACTTCACATGCATACATTATTTACTTCACATGCATACATTATTTACTTCACACGCATACATTATTTACTTCACACACATACATTATTTGCTTCACACACATACATTATTTACTTCACATGCATACATTATTTATTTCACATGCATACATTATTTACTTCACACACATACATTATTTACTTCACACACATACATTATTTACTTCACATGCATACATTGTTTACTTCACACGCGTACATTATGTACTTCACACACGGACTTACATTATTTACTTCACACATACATTTCCTTCACAAACATATTATAATTGACTTCCCGCACGTATATACATACATTATTTACTTCACATACATTATTTACTTCACATACACTGTTTACTTCACATACATTATTACCTTAACACACACATTCTTTACTTCACACACTCACACATTATTTACTTCACACAAACACATACATTATTTACTTCACACACATAACTACATTATTTACTTCACACACATGAATACATTATTTACTTCACACACATGAATACATTATTTACTTCACACACATGAATACATTATTTACTTCACACACATAATTACATTATTTACTTCACACACATGAATACATTATTTACTTCACACACATGAATACATTATTTACTTCACACACATGAATATATTATTTACTTCACACACATGAATACATTTACTTCACATACATAAATACATTATTACTTCACATACATACATTATTTACTTCACATACATACATACATTATTTACTTCACACACATACATACAATATTTACTTCACACACGCACATACATTATTTACTTCACGCACATAAATATATTATTACTTTACACACACACATACATACATTATTTACTTCACATAAACGCATTATTTACTTCACACACATACATTATTTACTTCGCACACATACATACATTATTCACTTCACACACATACATACATTATTTACTTCACACACATACATACATTATTTACTTCACACACACACATACATTATTCACTTAACACACATACATTATTCACTTAACACACATACATTATTCACTTAACACACATACATTATTTACTTTACATACATTATTTACTTCGCACACATAAATACATTATTTACTTCACATACATTATTTACTTCACATACATACATACATACATTATTTACTTTACATACATACATACATTATTTACTTTACACACACACATACATTATGTACTTCACATACATACATTATTTACTTCACATACATACATTATTTACTTCACACACATACATTTTTTACTTCACATACATACATTATTTACTTCACATACATACATTATTAACTTCAAATACATACATTATTTACTTCACACACATACATACATTATTTACTTCAAACACATACATACATTATTTACGTCACACACATACATACATTATTTACTTCACACACATACATACATTATTTACTTCACATACATTATTTACTTTACACACATACATACATTATTTAATTCACACACACACATACATTATTAACTTCAAACACATATTATTCATTTCACACACATACATACATTTTTTTACTTCACATACATACAATATATACTTCACACACATACATATATTATTTACTCCACAGACATACATTATTTACTTCACACACATACATACATTATTAACTTCACACACATACATTATTTACTTCACACACACACATTATTTACTTCACACACATGCATGATTTACTTCACACACACACATTTCCTTCACAAACATATCATTATTTACTTCCGGCACATTACATTATTGACTTCAATACACACACACATACATTATTTACTTAACACACGCACACACATACATTATTTACTTCACACACATACATTATTTACTTTACATACACACATACATTGTTTACTTTACACACACACATACAGTATTTACTTTACACACACATACAGTATTTACTTTACACACACACATGCATTATTTACTTTACACACACACATACATTATTCACTATACACACACACATTATTCACTTTAAACACACATACATTATTCACTTCAAACACATACATACATTATTCACTTCACACACACATACATTATTTACGTCACACACACAAACATACGTTATTTACTTCACACACATACATTATTCACTTCACACACATACATATATCATTAACTTCACACACATGCATATATTATTTACTTCACACACATATATACGTTTACTTCACACACATACATTATTTACTTCACACACATACATTATTCACTTCACACACACACATTATTGACTTCACACACATACACACATTATTGACTTCACACACATACATACATTATTGACTTCACACACACATACATTATTTACTTCATGCACACACATACATTATTTACTTCACACACATACATTATTGACTTCACACACATACATTATTTACTTCACACACATACATACATTATTCACTTCACCCACATACATACATTATGTACTTCACACACATACATTATTCACTTCACACACATGCATACATTATTTACTTTACATATATGCATACATTATTTACTTCACACACATGCATACATTATTTACTTCACACACATGCATACATTATTTACTTTACATATATGCATACATTTTTTACTGTACATATATGCATACATATTTACTTTACATATATGCATACATTATTTACTTCACACACATGAATACATTATTTACTTCACACACATGAATAAATTATTTACTTCACACACATGCATACATTATTTACTTCACACACATGAATAAATTATTTACTTCACACACATGAATAAATTATTTACTTCACACACATGAATAAATTAATTACTTCACACATGAATAAATTATTTACTTAACACACATGCGCACATTATTTACTTCATACACATACATTATTTACTTCACACACATTCATACATTATTTTATTCACACACACATACATTATTCACTTCACACACATACATACATTATTTACTTCACATACATACATTATTTACTTCACACACATACATTATTTACTTCACACACATACATACATTATTGACTTCACACACATATACATTATTAACTTCACACACATACATTATTCACTTTACACACATACATTATTTACTTCACACAAACAAACATACAATTTTTACTTCACACACATACATTATTCACTTCACACACATACATACATTATTTACTTCACACACATACATATATCATTCACTTCACACACATACATATATCATTCACTTCACACACATACATATATCATTCACTTCACACACATACATACATTATTTACTTCACACACACATATACATTATTCACTTCACACACATGCATACATTATTTACTTCACATATATGCATACATTATTTACTTCACATATATGCATACATTATTTACTTCAAACACATGAATACATTATTTACTTCAAACACATGAATAAATTATTTACTTCACACACATGCATACATTATTTACTTCACACACATGTATACATTATTTTCTTCACACATATGCATACATTATTTACTTCACATACATACATTATTTACTTCACATATATGCATACATTATTTACTTCACATAAATGCATACATTATTTACTTCACATATATGCATACATTATTTACTTCACATATATGCATACATTATTTACTTCACACACATGCATACATTATTTACTTCACACACATGCATACATTATTTACTACACACACATGCATACATTATTTACTTCACACACATGCATACATTATTTACTACACACATGCATACATTATTTACTTCAAACATATGCATACATTATTTACTTCACACACATGCATACATTATTTACTTCACATATATGTATACATTATTTACTTCACACACATGCATACATTATTTACTTCACACACATGCATACATTGTTTACTTCACACAGATGCATACATTATTTACTTCACATATATGCATAAATTATTTACTTCCCACGCATGCATACATTATTTACTTCACACACATGCATACATTATTTACTTCACACACATGCATACATTATTTCCTTCGCATATATGCATACATTATTTACTTCACACACATGAATAAATTATTTGCTTCACACACATGCATACATTATTTCCTTCACACACATGAATAAATTATTTACTTCACACACATGCATACATTATTTACTTCACATAAATGCATACATTATTTACTTTACATATATGCATACATAATTTCCTTCACACACATGCAACCATTATTTACTTCACACACATGCATACATTATTTACTTCACATAAATGCATACATTATTTACTTTACATATATGCATACTTTATTTACTTCACATATATGCATACATTATTTACTTCACATATATGCATACTTTATTTACTTCACATATATGCATACTTTATTTACTTCACATATATGCATACATTATTTACTTCACATATATGCATACATTATTTACTTTACATATATGCATACATTATTTACTTCACACACATGCATACATTATTTACTTCACACACATGCATACATTATTTACTTCACACACATGCATACATTATTTACTACACACATGCATACATTTTTTACTACACACATGCATACATTATTTACTTCACACACATGCATACATTATTTACTTCACACACATGCATACATTATTTACTACACACATGCATACATTATTTACTTCACACACATGCATACATTATTTACTACACACATGCATACATTATTTACTACACACATATGCATACATTATTTACTTCACACATATGCATACATTATTTACTTCACACACATGCATACATTATTTACTTCACATATATGTATACATTATTTACTTCACACACATGCATACATTATTTACTTCACACACATGCATACATTGTTTACTTCACACAGATGCATACATTATTTACTTCACATATAAGCATACATTATTTACTTCCCACGCATGCATACATTATTTACTTCACACACATGCATACATTATTTACTTCACACACATGCATACATTATTTCCTTCGCATATATGCATACATTATTTACTTCACACACATGAATAAATTATTTGCTTCACACACATGCATACATTATTTCCTTCACACACATGAATAAATTATTTACTTCACACACATGCATACATTATTTACTTCACATAAATGCATACATTATTTACTTTACATATATGCATACATAATTTCCTTCACACACATGCAACCATTATTTACTTCACACACATGCATACATTATTTACTTATCATAAATGCATACATTATTTACTTTACATATATGCATACTTTATTTACTTCACATATATGCATACATTATTTACTTCACATATATGCATACTTTATTTACTTCACATATATGCATACTTTATTTACTTCACATATATGCATACATTATTTACTTCACATATATGCATACATTATTTACTTTACATATATGCATAAATTATTTACTTCACACACATGCATACATTATTTACTTCACACACATGCATACATTATTTACTACACACATGCATACATTATTTACTACACACATGCATACATTATTTACTTCACACACATGCATACATTATTTACTTCACACACATGCATACATTATTTACTACACACATGCATACATTATTTACTTCACACATATGCATACATTATTTACTTCACACACATGCATGCATTATTTACTTCACATATATGTATACATTATTTACTTCACACACATGCATCATTATTTACTTCACACACATGCATACATTATTTACTTCACACACATGCATACATTATTTACTTCACATAAATGCATACATTATTTACTTTACATATATGCATACTTTATTTACTTCACATATATGCATACATTATTTACTTCACATATATGCATACTTTATTTACTTCACATATATGCATACATTATTTACTTCACATATATGCATACATTTACTTCACATATATGCATACTTTATTTACTTCACATATATGCATACATTATTTACTTCACATATATGCATACTTTATTTACTTCACATATATGCATACATTATTTACTTCACATATATGCATACATTATTTACTTCACATATATGCATACTTTATTTACTTCACATAAATTCATACATTATTTACTTCACATATATGCATACATTATTTACTTCACATATATGCATGCATTATTTACTTCACATATATGCATACATTATTTACTTCACGTATATGCATAATTTATTTTCTTTACATATATGCATACATTATTTACTTCACATTTATGCATACATTATTTACTTCACATATATGCATACATTATTTACTTCACACACATGCATACATTATTTGCTTCACATATATGCATACATTATTTACTTCACATATATGCATACATTATTTACTTCACACACATGCATACATTATTTGCTTCACACACATGCATACATTATTTACTTCACATATATGCATACATTATTTACTTCACACACATGCATACATTATTTACTTCAAATATATGCATACATTATTTACTTCACATATATGCATACATCATTTACTTCACATATATGCATACTTTATTTACTTCACATATATGCATACATTATTTACTTCACATATATGCATACTATATTTACTTCACATATATGCATACATTATATACTTCACACACATGGATACATTATTTACTTCACACACATGCATACATTATTTACTTCACACACGTGCATTCATTATTTACTTCACACACATGCATACATTATTTACTTTACATTTATGCATACATCATTTACTTCACACACATGCATACATTATTTACTTCACATATATGCATACATTATTTACTTCGCACACATGCATACATTATTTACGTTACATATATGCACACATTATTTACTTCACATATATGCATACATTATTTACTTCACACACATGCATACATTATTTACTTCACATATATGCATACATTATTTACTTCACATATATGCATACATTATTTACTTCAAATACATTATTTACTTCACATATATGCATACATTATTTACTTCACATATATGCATACATTATTGTCTTCACATATATGCATACTTTATTTACTTCACATATATGCATACGTTATTTACTTCACATATATGCATACATTATTTACTTCACATATATGCATACATTATTTACTTCACATATATGCATACATTATTTACTTCACATATATGCATACATTATTTACTTCACATATATGCATACATTATTTACTTCACATATATGCATACATTATTTACTTCACATATATGCATACTTTATTTACTTCACATAAATGCATACATTATTTACTTCACATATATGCATACATTATTTACTTCACATATATGCATAAATTATTCACTTCACATATATGCATACATTATTTACTTCACATATATGCATACTTTATTTACTTCACATATATGCATACATTATTTACTTCACATATATGCATACATTATTTACTTCACATATATGCATACATTATTTACTTCACATATATGCATACATTATTTACTTCACATATATGCATACTTTATTTACTTCACATATATGCATACTTTATTTACTTCACATATATGCATACATTATTTACTTCACATATATGCATACTTTATTTACTTCACATATATGCATACATTATTTACTTCACATATATGCATACATTATTTACTTCACATATATGCATACATTATTTACTTCACATATATGCATACTTTATTTACTTCACATATATGCATACATTATTTACTTCACATATATGCATACATTATTTACTTCACATATATGCATACATTATTTACTTCACATATATCCATGCATTATTTACTTCACATATATTCATACATTATTTACTTCACATATATGCATACATTATTTACTTCACATATATGCATACATTATTTACTTCAAATATATGCATACATTATTTACTTCACATATATGCATACATTATTTACTTCACATATATGCATACATTATTTACTTCACATTTATGCATACATTATTTACTTCACATATATGCATACATTATTTACTTCACATATATGCATACATTATTTACTTCACATATATGCATACATTATTTACTTCAAATATATGCATACATTATTTACTTCACACACATGCATACATTATTTGCTTCACATTTATGCATACATCATTTACTTCACATATATGCACACATTATTTACTTCACATATATGCACACATTATTTACTTCACACACATGCATACATCATTTACTTCACATATATGCATACTTTATTTACTTCACATATATGCATACTATATTTACTTCACATATATCCATACATTATTTACTTCACATATATGCATACATTATTTACTTCACATTTATGCATACATTATTTACTTCACATTTATGCATACATTATTTACTTCACATATATGCATACTATATTTACTTCACATATATGCATACATTATTTACTTCACATTTATGCATACATTATTTACTTCACATTTATGCATACATTATTTACTTCACATATATGCATACTATATTTACTTCACATATATCCATACATTATTTACTTCACATATATGCATACATTATTTACTTCACATATATGCATACATTATTTACTTCAAATATATGCATACTTTATTTACTTCACACACATGCATACATTATTTGCTTCACATTTATGCATACATCATTTACTTCACATATATGCACACATTATTTACTTCACACACATGCATACATTATTTACTTCACATATATCCATACATTATTTACTTCACATATATGCATACATTATTTACTTCACATATATGCATACTTTATTTACTTCACACACATGCATACATTATTTGCTTCACATTTATGCATACATCATTTACTTCACATATATGCACACATTATTTACTTCACACACATGCATACATCATTTACTTCACATATATGCATACTTTGTTTACTTCACATATATGCATACATTATTTACTTCACATATATGCATACTATATTTACTTCACATATATGCATACATTATTTACTTCACATATATGCATACATTATTTACTTTACATTTATGCATACATCATTTACTTCACACACATGCATACATTATTTACTTCACATATATGCATACATTATTTACTTCGCACACATGCATACATTATTTACTTCACATATATGCACACATTATTTACTTCACATATATGCATACATTATTTACTTCGCACACATGCATACATTATTTACTTCACATATATCCATACATTATTTACTTCAAATACATTATTTACTTCACATATATGCGTACATTATTTACTTCAAATACATTATTTACTTCACATATATGCATACTTTATTTACTTCACATATATGCATACATTATTTACTTCAAATACATTATTTACTTCACATATATGCGTACATTATTTACTTCGCACACATGCATACATTATTTACTTCACATATATGCATACATTATTTACTTCGCACACATGCATACATTATTTACTTCACATATATCCATACATTATTTACTTCACATATATGCATACTTTATTTACTTCACATATATGCATACATTATTTACTTCACATATATCCATACATTATTTACTTCACATATATGCATACATTATTTACTTCACATATATGCATACATTATTTACTTCACATATATGCATACATTATTTACTTCAAACACATGCATACATTATTTACTTCCCATATATGCATACATTATTTACTTCACATATATGCATACATTATTTACTTCACACACATGCATACATTATTTACTTCGCATATATGCATACATTATTTACTTCACATATATGCATATTTTATTTACTTCACATATATGCATACATTATTTACTTCGCACACATGCATACATTATTTACTTCACATATATCCATGCATTATTTACTTCACATATATGCATACATTATTTACTTCACATATATGCATACATTATTTACTTCACATATATGCATACATTATTTACTTCGCACACATTCATACATTATTTACTTCACATATATGCATACATTATTTACTTCACATATATGCATACATTATTTACTTCCCATATATGCATACATTATTTACTTCACATATATGCATACATTACTTATTTCGCACACAATTATTTACTTCACATTTATGCATACATTATTTACTTCACATAAATGCATACATTATTTACTTCACATAAATGCATACATTATTTACTTCACATATATGCATACATTCTTTACTTCACATATATGCATACATTATTTACTTCACACATGTATACCTTATTTACTTCACACACATGCATACATTATTTACTTCACATATATGCATACATTATTTACTTCACACACATGCATACATTATTTACTTCACACACATGCATACATTATTTACTTCACATATATGCATACATTATTTACTTCACACACATGCATACTTTATTTACTTCACACACATGCATACATTATTTACTTCACATATATGCATACATTATTTAATAACATTGAATTCCATGTCATTCACAAAATCAGAAATCTCCTTACTGGTCTATCGGAAACACTCAACCTTTTTCTTTCTTTTTGTCAGATTTGACTCATCAAATTTTTATTTGTTTGGGACATGTACAACAAACCGTTTGATTATTATTGTGTTGAAGAAGAAGAATCCTGTTCGAGATGACCAGATTAGATTTTTATTTATTTGCGGACTATAATATTCAGCAAAGAATAAAACCTTTTTTGTTGATGTTTTTTGTTCGATTTGGAAAATAATTTGCTTTCAATTTGCAGATGTTTATCAAGAATTACAAATCGTATCAAATTTTCTGATGGAACTCGAAAAAAAAGTTGTAATCATTTTTTCATTCATTTTCTTATTTTTGATACTTTTTCCATATTTTTCTAGAAGAAATACTTTAAAATAAATGTTCAACGTTGCACACAAACTTTGACTGATTCTGTGCGCAACAGAAGAAAAGAAAAACAAAACTATGAAGCGACAAGAACAATTAACCGTGTTTATAAAAAAAAAATTTAGACCAAAACATTTTGCGATGATGTGTGTTATAATAGAGGTATGATCCCGCATAATCCCAAGATTATATTTATAAACTGGAACTGATGAGTCGAATTAATTCACGTTCTGCTACCAACCAATCAGAAACCAGAATTGCTTTGTGTAGCAATTTCGCATATGTTCTCTCCATCTCAACACGGGAAGAATCTTTTGCCCTGTGGATTCCAACTCGAGAACTGTCTACTGCAAACCAGTCACCTCCCAGGACTTGTGTAGAACAACAAACCATCGGAAACTGTTCTGAAACTAAACATGGCTTGTAAGCCTCTAGATGTGGATGTAGTATCAAGATGACATGTTGTGCAAACTGTCAACTTAATGTTTGATCTCGTTCCCTGAGTTTGAATTTTTTCATCATCCAATGCAAAAAAATTCCCTGAGTTTGAATTTTTTCATCATCCAATGCAAAAAATCTGATCATGCAAGAGATTGTTGCGCAAATTTTTTCCTAAATAAAAAGTGATAAAAAATTTATGAGTTAAAAATAATTCCAACCATACATGCAAGTTGACCGATTATTAAAAATGTGGCCAATGTAGATAACTTATGTAATTTCACTTATTTGAACACCCAAAGCCTAAAAACGTTATTTTTTTAATGTCACACTTTATTTTTATTTCACTTATTTAATTCCACTTTTGTCTTTTAGTGAGTCATGCAATTTAACCTCTAACCTCAAAATAAAATTCAAAGAGAAAAATTAGAATCATTTTATGTTTACAGAAAAGTTATGATTTTCTTTTTTGCAGACACTTCAAGAAATGGAAAAGAAAAAGAAGAAAATGACTCGATACGAGAAATTATCTGCAGAAATTTTATCTTTTTTGAATGAAACATTCCGGTAAATAAGTTTGTTTTGCAGTTTTTAATAAAAAAGAGAAAAAGTTTGGCAACATCTTGTTTCTTACAATTTTAGATGTTATCCTTGCAAAAATGTTTGTTATGGGGTGACTTCAATTTAGGAAGTTTGGAATGTGTAAAGTCACTTGAGTCATCCATTGGTTTTAGTTCCATTTTGACGTGCAGTAGTAGTACATTTCAGATTAAATTGAATAAGTAAATAGAATTATTCTCATTGTGACATAGATTTACATTTTGGATAAAGAGGAATCCAGGAATGGTTTGATATCTTTAGGAAAGCCTTTAATTATTATATAATGGCCCATAGAAACAGCAGTGCTGCTCACCAAATTTCCAGCTCAAATATGTTTTAATTTTTTTTTTTTTTTCACTATAAAATGATGAATCATTTTTTTAAAGAATATAAAAGTTTTCATTATTTTCAGGAAATTCCTCCTATGCCCCATGACTTTACCTCTCCATGAGGTGTTTTATTATGATTGCATAAGTACACTTCGAGAATGTCTAGCTGCCTGTCCAAGAGCTGTTCTCCAAAAGGCTTTGTCTAACCCACATCATTATCTACAAGTAAGTTTAGACTTTTTTTTATAACAGACTTTTTGTTCGTCTGTTAAAGTTGACCGAATAACTTCTAAACATACGGTACAATGTTTTAAGAAAAAATTATGGTGAACATATATTTGAGTTTGGTGGATCAAGTCAAAATTTAACAAGGAATCAAAATCTGATAAACTTAAACAACTTTTTCTAATGAACAAATTTTTTATACAACTGTAAACAGTTTAATGAAACTTTTCATATTAATAAGTTTTAATACACAAGTCACATCTGAAGAGATTGTTTATTTAATTATGATAAAATTATGATTCAATCAGAATTTTTCATAGTTTAAAGACTTAATTTTTATAATAGAAATGTTACAATTGTCTTAGTTTTATTGTTTGTGGGGAGGAAATGGTTGACTTATTGATAAAGTAACAGTAATGTATGTTTAAAAAAACTTTTTTTTTTTGTGAATACATCAAGTTAAACTGTGTAGTTTAATGACACTTCCAAATAAAAATCACCTAACTACAAATGAATTTCAGTTACTGTAAAAAAATCTCATCAAAATATCATTTCACTATCATAAAGTTCTCTCATCATTGTCGTCATAATGATATAAATCTTTTAAAAATTTTGCCGTTAATATGATTTTCATTTCAAATTGTACATCTAACCACATATATAAACAATACTTTCCTCATTTGTTTTAGTGCTCTTGTTGTGAATCTGAGCCTGGAGTAATTCTGCCTTCCTACCCAGACATTTGTGTGGCCTACAAACTTCATCTGGAATGTGGAAGACTTATTAATCTCTATGATTGGTTACAGGTTTGTCACACTTTAATAACATCGTCATGACTTCTTAGATCTCCATTCAGTCTGTAAGGCTGCCAGTCGGGTTAGGGTTGCACAATCACTAACCCCCCCCCCCCACCTCTCCTGAATTGACATAGCTTGGATCCAGTTGCAAGGAGAAATCAAGAACAACTTGAAACAATTCCAAACTGAGAAAGTGTTGTTTCAGTTTTCTTTATCCTCAGATCAGTTGCGCACGATGAAGGTTTAATCTACTGTACTGTTTAATGGATTGATGGCGGAAGACTATAGAGATTCATATCTTTTCCAAGAATATTAGTGAAATTAATGACAACCTGGCACAAAGTTGCATGTATTTTTTAACAATGTGTACATGAAATTACAAGTGTCATTTTTAGTGCATTCATTCTTTTTGCAGACTGTTATCCTCATCTTCGTTGTTATTGTCTCACGTTTCCGCTAACTCTTCTCGAGATGATTAATGACAGAATAGAAATGCTGAGTCTTGTAACTGTATCTCCCGTAATTACTGCCTTCCATAGTTGTTGTCTTACCACGTTTTGGCCACGTAATCCTCTGTCCTGTTTGAGTAGAATTGGAGCTGCTATACCACTATCAGCCGGTCACTGACGTGTGACCGACAGACGTGTTATAGTAAATGTCTTAAAGCGGTCTCGGGAAGATATGAAGATGGCCGTCATTAGGGTCTATAAGAAGGAAAGCATACCTGAGATGTTGGATGTGCTGTGTGACTCCTTCTTCTCTCAGGAAACGTCTTGACCTCTTCACCTTGGTGGCGTTCTGACTGGAATTTTCTTTCTTCATTTTCTGGACCTTTTTGTTGTTTCAATGAAGGCATTTATGGCAGACACAAGAAAGACAACATGCTACACAATATGGAACATAAATATTTTATTTTACATTAGATACAATATATTACAAAAAACTTTTACAATTTAAAACTGGACAATAAGCTTTTCAAAGCTAACTAACCTAACTAGTTTACGGAGAGACAAAAATTATGGTGCTCACCTCATGACAGCCTGAACAGAAAGAGAGAGAGAGAGAGAGAGCTCTAGGAAAAGGGATTATGGGAAGGCGTTTCTTTGTATCTCTACGCACATGGCCAAATCACCACCCGGCCATGCCGCAGAGGGTGTTAGAAACAGTGGCACTAAGAAATAGTGCCACTGTTGTCATCTTCAGATAATGCTCATCTGGAACCATTCGACATCTCTATCCACTGCGTCACGGGTTCTGAGGCAGGTGAGCATTGTCAGAAGATGGCCAAAACGTGGTGAGACAACAACTATGGAAGGCAGTTAAAGATAAAAGAGTTAAAAGACTTAGCATTCTTATCCACTCACGGTTAATCACCTGAAGAAGACTAGAGAGGATGAGTTGGTTAAAACGTGGTGAAATGACGACTATAAAGATGAGGAAAAAGAATGCACAAATTATGCAGCCTCATCTCAAACGATTCTAAAAATAAAAAACAAAAAATGTAATTTTTTATGTTGCTTCAAATTTATAAAAATTAAAAAAATATTTCTAATTATTTGTAATGCATAATAAGAGCATTTTCATTGCTTGAATGATTGAATATTTTATATTATTTCATGCATTACAATGTATTGAATCTCATGCTTAATTTTTAATTAACATTGTGATATATTTGAAATAGAATGCAACAGAATGACCATATTTTAAAAATGAGTTTTTTTTTTTGTTTTTTTTTATGAATTTTTTTTTTTTGTTTTCTGTATTTAAGTCCTTTGTCACAGTTGTGGATGAAAACAATGAAGATGAGAAATCAAAGAAATCTGACAAACTGCTACAATATCCTTTTTTATGGCATGAATGACATTTGAAACACCATCTATAAAATAATCTTTTATTTAAAGAAATTTGTTTCCATTTTTTCATAAACATTTAAATTACAATCATCACAAAATGCATCATTTCATCGTTTCAACAATTGGGAATAAGCATGATTTATAAAAATTAAAAAAACTCATGGACATTATATCAAAAATAAATCCCCTTCCCAAAACTCCAAATAGGGTCATGTTGATATGAAACCAGTTTTGTCCTTGTTCAGATTCCAATGCTAATAAGCAACATAAGGTTTATTGCAAAGAAAAAGTTGTTTTGTTTGAAGTTCAGAAAAAAAAAAAAAAAACGTGTTTATGTTCATTTTTAAAGTTGGAAATAATTTTATGAATGAAATACCTACTTATATAAAAGGCATGTGTGTGAGAATTGAGTCCCTATGGATGCCAAAATGGCTCGATCAATTTTTATGAAATTTCACACATACTTTGTGTCTGCGAGTGGTCTTAGATAGGTTTTGTATCAAAATGCCTCTGATAAGTATTGAAAATTATTAATGGAAAAATCCAATTAAAGAAGGAACATTTTGAACAAAATTAATGCCTTATAAAGTTTAATGTTTGAGAACTTTTAGCACCCCGAACTGAAGTGTGGCACAGTGGATAGAGACGTTGAATCTCTACGGTTCCAAATCAAATCAACAATCGGGTTTGATTAAGATGCTTCTGTTTAGAACTCAATTGACACATCAAATACCGTGCATCAAATACCGTGCATCAAATACAGTGCATCAAATACCGTGCATCAAATACCATGCATCAAATACAGTGCATCAAATACCGTGCATCAAATACCGTGCATCAAATACAGTGCATCAAATACTGTGCATCAAATACCGTGCATCAAATAAAGTGCATCGAATACCATGCATCAAATACAGTGCATCAAATAAAGTGCATCAAATAAAGTGCATCAAATAAAGTGCATCAAATACAGTGCATCGAATACAGTGCATCAAATACCATGCATCAAATACAGTGCATCAAATACCGTGCATCAAATACAGTGCATCAAATACCGTGCATCAAATACCGTGCATCAAATACCATGCATCAAATACCATGCATCAAATACAGTGCATCAAATACAGTGCATCAAATACAGTGCATCAAATACAGTGCATCAAATACAGTGCATCAAATACCATGCATCAAATACAGTGCATCAAATACAGTGCATCAAATACCGTGCATCAAATACCGTGCATCAAATACCGTGCATCAAATACCGTGCATCAAATACCGTGCATCAAATACCGTGCATCAAATACAGTGCATCAAATACAGTGCATCAAATACTATGCATCAAATACAGTGCATCAAATACAGTGCATCAAATACCGTGCATCAAATACCGTGCATCAAATACAGTGCAATGTATTATGGACGAAGTCACTGTGGGAAGGCAGATAAAATTAACTCCCAATGCACCTCACTCTAAAGCAATCAATCAATTTGATTGAAAAATAGACAACTTCACTGGTTTTGATGACAATAAAAGTATGGGAAGGTGGCACATTCATTGATCCTCATTCAATCCCGGACAACATGGGCTTAGTATTAAACAAGTCATGAACTTAAACAGAATTAGTGATGAAAATTCTCAAGTTTGTGAACACTTCATGTTTTCAAACTTGAGAATTTTTATAGGTTCTCACATGTGAAAAACTGCACCTGAAGAAGGAGAGAGTTTACATCACAAAACCAAAATGATAATCATAGTCCAAAATACTTGCCATCATTTTTGTTGAACTTTTCTAGAAAACCTTACCCTTACCCCTCTCAGAAATGGTTAAGAACACCCTGTATACTACTCGCAGCCTTTAACTGTGACCTACATATATATAGATTCAGGCCCTTGCACTGAAAAATGACGTCATGTCTGAAGTCCTAGCAAGCAAGATCTGTTGAACAGTGAAACTGTCGATAATAAATGATTTTTGCAAAATTTTTACAGTTTTTTAGCTACTATTAACATGATTAAATTTATGGTTGTGTTTCTAATTTTTTCTTTTCATAAAAGTGAATCTTACCTCAAATTTTATAAATTATTTTATTTCTTAAAACCATGACTTTTATGTTAAAGCAAACTATCGTAATAAAGCATGTTTACATTTTTTTACTAATAAAATAAACGTTATTTATTTTTCATATAAAAATACTGCTTTCATTTTAATAACTGCAAATATATAAGCATTTGTGTGTGTGTGTGTGTATATATATATATATATATATATATATATGAAGGGTTTTAAAGCATTGAATAAGATCCCAAGCAAAATAGAAAAACTGAGATACAAGCTCCATTTTCTTTTCAATTAAGCTTATTTACACTAAATCTATATAAATAAAACAGATGTATGTTTGTGTGTGTGTCTTAACTGATAAACTCTTAAACTACTGGTTGCATAACGCTGAAATTAACAGGAAATACTAATCATACACCAAGGATGGTTTATAACAACAAAAATCTTTGTTTGGATGGATGAATAATGCGCACAGAAATATGTCGACAAGTTGAAATGCAAAATGTTCTTTTCAACTTAACATTTTTGTATAATTTTTATTCATTCATATGTTAATTTGGTCTAATTTAAATCTTATTTGTCGATAACTCAACGCAGCTAGAGCGCTATATATTTTGGTTTTGATTCTAGTACACAAGTCATTTTTTTTCTTTTGAAATCAGTATTAATAACTATATATTAAGTAAAATATAATATTCAAAAGAGAATTGTAATAATAATAATAAATTCATAATCTGCATGAATTTAAGTATATTTTACAATCATATATGGTCGCCCCTGCTAGTAAATAAATTAAATTTCTATTTCAGTCATGTAAAGTACAAAATTTTCAATTTAAATTTCAACATTTTTTTCTAAACTTTTTATTTACTAAAATCAGGTTTTTAAAAGAAATAATGGTGTTTATGCAGAGAAAGTACCATATTATTTTTTAATAGTATTTTTAAGTTAAATTCAAGTTTTACAAGTTTTTTTTTTCTTAAATTGTTAAGTGGATATACAGAATAGTTATGAAACACCTCCCTATGTTAAGAATAGGTTTCTTATTTCAACACAATACCTTCTCTGCATAAGTATCAAAAACAAGCTATAGCAAGTTACATCATACATGTGAACCGGCAAAATGAAAAAACATAGTCTCCATCTTTATGAACTTGAGCTCTAGTTTTTTTATAGTTAGAACTTGTTTATAAAGATGGCTACTTAATTTTTCCACCATAGTTTTTACATGCACATCCATGAGATTTTTTTCTATTAAAACATGATTTAAATATATTGCTCTCAAGTAAGAAAAAAAAATTCCCATAGTAAAAAAAAACTCATTTAAAGATTTATTTGAAAATAAATATTTATTCTTCAAATTTATTTGAAAAATGTATAAACATTTATTTTTAAAGCTACAGTAGAACCCCGGTGTATATTAATCCGTTTGGAGTTGAGATTGTTAGGTGAAATTGCCATAAGGTGGGGCCTAAGCAAAATTTTATGCAGTACAGATTAAAAATTAGTTATAATACACATGTATATAATTTCATAATATTATAAATGGGCCGTAAAAACATCATATTCCACATTATAACCTGGAAAAAACGTATCCCGGGGTTCTACTGTAAATAAATATTTCTTTTAAAGAAAAAAAGTCTGTATTATTTTGACTTAAATTTCAAATTTTAATAAAAAAACTTTGAAAAAAATAGAAATATACTTTACAGTAATTTCCCAGTAAGAAATTGTCTCTTTTAATTGCACGTTTTCAAATGGAAAATAGTTTCTTTCTGTAGTAATAGAAAAATAGTCACTTTTTAATTATTTTTCGTAATCTTCTTCAGCACTTCGATACAATGGAAGAACTTCCGGTTGTGTCTTCAGATTTTATTCAATTTTTAATTGGTATTTTTATTCTTAATAATTTAATTTCTATTTTTGGATATTCGTTAAAAATTAAAAGGTTTTTCTTTTGTAGATTCTGGATAAATCTTACAGATTATTGTAAATTATCTTAACACAAAATCAACATCATTGGATGTTGATATAGGGCTTTGTTTTCAATCACACCTATGGATGAAGAAACTCACTATGAATATCGATTTAACTTTAAAAAGAAAATAAATTCTCCTTTCCAAAGTTTTCCAATATCAGAAGAGTTAAAGCATTTGTTTTTGTGTTTTCATTCCTCATTTTGTTTGTTTTGCTGTTTGTTATTTCATTCCTTAACGCAAATTATAGCTCGATTCATCCAATCTGTGGCTGAGCTTCAATACCTTGGATTTATCAAACCCACTCGGCAGAAAACCGACCATGTAGCTCGGCTAACCTGGGGTAACTGCTGATTAACAAAATACATCTACAAATATTTTCCATTTTTTTTTTCTTCTTTTTTTTGTTCTTGGAAAACTTTTTAAATATTTGAGCAAATTAAAGATTTTAAAAACTGTTATCATTAGATGAAGTTATTTTTATTTTTTTTCAAATCCACCAATACAAAATAAAAATGTCAATTAACAAATTATAATTTGGTGTTTTTTAAATTTTTTTCTTGTTCCTATTTGGTGTTAAAGAAATGATATCAATTTCTACTTTATTTACCAGCAGTTCAGCTGAGCTTTGCTCGGGTTCTATGTTCTGTTTATAACTTTATTTGCATATGACCCAAAATTGACAGAGGAGTTTGGTAGAGTCTGGAAAGGTCAACTATTTTAACTTTGATCTCTTGACAGCCAAATTTTCGCCCCAAAACTGATTAAAAAGCTTGCTGCATGTCTGAATACCCTTTTTGTAAAATATCAAATTTTTAGACCCAAAATTGGCTGAATAGTTTGCTAGAGACCACAAAGGTCAAATCTTTTTAACTTTGGCCCTTTGGCAGCCAAAAACTGAGTAAAAAGCCCTGTTTCCATACACTTTATGTAAAATTTCAAATATTTAGACCAAAAATTGGCTAAGTAATTTGTTAGAGACTGCAGAGGTCAAATTTTTTTAACTTTGACCTACATTTTGAACCTTTATTGAACATTTGTTTTTGGCTCAAATCAAATAAAAAGTTTAATGTCCAAGTAACCTTCATCTAAAATTTCAAGTGTTTAGACCCAAAATTGGCAGAGGAGTTTGGTAGAGTTTTCAAAGGCCAAATCGTTGAACTTTGACCACTTGACAGCCAAATTTCTATCCAAAAGCTGATTAAAAAGATTTTCCCAAATCTCAAAACCCCTTATGTCAAATCTCGAGTCTGTACACTGAAAATTGACAAAGTAGTTTAATAAGGGACACGCACACAATTTCACCTTTATATATAGATTTAAGATTTTTGTTGCATCATCTGCCAACATTGAAGAGAAGCAAAATTTATTGCATTTAATTCTACTGTAATTGGATACGCCCATCCACTTTCACAGCAAATTGCCAAAAGCAAATGCATGAGCTGGTCAAAGTCTTAACTGTAACAGCATTCAATTCTGTCTGGGTTGATCTATTCACGGTGTCACATGTCACCATGGTTCATTCACACTGATTTAACCATTCCCAGTTCCAGTGATGAACACCAAAAGCATGTCTATCTTCACTGTTCCAATCCAAGTGTTCAATTAGTTGCCTCTGCACAGATGATTGGAGCTATCAACTTATGTCCTTCTCAAGAATGAAACCAGCAAAGTTTTCTTTTAAGAAGAGTCTGTGATGTTGATCATCTTGCATCGTGTGCAGTTTAGGATTTGGTCCAACAGACGGTTGCATATAAAGCATCTAAAATATTAAAGGCCTTGAATGTGTGAAAATGTTTGTACAAGAGCATAAGCATTCAGTATATCCTCAATTTTCTCAAGGTCTGCAAGATAACAATCGAGAAGAATATGCCAAAGTTGCTACTCACCTTTGTTTTTGTTTAAAATAAAAAAAATCATGCGTGCAAATAAGCGATAGTTTTAAAATGACATAATTCGTTTGATGAAATATTGTGCCTTAAATATGTCTGAGCTTGCCGATCATCACAATAAAAAAGCAGCTTGTGTTCCCAACAAATAATGTTCCGATATTAAATAACTCAAAACTGGCCAAAGTAACTTTTTTTTTTTTTTTTTTTTTTTTCACTTTAGAGAAAATTGACATTTAATATTTAAGAGCATGAAAAAAATAAAGGTTGCAGTGATCTGTAAAAAAAAAAAAAATTCTACAATTTTTTTTTTTTCATGTTAAATAAATTGATAAATTTAATAACTAGCTGACAAACTCAATGTTGTCTAAAAACAAATAAGAAACTCAATGTAGCAATACATATGAAAAAATTGAAATGGCTTAAAATATTTCAATATTGATATACGTAGAAAGCACTTGATAAGCTAAGAAAGAATTTTTTTAAATTTTTTAAATCCAATTAAAATCAAGGAAGTTATGACTATTTTTATGCCCTGTGTGTTTGGATATTTTCCCCTCTTTAAGACCATATGCGTTTTGTCACATTTTTTGCACTACTTTTTCAGTAAAATTGTCATATTTTTGTTAAAACACAAGACTAAGCAATGAAATTTACGATAGTAAATTTTTGTGCAATGAATCTGAATATTCAGTAGCATATTCAGATTCATCTCCAGAAATTAATGGTTTCCAAATAATCTGCAGTAAATGCAATTCCTTAAAAATGCCATGTATCCATTAAAGAAGGTGTTTTGATACCCGTTGTGAAACTTTACAAGAATTACGACAAACAGACAAAAATAAATGTTATTTAAAAGTGATGTCCCTCTAACAGAAAACATGATGCTTGGAAAAATATCAAGTATTTTTTGTCCCACCTATTTAAATATAAAAAAAGAAACAATTTTTTGTTAAAAAATTTTGATTTTAATGTTATTTTGATTTTTAATTACATTTCATGTCTTTTTCTACAGTTTTTATTTTTTAACTGAGCACCTCCTACAAATATTTAAATATTGATTGTTTTTTTTAATAATCAGGTAGATTAGTTTCTATTCGATAATAATTCACTGAAAATATTTTTAAAAGACGAAAATTAGAAGTGTGTACCGCTCGTACATGTGAACCAAAACAATCATATTTCACATCTTCGGTTGTTCAAATATTTTAATTTGACTACTATCCAATTTTTCAAAATATTTATATGGTTGATAACAAAATAGCTCTAACTAAACATGTAAGAATTTTTTTTATATAACCAGATTTTCAATTAAAAAAAAAAATCGATCTTGACTAAAAATGAACAAAAACAAAACGTCCATTTACACCATGCTATTGCTCCTGCTGCTGTTATTACTACATTAGTCTAGGTTCAAATTCATAACAATTTTTTCGGATATTATGTTTTTAAATTGCTACGTACCACTAGAGAAAACACTGTTCAATTATCTTTTTAAAAAATAAACATAGTAAAAATATTGTTTTATTTAATAGTGTCTGAAGAAAATTTTTTTCAACATTTTCCATACTCGTCATTTTGAAATCTTTTTTTTAACACAACAAAAAACGAGGGATCAAATGAATTTTGGACATTTGAAACTATAAAAAATGACATCACTTTTGGTTACTTTCCAAATTTCATAAAAAAAATTCTTACACAAATGCGGTACAAACATTTACAAATCAGAGGGAAGCTGTTACAAAATCTCACCGAAAATGCTGTTTTATGATGTTCACATTTTTATCACTTTATTTACTTAAGTCTAAAAATATATAATGTACATTATTATTTACTAATTCATTTGAAAGTATATTCATTTTCGAACAAAACGGTGGTATTTTGAGGACTTAAAGTGCTTGGGTTTTTAAAATATGACTATTTTAGCAGAAACCCCTTGAAATCTGTGATTATCCAAAGCGTTTTATCGGCCATGTGTATTGCTACTTAATGTGCTTCCAATCCTGAACCTTATATTACGATGTCTTTTTGTTTTTGTTTTTCTCTAATTTTCAAGTTTTAAATAAATGTAAAACTGCAAACCTTCATCCCACTGAATAATTGTAAAAGAAAACAATGTAATACAAATTGAGCATCATCTTGTACTTGTAGTGTCATCTGTTTTCAGTTGCATCCTAAAGACAGTAATTCTACATTTGCATCTGATTTCTTATTTGTGTGAGTTGACGCACAATATAAAAATGTTTTTGTAAACAATTTCATTTGATTTAATGATCAAAATATCTTTATAAAAATTAAAAAACTCTGAAACAAAATTTATTTATAAAATCATTCACCTGGCTTTTAATAAATAAGAAAACTAAGTTTTAGCTTATTCATAAATTTAAGAGTTGAAAAAAGAAATTGACTCAAAAATTGTCAGTTTTTCCTTTTTTCAAATGAACCAGAATGCTCAATTTGTGCCTAAAAACTTTAACATGTGGGCAACATTTTTTTTCTCCATAACTGTTAAAATTAAGTTTTAATTTAAACAGTATTAAAATACCTTAATAAAAATTAATTTACATTTCACAAAAGTCTTAAGTAATAAAACAATTAAAATTTGATAACTCAAAAAAATTTTTTTTTTTTTTTAAGTGAGCCACATACTTTTCAAAGAATTGTTTCTCCTTCCGCCTAAATGTAAAAGTCTGATCAATACAACTTGTTTAAAATTTAAATTAAACGACTTGTAACCTGTTGCATCAGTGTACATTGTATACTGATCTATACACTATATAGCAGATGAGCAATATACTAATGTAGCAGATGATGAAAGACATTTTCTCTTATGTCCACACATAATAAATTGTGATTTGGTTGACAAAAAATAAGCATATTCAAACTTGTGTAGTGACCACAGGTGATTAACCCATCATTACACATACATAATATTAATTATGCTGAAGTTTGATTTGCATGCAATAAAAAATCACCACTTTTTTTTTTAACATCATCCTCTGTCTCCTCATGATGCTACTACTACTCCCTTCATACTTCTCCTCCTACTACTTTTCGTCTTATTTGTCCTTCCTTCCACTATCTAACACATTATGTGCAAATAAGCAATAGTCAGTTTTAGAGTTCTACTAGACCTTTGAGTATAGAAGATTCGTCTAATCTCTGCGCAATTTCTATTCATAAAAACATGACTGATGCCATCCTTTTATGTCAGTATTAGCTGAAGTACCCGGCATTGCCAGGTTATATTTGATATATTTGAATGTTCTGTCCCCATACATAATAATGTTTCATTTAATCAATAAGATTAATTCATAATTCGCTTATTTTTCCACATATCCCATGAGGTAGCATTATGCGCGGTTTATTTTATAGACGTCTTGTTTCTTCTAGTTTAATCTTTTATTTTTTAGTCTTTCTTCTTTCAAAATATGATATAAGAATTGCGGTTATATCATGGAGCAAAAATAAAAACTGTTAAATCATCTTTGTTTTAATGTACAATATATATAAAGATGACATGAGGAATCTATTCTGTTAATGAAAAAATTAAAATTTAGTTTCCAGCAGTGCATATCTGAAAACTGGTAAATGTACATTTAGCATTAACTTTGAAGAACCTCTACATAAACATTTTGGGTGTGACCTCTAACAGGTGTGTAAATGTAGAGGGTTTTTTTTTTTTTTTTTTTTTTTTCCCCCCCTTAGGACTTCCATATAACTGGCTATTAGAAAAGCAAGGTGTCCAACAATTTTGGCTTTGTCCTTGAGCTTTATATTTATTTATATATTTCTAGCTTTGTCCTATAGCTTTATTTATTTATGGCAAAACTAATTCTTATTGAGATTTATAAATGCTTGAACTGAAATGGCATGTCAGAAGGAATAAGGGGAATCCTAGAAATTAACACCTTTAAAATTTCCAGTTATTGTAATGGCTTCCAGAACATACGTTTTCAAACATATTGCTAATCATCTACTATTAAACAGTTTAAGTCGATCAAGATTTATTTATAATATAACTGGAGATCCTTCCTTCAATATCAGGTTATGATGTGGCATTTCAGATGGTGGTAGTAAATTAGACAGGAAATTATACGGCTTGATCTTCATTAATAACATAATCAATGGATTGATAACTCTTGCAAAAGATTATAATTGATCATATAAACAGCATCATTTCTAGAGGCCAAGATTGCTCTTTCACTAAGCCATCCATCATTGCAGAAATTTTTAGCAATATCTGGTAAAAGCAATTTGTTCAGTGTTATTGAACCAATGGAAAGGAGGTGATTTGAGAAAACTTCTGCAGAATGATTATCAAATAAATGTATCCTCATAATAATCTCCATCCGAACTGAAAACCAAAAACGTGGGGCACTGTTTTACAATTTGTTAGTGTGGAAAGGGAGATAACTCTCATTTACTAAAAGATTTTTTTTCATCTCATAATTTAGGACGCTCGAGGCGACAATATTTTTATTAAATCAAAACATTACAAAAAAAAAAAAGAAAGAAAGCTGCAGCAAATTTTTTTAATGTAACAAAGTTGATAATAATACAGAATGTAGTCTTTATGCGACTATTAAGAGAATCGTTTGTTTCCATATAATTTATGCAATGAAAGAAAATTATTACAATGAACCAACAATATTTTCATTAGATGAAAAAAAAAACTGCAGCAACCTTTTTCTATATTTTTTACGACTACTTTTTTTTTAATTAAAAAATAAAAAATGTTCCTAAAAAAATTAGTCTTTAACTTTAATACAAAGAATGAAACTCTTTAATAAAATAAGGATGAAACTTAAAGCTGTGGCGACTTTTTTTTTTTTTTAACTGTAACAAAGTTTATAATATTAATAATACCAATATCTGGTTTTTAACATTACGTACGCTGTGGCAAAGGCAACCTCTCTAGGAGAAGCAAATCTCTGATTTAAAAAAAAAAACAAAGCGGAAGACCAGTAACTGCATTAATCTGATCTGCAGTTTGACTTGTTACTGGCTATCTTGCTCTTGCTTGTTGCTGGATCTTAACATTTTGAACCAAGAGAGAGACTTAGCTGTCATACAAAGATAAAACTTTGTAATAACATCTTTGTACAGAGACATCTTCAGACATTTGTCTACAAAAAAAAAAAAATTCCTAAAAAGTTGACATGTGTAGGCCTGATAGGCTGGAAGCATGTAATCTGCACACAAGTGACAAAAGGCCTATCCTAACATTGCTTTTCGCAACAATACTTAAACAATTGTGTGCTCGGTGAGGCTTTTTGTAACTGAGCAGCCTTTTCAGGATAGCACTGCTCACCCAAGAATTGGAGGGGACAAGAAAATGCATTCTAAACAAAGTTGCATTTGATCAGAAACATTTAATAGGAACAGAAGATATTATGTTAAACGACACCCACTCGAGATCTGTTGCTGGAATGTGAGAACACTTAATGGAAGACTGCAATTTTGACAAAGGAATTGTAAAGATTCAATATAGACATTGCTGCACTCCCTGAGATGCGTTTTGCAAGTGAGGATCAACTGATTGAGCATGAGTTGGGCTACACGATCTTCTGGTCTAGTAGATCTGAAAAGGAGAAGCATGAGCCTGGTGTGGGCTTTGTGGTTAAGGACTCCTTAATTGACGAGATCGAACAGTTGGCATAAATGACCATACAATAAGATTGAGAATCCCCCTTGCTGCTGGTCATTACATGAATGTTCTGTCTATGTGTCGACTCTTACTTTGTCTGAAGATGATATTACTTCCTTTTATCTTATGCTTAAATCTGTTATCACCGGTTTGCAAAGTGCTGAGAGTTTGGTGGTTCTTAGTAGTCAATGAAAGGGTTTGATCAGACAATGAGACTTGATCTCCGCTGGGTCAATATGGCATTGGTAGAGTCAATTCAAATGGTATGCTGCTTCTCCATCTCTGCAGTGAACTAAATCTTGTTATCACCAGAAAAACAAGGAGACCTGGTTCTATCTCCAGTCTAAACATGGCCATTTGCTTGATTACATACTATGTAGACGTGGTGATCTGGAAAATTTTTGCAAAGTTAGATTAATGCATAGTGCCGACTGTAGTACTTATCATTTAATGGTCAGGGGGGAAACTCAAAATTTCAATCCGCAAGAAAAACCGTTTCAATGGAGTCAAAGTGCCTAAGCGTATTGGTGTTGAAAAATTGAAAAATCGTATGAAGTTCCTTGAAATCTGCTTTTGACCAGGTAAATTTCTCAGATTGTGATTGGGAGACAGAGATACAATATATCAAAAAGGTGTTGAAGTTCTTGGATTGAAGGCTCCCAGACATCAAGATTGGTTTGCTGATAACTACAATCTAATTGAGAGAAAGCAGAAAGCTTATTTGAAACTTCTCAACTAGATACTTTCAAGATAACAGTCCTAACCGGCACTACATTACAGTAGACGTTCTTGATATGATGAGGGGGCAGTGTTTTGTAACTGTACTTTCACTGAATAATTTTATAAACAAAGCATATTGTAAAAAATGAACTAGCAAATACTACCTCTCCACGAGGATTGGATGTAGCATAACATATCAATTCTAATGTGAGGTATAGCCAGTTTCTAATCGCTGTGACATTCTAGATCTATTCCTTACCACTACCTGAGGATTGTGTGACTGCTGCCCACAGTCCACTTGGAAATGTAGACTATCTGGTGGTATCAGTAGACATCCCCCATATCCAACAACTAAAATGGTTGCATGCACGGCAACCGAGAAGGCAGAACTGTTTGCCTGGCAACTCCCCTCCAACTCCACTTGATGATCTGAAAATCACCCCATTCTCATGTCCGCAATATCCTAAAAAACTTAGACACTTTAAAGGCGTGTGGGCCTGATTTCATCCTTGCTATACTAATTAAGAAATGCTGAGCTGAGCTAGCCCCATACTTTCCAAACTCTTCAACAAATGCCTTGCTGAATCTTGCCTCTCTAATAGCTGGAAAATAGTACCAGTGGTACAAGAATTCTAGTGAAGGGACTCACTCTCTCAATTATCACCCTATCAGTCTCCTCCTCCTCTTTGATTAAAGTCTCCAAGATTTTAGCAATCAAGCACTAGTCTACCACATCGCAAAAGCAAATCTCTGACAAACAGTATGAATTTAAGCAATGTTGTTCTACTGCAGATATTTTAACAGTCATCTCTGAATGCATATACCATGCATTGGATGTAGCCCTTGATATATCTAAGTATCTGGAACAAACCATGAAGGGCTGCTAATGAAAATTAAATCCTATGGTAGAACTGGACGAATACTAAATATAATTAGTTCCTTCTTAGACAATAGGATCATCCAGGTTGTTATTGATGGACGGACATCCAAACGGCATAACATTAATGTGGGAGAGACTCAAGGGTAAATCCTTGGACCACTATTATTCCTGATATTTATTAATAACCTCCATGATAATATTGTGCCTGAGATGGGTATATTTGCTGATGATACAATGCTTTATAAGATGCACGAGGGAAGAACAGATGTACACAAATTTGGCTGAATCCTTAGAAAATGACCTCCAACAGCAGTGGAATGGGTTTGTAAATGGATGGTAACATTTAATGTTAATAAAACTAAGCTGCTCTCCTTTAACAATTACAAGAAGCGTCTCCAACCACCGATTATCCATAACAAATAACTCCCTACCTGAAAATTCTTCCTCCAAACTCTTCGGCTTAACATTCACAGGAAATATGAACTGCAACAAATAGATTGAGGACATTGCAAAAGCTGCTGCAAAGAAGGTGGGCTCCCTCTATCGTGCTTGAAAACTACTCACACCTCGAGAGTATCATGTGCCTTTACTAATGAATCTATCGCTAGTCTCTCCGTCTTAGATAGGGTCCAAAAAAGTCTTCAATCTAATAATAGTCCTGCTTTATCAACTAAACACATCAATAGGTCTCCAACTAGAGCAGGCAATCAATCGATTTGATTGAAAAATGGGTGATTTAATCGATTTGATTGAAAAATGGGTGATTTAATTGATTTGATTGAAAAATGGGTGATTTAATTGATTTGATTGAAAAATGGGTGATTTAACCAATTTTGATGAAAATATGAGTGTGAAACATTTGTTGATCAGCATTCAATTCCAGGCAATATCTGGCCTCCCTGCTAGTATATATCTATCTATATAGCTATAAAAATGAATGTGTCTGTGTGTGTGTGTACGTTTCCCTATGCAATAACTCGGTTAATTTAAAGTCTGCAGACTCGAAATTTGATAGACAGGGTACTGAGATTTAGAAAAATCTTTGTGATTAGTTTTTGGCCAGAAATTTGGCTGTTAAGGGGTCAAAGTTCAACGATTTGTACCTTTGAGAACTCTACCGACAGTTTTGGGTCTAAACACTTGAAATTTTAGATATAGGTTCCTTGAACATGATCTAACTTAATAACGTGATTTGAGCCCAAAACAATAAATGTTAAGGGGTCAAAGTTAAAAAAATTGACCGCTTTTTTTGTTTTTGTTGCTCAACAGACACCGCCAAACATCCAGGCAACGCCTGGCTGAAATGCTAGTATATCTATAAAAGTGAATGTGTCTGTGTGTCTGTGTACATTTCCCTACTCAATAACTGTCAATTTTAAGTCTATAGACTCGAAATTTGATATACAGGGTACTGAGATTTGGGAAAATCTTTGGAATGTTTTCGGCCAGAAATTTGGCTGTCAAGGGGTCAAAGTTCAATGACTTGGCCTTTGAAAACTCTACCAAACTTCTCTGCCAATTTTGGACCTAAACACTTGAAATTTTAAATGTAGATTACGTGGACATGGATCAAACTTTTTAATTTGATTTGAAACCCAAAAAATAAATGTTAAGGGATCAAAATTGGGGTCAAAGTTAAAAAAAAAAAATTGACCTCTGCAGTCTCTACCAAATTACTAAGCCAATTTCTGGTCTAAACATTTGAAATTTTACATAAAGGATATTCAGAGATAAGGCAAGCTTATTAATCGGTTTGTGTCGAAAATTTGAGCTCCGAAGGCGTCAAAGTTCAAAAGATTTAACCTTTGCAGTGTCTAGCAAACTACTCAGCCAATTTTGGGTCTAAACATTTAAAATTTATACATAATGGGCATGCGGCAAGCATTTTAATCAGTTTTGGGGCAAAAATTTGGCTGCCAAAAGGTCAAAATTGAAGTAGTTGAACTTTGCAGATTCTACCAAATTCCTCCACCAATTTTGGGTCTTAAAGACTTGAAATTTTAGATGTAGTAAAACTTTGTATTTTGATTTAAAACCAAAAATAATAAATGTTAAGGGGTCAAAATTACAAATACTTGACCTCTGCAGTCTCTACAAAATTACTCAGACAAATTTTGGTCCAAACATTTGAAATCTTACATAAAGTGTATTCACACATAGGGCAAGTTATGAACCCGAGCAAAGCCGGGCTGAACTGATAGTACATATATATATATATATATATATATATATATATATATATATATATATATACACTAGCAGGTTGCTCGGTCATAAAATATGCTTAAATATATTTTGATGAATGCAGATTTCGTATTTATTATATTATATTGGACCCAATATATAATAATGATTTAAAAAGTTTTTTAAAAAAATGACTCGTTTACTGCCGCCGAGAATCACAACCAAAACGTTTAGCTACGATTTACTTTTTCCTTTGAGAAAACCTGAGCTATGAAGACATGTTTGTTGCAAGGCTAAAAATTAAAACCAATAGCTATTACATTACGCATGTATATTCTATAATGCCATCGTTCCACCTTCACCTGGCAAACTCAATTTTTAAAAATTTTCACTTTTGCACCGATTTTCCCCGGCATAAATCCAAATATAAAACTTTGCGTGGGTTCGAATACTCTATATATTAAGTTTCATGTCCGTAAACCAAAAACTTACAGAGGAGTTTGGTAGGCAAAAGTTTTTAAACAAATATATACGCACATACATCTATATATATATATAAAAGTGAACATGTCTGTGTGTGTACATTTTCCAACGCAATAACTGTCAATTTTAGGTCTACAGACTCGAAATTTGATATATAGGGTACTGAGATTTGGGAAAATCTTTGTAATCGGTTTTCGGCCAGAAATTTGGCTGTTAAGGGGTCAAAGTTCCACGATTTGACCTTTGAGAACTCTACCAAACTCCTCCACCAATTTTGGGTCTAAACGCTTGAAATTTTAGATATAAGTAACTTAATAACTTGATTTGAGCACAAAACAAACGTTAAGGGGTCATAAGAGGGGTCCATTGTAAAAAAATTGACCGTTTTCTTTTTTTATTTTTGCTCAACACACCTCCAAACACCCGGGCAACGCCAGGCTGAAATGTTAGTAAATATATATAGAAAAAGGTTTGTGTTTACTATAAACTTTTTACGCAAATAAAGTATAAATCATGTAAAATATCTGCATATAAATATAATTACACGTAATAATTAACTAAAGATGATCATTCCATAAGAAAACAAAAAAAAAAACTGATAGGGAATTAATTAAAATGAATGTTTAAAAGAATATGCAAATTAGCTAGATCTTTTGCAGATATATATATCAAAGTTGTATTTTCTTTTTAAATAAATAGAAAAAAGGATTTTTAATATGAATTTATTCATAAGAGTGTGTGTGTATATATATATATATATATATATATATTAGTAATTTATGAAAATATATATGGCAATTAAGCTCCACAGATTATTCTGCATTTCATTCTCGTGAGAATTCGTCAAGATTATGCGAAAAGTTGTGATTATCATGCATTTATATATAAGCACATGCTATTGAATTTTCTAGTTAGCCAATCAGCTTATTAGTTGCTACTGCACTCATCCTAATCAGCCAATAGGCGGGCACTTACAGGACAAATGCATAGTTGACCTCCAATTCACGCCTTCTCTTTGTGTAGTTATAGGAAGGGTCGATATCCTTTTGTTGTAGTAAGCTGACCTGCTTTCAGCCTAAGTGTAGTTAGATATTTTGTATTTTAGTCTATATTTTCAAATATTATGTTAGTTTATATGTTATATATATATGAGTGTAATGATTAAATTCAAATTCTGTAGATTAAAATATGCATAAAAATATATTCAAGTAAAGAATTTAAGTTTGAAACTAGGAATGTATGGAGAAGAATTTTCCTTAATGAATTTTCAATAATGGCTCAAAACATCAGAGGAAATGAAATGGAATTAGCAAAATGTTCAGCTATGAATAAACAGATATTTTGCTTTCCAGCACATATATTGAAAATGTTATTTAAAAGATATTTAAATGGTCCTTAAAAGTCATAGAAAAAGGATATCATACAACCAGAGTAGTCCAATATCAGAATGGATTAAAGAAATAAATATAATTCTTCTCCATATATTCCTTGTTTCAAACAATAAATTCTTACCTTGAATATATTTTTATTTTTTTAATCTCCAGAACTTTAATTATTACACTTATATTTTGCTCTATTTTTTATATATTGAGCTTTACCTTTTTGGCTAGGATTGTCCTGAAAATATTATGTCACTGTAATATTTAATAAGACAATTCACTGTGATTTAACTCGTATATATGTTTATTTTTTTATTTATTTTTTAGTATTATTGTCAATTTCAAAATTTATTTTGTATCGCTAGCGTAAAGTTTATCCTGTGCACACAGTGATTCGCTATTTTTTTCCATAACTTACTACCTAGCTCTACCTATATATTGAGCATTGTTAAAGTAAATGCTGAAAATTTATGCATAAAATTATATCTTTGTTTATTAATTTATGTGATTAAATGAAGTAGTCATATACATATGTACTAGCAGACTCATATCCCAGTATTATTCAACTGAGTAGACTAAAGAAACTGCTGGCCTGAAATAATGAATTATTGGTTCTTATTTAGAATTTATACTTAATAAAAATAAAAATCTTTAGCGTGTACATACTCATCATGGAACAAAGACATGATACGAGGTTTGTCTAAAAAGTATCCGACCCTAGGCTAGAAAAAATATTTCACATACCTGACGGGGGTTGGACCCTAATCCCTATCAAAGTAGGCCTCTTGTGGTTGCACGCACTTAGCCTACCGATCCTTCTGGAAACAGCTCTGGAAGTCTTTTTTTGGAATGGTGTTCATCTCCACCATCGCGTTCCGCATTATCCCTTCTCTCAAAACGCGATCCTTTCAGTGGCGTCTTCAATTTTAGAAACAACCAGAAGACGTGATAACTGGATGTACGGGTACGACCAAGAAAAAAAAGTGACAGTTATCGCAATGAAACCATCCCGAATCTCCAAGGCCGAAAAACCGTGACAGAAGCGACGCAAAAACAAGGTGATGCTGGCTGTCTTCTTTGATATCCGTGGAATTGTGCATCATGAATACGCGTCGGAAGGACAAACAATTACAAATGAGTGCTATCAAAATGATCTCCGGTGTCTCTGTGATGCAGTTCTGTGCAAAAGACCAGATATGTGGACTGCAAAAATTTTGCAACTGCACGACGACAACACCCCCGCACATTCATCCCATTTGATCCAACATTTCTTTGCCAAACATGGAATTTCAGTCGTTCGCCAACCTCCCAACTATTTAGACATATGGCTCCTTGCTACTTCTGGTTGTTTCCAAAATTGAAGATGCCACTGAAAGGATCCTGTTTTGAGAGTAGAGGAGACGGAATGCGGCAGCGGAGATGAACACCATTTCAAAAGAAGACTTCCAGAGGTGTTTCCAGTAGTGGAAGGATCGGTTGGCTAAGTGTGTACAAGCACATGGGGCCTACTTGGAAGGGGATTAGGGTTCAAACCCCGTCAGGTCTGAAATTTTTTTATCTAGCCTAAGATTGGATACTTTTTTTTTTTTTATTTTTAAATAAGATCAAATTTTATGATAGAGCTGTCACCAGTTTTTTTTTTAAATTCATTTTGATCATATAGACTTACGTCTTGTATTATGACTGCTAAAAATTATTAATTGCTAAAAATTCTAAAACTCAATCTTCTTAATGAAAAAAAATACTTGACCAATTTAGGTGATTTTTGGAATATGATATCTTCCTGCTATGACAAGCACATACATCAAAAAGATTTTTCTGTATTTTTGTTTTGTTATTAAGTGTATTCCATATTAAATAAGCGAATTATTTGCTGTTTGTCAAGTGTGAACAGATGTTAGCAATAAGCATAGAAGAAATTAAAACTATCTTGGATTTTGAGTTTGATTTCTTGTTGACATATTTCTTCTTTTTTTTTTTTTTTGTTACATAGGCATCAGCACTTATGAAGGCTTAGAGGCCACTCGAGGATAAGGGCTAAAGTGTGCATAGTAGTTAATTGGACAATATAGTAATCGTTAGTAATGGAAATTTGGTAAATTTGTTAACTTATATGGAACGGCTCATCAAGAACTTGTTTACGTTGGACTTGAAGACAACCATATTGTAGTCAGCTGGAAAGCAGGCAGACAGAAGGCACAGGCATGCAGTTCTAAGAAAAGAACTTTGTTTATGGAATCTACGTTTAGGTTTATGGAATCTACGTTTAGGTTTAGGCACAGTTGGTTGGTTGTTTTTGTTTTACGGCATATCAACCCTTTTCAGGTTATTTAATGCCGAATCCAAAGATTTTGAAGAAAAATTTTTTAATAAAATATATTTGTTGTTTTCAAGTTGGTTTCTATTTAACCCATACTAACAGGTACTACGACACCAGATCAGAGTGGACCTGGGAGCAATGGAAATTAAAGGGTGGGTCCACACTCCCCAAAGCCCGCAAGCTGGGGCCTCACCACTGGATATCGTTTAAGGTCATATCCAGGACCATTTAGGCACAGATAAAGAGTGGGGGAAATTATTGATAATGTTTTCATTTAGACAAGTGTTTCTCGTGAAAGTTTGGTGAAGGGGGACCATAAATTGGAGCTCGAGCACTTGCCATGAAAATAATAAAACAGAGACAGACTTGCAACATCTCTTCTGTGAGATAGAGGTTACAGGGAAGAGAAAAGTGCATCCCCTACTTGGCTACGAAGCCTATTTTGAACTCTTTCAAGGCAGGATAAGTCCTTTCTAGCAGCTCCTGCCCAGATGTGGCAACAGTACTCCATCCTTGGATGTACTTGGCTCTTATATAGGTAGAGAATTGTATCAGCAGTGAGATATCTACTGGATCGATAGAAAGATCCCACCATTTTTCCACCAAGCTTGACAATGAATCTGACGCATAGTTTGTCAAGTGTGAACAGATATTAACAAAACTACAGAAGAAATTAAAAATATCTTCGAGTTTGAGTTTGGCCACCTGAAATTTGATTTCTTGTTGACATGTCTTTTTTTCTTTTTTCATAGGCATCACCACTTATCAAGGCCCAGAGGCCACTCGAGGATAAGGGTTAAAACGTGCACAGTAGTTTACAGTATTCGAAAGAAAGGATCAATGTGAATGCAAAAATCATCCAAATGATCATTAGCTTCTTTTTTTATTTTAAATTGTAAGGAAAAATTTTTTTGCTTAACCTTTGAAGTAAAATTAAAACAAGAAAACGGTTATAAATTAAAAACAACATGAATATATTATAAACACACACACATCTTCCAAATTTTTTATTCAATTTATTTTCTATTTTTAATTTTTTTTTTTTTCAAATTTGTGGAATGTTCATCAAGTCCAACATTTGTTCTCCCAACTTAAAAAAAAAAAAAAATGAGAAAGGGGCCAAAAGTTCAAATCTCCTTGGAACCATTCAAATAATGTTTAGAAAAAAAAATGGCTGTGCTTTTATTATTTTGGCCCCTGTCAGGCAATACAGAAGTGGTAATTCCAGAAAATACTATGCTCCCCTTTCAAATTTAGTTTGTCCTGACAGATGTGAAATAGTTACTTCATTCACATACACTTTTGCTCACATGCACATACATGCACACACATACACAAATATTAGGAATTCATACATTCCGCCCCACCCCCAACGCAGCACTTGTGAATTGTCCTCTAAAGCATTTTTTCTGCCTTTTCTTTCTTCCTTGCTGCTTCTTCATTCGGAGAAGACATGAAAGAGATTAGAAGATCATCCAAGTTCGGAAAAACCAGCAACCTCTGCAAAGGAAAAGGAAAAATATGTAAGCTCATCAAATTAAAACCAATCGAAAATTTAATAAGAAATAATACAAAATTAATAGGATAATTATATTTTCTTTTTCGATATATATATATATATATATATATATATAAAAATTATAAATATATATATATATGTATAATTTATAAATATATATTTATAAATTATATATATATATATTTATAAATTATATATATATATATTTATAAATTATATATATATATATTTATAAATTATAAATATATATTTATAAATTATATATATATATATTTATAAATTATATATATATATATTTATAAATTATATATATATATATTTATAAATTATATATATATATATATATTTATAAATTATATATATATATATATATTTATAAATTATATATATATATATATATTTATAAATTATATATATATATATATATTTATAAATTATATATATATATATTTATAAATTATATATATATATATTTATAAATTATATATATATATATTTATAAATTATATATATATATATATATTTATAAATTATATATATATATATATATATTTATAAATTATATATATATATATATATTTATAAATTATATATATATATATATATTTATAAATTATATATATATATATATTTATAAATTATATATATATATATATTTATAAATTATATATATATATATATATTTATAAATTATATATATATATATATATTTATAAATTATATATATATATATATATTTATAAATTATATATATATATATATTTATAAATTATATATATATATATATTTATAAATTATAAATATATATATTTATAAATTATAAATATATATATTTATAAATTATAAATATATATTTATAAATTATAAATATATATATTTATAAATTATAAATATATATTTATAAATTATAAATATATATATTTATAAATTATAAATATATATTTATAAATTATAAATATATATATTTATAAATTATAAATATATATTTATAAATTATAAATATATATTTATAAATTATAAATATATATTTATAAATTATAAATATATATTTATAAATTATAAATATATATTTATAAATTATAAATATATATTTATAAATTATAAATATATATTTATAAATTATAAATATATATTTATAAATTATAAATATATATTTATAAATTATAAATATATATTTATAAATTATAAATATATATTTATAAATTATAAATATATATTTATAAATTATAAATATATATTTATAAATTATAAATATATATTTATAAATTATAAATATATATTTATAAATTATAAATATATATTTATAAATTATAAATATATATTTATAAATTATAAATATATATTTATAAATTATAAATATATATTTATAAATTATAAATATATATTTATAAATTATAAATATATATATATATATATATAAATTATAAATATATATATATATATATATATATATATAAATTATAAATATATCCGATAAGAAATGCCAATTTTTCATCTCATATCAATAAGTGAAATGTCTGTTAAAATTCAATGTCAAAAACGAATTCTAAATAAAAATCAATATTTTCAGATAAATTTTTTTATGGTAACTGTCAGCTATCCATTATATAACAATTTAATTCACTCAATTACAAGAAATTATTTGCAAAATAACAAATGACTCCTGTTTAAAATGACATGTTATCATCTGGATTTCTCTATTTTCAAGACTGTTTTTAATTTAAAATAATTTTCTCATCCAGTCAATGAAAACAAAGTTTAATTCTATTTTCATTTCACACTAGTTTTTTTTTTTTTAGCAATTATAAGAAACCTCTTCAACCACCAATTACCATGGCAAATAGCACCCACCTGAGAGTTCAAGATTTAAACTCCTTGGCCTTACGCGTAGATAGAAGATATTGCTATGGCTATTGCAAAGAAAGTACTAGAAACCTTTTCACACTTGCCAGTATCATATCTCTCTATAAGGCCAACACGCACTCATGCCTGGAGTATTCTAGTCATATCTATTGCACTATCAACTAGTCTCTCCATTGTCGATATGATTTGAATAGAGATTCCTATCAATCAATCAAAAACCACTTGGGATAACTCCAGATTCAAGGTAGGTCTACTAAAATAATCATGTTATGAAAACTTAAACAAGTCCTCAAATTAGTACCATATTGAATATTCTTGAATATGCTTTAAAAAAATAATCTGCATATATTTGAAGAATTTGGGGGAAAATGATAAAAATGTTAATGCTATGAAACAGCCATTTTTCGTCAGATTTTTTTTCCTTACGCTTCTGGTACTTAAAAGCTTGGTACCTTCCTCAATGAGAAATTTCATCATGAAATTTGGAAAACAGAAAAACATAAATCTCAATTATTGTTGGGGTATGAAATAAACTGGTCCATTCTTTTTTTTTTTTTTTTTGTCTTTAAAATAAGACTTTCAACATGATGAATATCAAACATTTTTTTTCTAAATATTTTTTTGTACCTCAAACTTCAGTGACAAGCTACACCCTGAAACATTTCCTTTAATCTTACTACTAACCCTAAGTTCAAATAAAACCCTTCTATAACCCTATCACTATCCCTAAGACCGGATGGCAACCCCCATCATACAAACCATCTTAAAGCGACACATATCTGCCTTTAAAAAAAAAAAGAAAAAAAGATTCTGTGCCCCTAAAAAAATGCACAGGATTTGTCTATAAAATAAATTGATTAACTGCCCCAAAACATTAAAATAACCTGGACTTGGTGAATTATTTTATATTAAATTTCTATGTGAAATTAATCTCTCACTCCAAAATAATTGTTTTTGTTTTTTCTTTCTGCTAAGTTTTTAGAACATTCACATATAATTGCACCTAGACCTACCACTAACCTAAAGTCAGAGTGGCAAGCCTCCTGCTCCTACAAAGACCCTTTTAAAACCACACATAATTGTCTTAGAAAAAAATTTAAATGTATAGAATTTATTTTCATAGAAAAAAAAGTTCACTGCCCTAAAACGTTACAATGGCCCTAAAATGTAAAATTATGTTACGTTAATTTTTTTTTCCAATGTTTCCAGTGTGTTCATATATAATAAGGAAGAATTACATATTTGGAAGAGGCAGATGGGAGCAATTTAAAAGGTGTTAATCTACAATAATACCAAAACAAAATCTTGCAATTCATTTTTTAAACCAACCCTAATATTAAATTTTAGTTTCTTGTACATAAAATGCATCACAATTCAACTTTGAGTTCTTTAACTTCTTTTTTAATGAATACATGGAATTTTTATGGCATTGCAACATATTGATGTGCATTTACTGCAGATTACTTGGAAGCCATTAATTTCTGGAGATTTTCAATACCATATTTGGATTCCTTGCACAAAAATACACTCTCATTGCTTAATCTTGTGTTTTAACAAAAATATAACATTTTTACTGAATGCGTAGTGTAAAAAAATGTGGCAAAACGCATATGATCTTAAAGAAAAAAATATCGAAACATGCGAGGCACAAAGTCATAACTTCCCTATTTTTAGTCAGATTTTAAAAATTTAAAGAATCTTTCTCAGACCATAAACTCTTTTCATGTACGCTATTATTAAAATATTTTAAACATTTTCAATTTTTTCATATGTATTGCTAGTTTCAAAAAAGAAGTTGATAGTGTGAGATATATCAAGATCCGTCCCATCATCACAACATTGCAATGTTTCTATGTTACAATTCTTTCAATGGAATGTGCTCTGATGAACTTGCTGTACTTGTAAACTCCTTTCACATAAATACACCTGACAAGCAACTAAATCCAATCTGGAATTTTGCAGAATCCTGAAGAAATTTATACTCTAATAACTAACTTTTTTCTTGAATTTTGGAATTCCTTCCATGCTCTTTGTTTCCTTGATTCTATAGACATGCAGAAATTTAAATGTAATGTGCACAAATATCTTGCTGCTTAGCTCCTCACTTAGGAAATTCCATATAAATCTGGCCCTAATCCAAAATAGCTTCTTACATCTCAGTGGCAATGTGCCTTTGGATAAATTAAAAAGGTTGGGGGAAGAGAAATAAATCAGCATTTGTTTCATAAGGCTAAAATATTATTTCGTTATGTGATTGATGAAAAAAAAAAAAAGCCATAACAAGTTACTCATCTCTCTCCTAGCTATCAACCACTCATTAATATTTTAATTGCTTTGTTTTATCATCTGATTTAAACATTGTAATTGTACATATCATAAAAATATGTATGTGCATTAAATAGTAAAAAAAAAAATGTCTTCTCAATCAAAACAATGTAATTAAGAGTTTGAAGATGCAATTATTTTTTTATTAGATTTCAAAATTATTTAGTTTAAGACAGCTGTACATTAATGTTTGCAAAAGTTGAAATTGAGAACTGAAGTGATTGAAGAGCAAAGAATTTTTAAAAAATTAAAAATTTTAAAATACTGAAATAAATAAAAATACTGAAATAAATAAAATAAATGAAAATAAATAAATACATAAACATACTGAAATAAATAAAAATACTGAAATAACATGAAAGGGTCAGATTGCATTCTGACATTGCTTGGATTCTGGTCAAAGGTTAAAGAGGCCAAATCTCAAAATGGTCAAGTTAGCTAAGTACTGAGTAGAACATTACTGAAAATGATAAAGAGAAAAGAAAATGATTATTTTTTTTTAACATCAATGATGGACACTGGTTAGAATTTTAGCATTTTGTAAGTTGTTCTTTGCTTGTGGTATTCTTTATTAGTTTGTAAGACTTACAATGGCTTCCTTGTGCAACTAAGAATAATCTTTGGGTACAGTGATATGCATACGACATGTTTCGAAATCTTGGTCACACTTCGAAACAAAATTTGCTGATTTTGAACAGGCATGATATATCACATATTATACATGTTTCTAGGTAAAAATTCAATGCGAAATTTAAATTTGGGCATTTCAATGAAAAACCTGAAAATTTAAAAATTATATAGGGGCCCAAGATATGGGAATGCTCAGTTTTGAGCACTTTTTGGCAAAACACCCATGTAAAACCAAACACTTTTTTGAAGGGCAAAATTGAAAATCTGACTCATAGAAGTTGTTCTTTATATGGATAGATGCACCAGATTTTTAATTTAGAATTAAAAAAGGTGTTTTTTTACATTTTCGATAATTTTGGAGACAATCCAGAAAAAGTCACAAATGTCAAAAATTCTTGGCAAGTATTTACTTTTAAATTGGATAATTTCTTGTAGTTTAATGAGAGTTATTCATCAAATGAGGATCTATGGTGGGAAAAATTGCAAAAATTTGGAACAATTTTTATCACTTGTCACATATTGCTGTATTGAGCATAAAATACCAGTAACTAAGTTTTAACTTGGGTTCATTGCTTTTTTAGACCATTATATGGCAATCAGCCCAAATTGTATCTGAGAAACATCACAAAAACTGAAAACACTGTTTTAAATCAAGGTTTTAAAACTTTTCTCACCTAAAGTAACCTTTTTTACCCTATTTTTGGACACAAATGGTAAAATGAAATAGGAAAAACTCATATCGGAAACGTGTTAAGAAGAAATCATCTGGAAAATTGCCTGACAAATTTTATACTTGACAATATCTCAACAAATCAATGTTATATGAGTACTTAAGCATCATATCAATGTTTTCAGACAAGCGTATTCAGTTTTTTACCTTAAAATACTAATTCAGGGCTTGCAGAGGGGCTTTTTAGGGACTATTCTCAAATCTTGATTGCTACAATTTTTTATGTATTTCGGTTCAAATAATGTGAAAATAACAAAAAGTTTTTAAGTTTTGCCATTCCTGACTGAGCTGACATACTTTTTTGAAATTGGTAATTCAGGCCATTAAAATATGGAAAACATGAGAAAATTGCCAAATCCATACATTTACTTTCATTGAACCATATTAAATGATTGGAACAAGTTAGAATTGTAAATAATAGTGCCTGGAATAAAAGAGTGAGGACAAAGCAGTAGTGTTTGAAAACAAAAAGATTTAGCATAATTATTGATTTGACAATTCAAATTGAGCAAATATTAAAGTGGGACATCTTTGTCAGGTAACAGTTTAAGTTGTTACTTCACTTAGTACTTCCCATGACGTAGGATAAATGTGTTACTGTTGGCCGGACACCATATTGAATATCCATTCGAGAAGGGACATCACTAAATATATAGAAAAAGACCACTAAGTTCGATAACTCCAACTTTAACATTGCTGGTGTCTTTTGGTGTCAAGTGTAAGTACCAACAGAAAGAAAAAAAGAAAATAGTTTATTAACACAAGTCTCTTAGAATTTCAACAGAGGCTAAAATCTTTGTCAAACAGTTTACGATCTGTTCCTGTCCCATGATCAATTCAATTTGAATTTCTTCAACTTCCAAGACTTCATCTCATTTAAGAGAATTGTATTTCCTTTATTCCTTGACCTTCCAAGGTCCTTGTTTACCTTCATCAAGTGACATGGATACATCCTGTAGGATGCTCCTCCATGTCAGATCAATACACATTGACTCTTCAGTTAATGAAAACAAAGTTTAACTCTATTTCTCACTCAAAACTTTGGCAAAGCTACACCATCCTTTATAGTTATGTTTTCTATAGTAAATGCTGTCCCGTCACAAATCGTTCATCTGTACAATGTCTTATATTAAATCACAATGCTCTCCAAATTTTTTCACTTGATTCAGCATCCATGAACCTTTTTCTCACAGAATATAAGGCTTCCAAGGGCCAATCCCACCACCAGATGAAGAGGGGGGGGGGTCTTAAACAAACTGAACATGAATCACAGACATCTATATATAAAAAAACGAAAATGTGTGTGTGTGTGTGTGTGTGCGTGTTTGTGTTTGTATGTCTGCCAAAAACTTTCGACAAACACAACCAAAATTGACAAATTTGGTATCATATTAAAGCTCCACCTTCGGACGAAAAATATCGAAATTTTGGCCCCCAACGGTCATCTCTAAGTTAGTCATCTGGACGTTTTTCTGCAGGGGGGGGGGACAAAAAGTGATATTTTAACATTAAATACTACATAATTCTTATAATTTAAAATAGATTCTAATGATATTTATATGTATTTGAAAAAATGCTTAGTCATGTCACGTGATGTGACGTCAGCACGCTTTAATGGTGATGTTTGTATACAATACAATGTATATAATACAAGACTCTTTATGGCTTAAATGTGAGTATCATACAAATTAAAATATTAACTTACAGGTTATGAAAATGGTACCAATGTTATTATCGGGTTAAAAATAGTAAAATACGAGAGTTAAATGAAAAATGACAAGCAAAAATGATAGGTACAAAAAAAAAATTATGCTTAAAAATATTTAGCGATGAGAGGAACAATCGCTATGTTTACAAAACAAAAACAAGCGGCCATTTTCTTTTTAGTATTAGTAACAATATGATCCTCTTATTCTGTTTAGGGGAAGGGGGGGGCGAAAGATGTGATCGCTTGAATTCTAAGAACAGATACTACACTTTGATCTTAGTCAAAAGACCGAGTAACCCTATTATATAGTGTAATTTCATACTAAACATTATCTTCTATTAAAAAAAGATGCATATTATATATTTATTGCATACTAAATTGAGACAAGATGTCATATTCCAAAAATCACATCGCTGAATTCCAAAAATCAGGTGAATGATTCGAGTGCACATTAGGGGCTTATTGTAAGATTCCAAAAATAATGTAAAGTCACTGGAATGCTGAGACTGATACTGCCCTCAAGAATTCATGTTGAATTAACGGTTGCCTAATCCCTAACCGTGTTAATGTTTTTATGTATTAATTTACAAAACATGTATATTTATTTCATGTATATTTTTAACAGTGGGATGGGGGATATTAAGTCAGTCCCGGAAATGGTAGAAACCGTTTAGGAATTAACATTACTATATTTCATGTATATTTTTAACAGTGGGGTGAGGGATATTAAGTCAGTCCCGGAAAAGGCAAAAACCGTTTACAAGTTAACATTACTATGTTCCATGTATATTTTTAAGAATGGGGTGAAGGTTATGAAGGCAGTCCCGGAAATGGAAGAAACTGTTTACGAGTTAACATTACTATATTTCATGTATATCTTTAACAGTGGGTGATGGATATACAGAAAGTACCGGAAATAGCAAAAACTGTTTACGAGTTCACCCCGGAAATGGCAGAAACCGTTTATGAGTGAACATTACTATAAAATGTGAGTTATTTAATTGGTGTGTTTTAATTTAAGTAATTTGGTTTTTGTGTTTGTAATGAAATAAACAGCCCAGACAATGTATCAACGTTTCTATTTTAGTAAGGGGGGGGGCGATAATGTAAGTAAAATCATGAAAAATGATTGTCGAAATTAGTAACATATCCAAGAATAATGAAAAATGATGAAATGTGAGTTACAGGATTGGTGTGTTTGTAATGAAATAAACAGCCAAGACAATAGAAACAAAGTAAGGGGGGGTATAATTTGGGTTAAAACAAGAAAAATGATTGTCGAAATTAGTAAAATATCCAAGAATTATGAAAAATGATGAAATGTGAGTTACTTGATTGGTGTGTTTGTAATAAAATAAACAGCCAAGACAATGTATCAAAGGTCTTATTTTAGTAAGAGAGGGGTGATGATGTCGGTTAACTGATGGAAAATGATAGTTGAACTTAGTAACATATCCTAAAATTATGAAAAATGATGAAATGCGAGTTATTTTTATTAGCGTGTTCATAATGAAGTAAACAGCCCAGACAATGTATCAACGTTTTTATTTTAGTAAGAGTGGGGTGCGGCAATAATGTAAGTTAAATCATGAAAAATGATTGTCCAAATTAGTAACATATCCAAGAATTATGAAAAATGATGAAATACGAGTTATTTGATTGGTGTGTTTGTAATGAAATAACCAGCCCAGACAATGTCACAAACTTATTATTTTAGTAAGAGGGGGCGATTATGTGATTTTAGTAAGAGGGGGCGATTATGTAAAATGATTGCTGAAATTAGTATCATATCCAAGAATTATGAAAAATGATTAAATCTGAGTTACTTGATTGGTGTGTTTGTAATGAAATAAACAGCCAAGAAACAAAGTTATTATTTTAGTAAGAATGAGGCGATTATGGGGGTTAAATCATGAAAAAAAAGTCGAAATTAGTAACATATCCAAGATTTTCGAAAAATAATGAAATGCGAGTTATTTGATTTGTGTGTTTGTAATGAAATAACCAGCCCAGACAATGTATAAAAAGTAATTATTTTAGTAAGGGGGGTAATGTGATAATGTGGGTTTACTCATGAAAAATGATTGTTGAAATAAGTAACACATCCAAGAATTATGAAAAGTGATGAAATGTGAGTTATTTCATTGGTGTATTTGTAATGAAATAAACAGCCAAGACAATGTATCAAAGGTTTTATTTTAGTAAGAGGGAGCGATGATCGGTTAACTCATGAAAAATGATTGTGAAATTAGTAAAATATCCTAAAATTATGAAAAATGATTAAATGTGAGTTATTTTTATTAGTGTGTTCGCAATGAAGTAGACAGCCCAGACAATGTATGAAAGTTATTATTTTAGTAAGAGTGGGGTGATAATGTGGGTTAAATCATGAAAAATGATTGTCGAAATTAGTAACATATCAAAGAACTATGAAAAGTGATTAAATGTGAGTTATTAGATTGGTGTGTTTATCTATAAAACAGTACATGTATGTGTGTGTGTAAATATCTAACAGGTAAACTCATAAACTACTGGTCACATAACAGAAATTTTCAGGAAATAATATTCATTACCAAGAATGGTTTATAGCGAATAATATCTTTGTTTACATGCATGAATGACACGTACATTCATTGGCAAAGTTACATGTAAAATGTACATTAAAATCGAGCAGACATTTTTTGCGGTCATACGCATGTGCACACTTAATAGAGAACACAACATAAGGCTGGAACGCTAAATGTTTTGATTTAAATTCTAGCTGATAACACCAACTTGTTTTTTTTTTTGTATTAATAAAAAAAATGAAATAATACGTAAATTTTACTCGCGGTTATGAATTTGTAAGCCTTTATATCTTTTATTTTACAATCTAGTATTTATTTCATATATATTTTTAAGATGGAGGGGGTGGAAAATAATATACGGAATACCAACCATGCTGAAATAATAACATTTAGAAAGCCATTCTTAATATGGGGAGGGAAAGATATCTTTAAACTATTCTGTGCTTTCACCTAACAATTTATTAAATAAGAAACTGAAATACGGACCGTGCTGAAATAATAGTGTTATTATTTAGAAAGCCATTCTTAATATGGGTAGGGTAGGGTATGTTTTTTACTATTCTTTACTTTCTCCTAAGAATTTAAAATAATTGTCTCAGTCATGAAGACGAAGCAACCAAGTTGTTTTCACCAGGCATTATCTCCTCCTTAAAAACAAATGAGGGGGGAGATGAAATCGCTGAAATGCTGCACCAGAATAGATACTACACTTTGATTTAAGCAAAAAGGTCAAGTAAGCGTAATATAGTTTCCTACCAGGCATTATCTCCTCCTTAAAAAACAAAGCAAAGATACAAAATAATCGACACAGAATATATTTTAAGAATGGGGGGATATGGAGTTAATCCCGGAAATGGCCGAAGCAGTTTACGATCTCAAAAGTACTTTATTTTATATATATTTGAAAAGAAGGGAGAGTGGGGATACGGATTTAGATCCGGAAACGCATGAAGCAGTTTATGATCTCAAAATTACTCTATTTTACATATATTTATAAAAGACAGGGAGGATATGATGTCAGCCCCATAAATGGCTGAAATAATAGCGTTATTATTCAGAAAGCCATTATTAATATGGGGAGCGTATGTTTTTAACTATTCTGTACTTTCATCTAACAATTTAAAAATGGAAAAATGGCACACAGGATACGAACCTTGCTCTTATTATTTAGAAAGCCATTCTTAATATGGAGAAAGGAAGGTATCATTCGCCTAATAATTTAATGAATTAAAAAAACTAATACACAAAATAAGGACCGTGCTGAAATATTAACGTTATTTAGAAAGTCAATCTTAATATGGGGAGGTTTTTAAAACTATTTTGTATTTTCAATGTATTAAATAAGAACCTGACATCCTGACATATTGATTGTGTTCAAATAAAAAAGTAATTATTTAGAAAACCATTTTAACATGGCGATCATGTGGGTTAAAATTATGAAAAATGATTGTCGAAATTAGTAACATATCCAGGAATTATGAAAAATTATGAAATGTGAGTTAATTGATTGATGTTTTTTTAATGAAATAATCAAACCAGACAATATATGACAGTGTTTATTTCCGTAATGAGAGGTGGGGGCTATACTGTGGGTTAAAATTATGAAAAATGATTTTCGAAATTAGTAACATATACAAGAATTATGAAAAATGATGAAATGTGAGTTAATTGATTGGTCTGTTTGTAATAAAATAATCAGCCCAGACAATTTATCAAAATTATTATGTTAGTAAGGGGGGGGGGAGGTGGTAATGTCAAAAATGATTGTCAAAATTAGTAACATATCTAAGAATTATAAGAAATGATAAAATGTGAATAAATCCATTGGTGTGTTTTTAATGAATTAATTAACCCAGACAATATATCAAAGTTATTATTTTCGTAAGGTGGGCAATAATGTTGGTTAAAATTATGAAAAATGATTGTTAAAATTAGTAACATATTCAAGAATGATGAAAAATTGACGAAATGTGAGTTAATTGATTGGTGTCTTTGTACGTATTTACTATGCCTCTCCACGGGACAGAGTAAGACACCAGGGTCGTTTTTTAACGTGGAGAAAAGGTACAAAAATAAAAATTGTCTCAGTCGTGAAGGACTGTTTCTCCACTGAAAGAGAACAAGAAATAGAAGTGCAGCATCTGAAGAACAGATACTAGACTTTGATCTTGTCCCGAAGGCCAAGTTTGATTGGTGTCTTTGTAATAAAATAAAAAAAACTCGACAATATATAAAACTCGTTATTTTCATAAACGGTGGCCATGATGTGGGTTAAAAGTATGAAAAATAATTATCGAAATTAGTAACATATCCAAGAATTATGAAAAATGATGAACTGTGAATTGAATGGTGTGTTTGTAATGAAAAAAATCAACAAAGACAATATTACAAAGTTATTATTTTCGTAAAGGGGGGGGGCGATAATGTAGGTTAAAATTATAAAAAAAATGATTTTCGAAATTAGTTACATATCCTAGAATTATGAAACATTATGAAATGTGAGTTAATTGATTGGTATGTTTTTAATGAAATAATCAGCCTAGACAATATATGAAAGTTATTATGTTAGTAAGGAGGGAGGCGATAATGTGGGTTACAAATATCAAAAATGATTGTCGAAATTAGTAACATATCCAAGAATTATAAGAAATGATAAAATGTGAATAAATCCATAGGTGGGTTTTTAATGAATTAATCAACCCAAACAATATATCAAAGTTATTATTTTTGTAAGGAAGGGGGCGATAATATTTGTTTAACTCTTGAAAAATGGTTGTCGAAATTAGTAATATATCCAAGAATTATGAAAAATTATGAAATGTGAGTTAATTGATTGACGTGTTTGTAATAAAATAATCATCCCAGACAATATATCAAAGTTATTATTTTCATAAGGGGGGGGGGGCATAGTGTGGGTTCAAATTATGAACAATGGTTGTCGAAATTAGTAACATATCCAAGAATTATAAAAAATTATGAAATGTGAGTTAATTGATTGATGTGTTTGTAATAAAATAATCATCCCAGACAATATATCAAAGTTATTATTTACATAAGGGGGGGGGGCATAATGTGGCTTCAAATTATGAAAAATGGTTGTTGAAATTAGTAACATATCTAAGAATTATGAAAATTGATGAAATGCTAGTTAATTTATTGGTCTTTTTGTAATGAAATAATCGGCCCAGAGAATTTATCAGTTTGTGCAGGTGGTTAATAATATTTTTCTGAATTTTCAATGTTAATTTCGGGGAATGACATCACAGTGTTAGTGGTGAGTAGAAAGACATTATTATGCTGCTTGTTAACGTGCTCTGGAGTTAACAATTAACAAACCTTCACTTTTGTGGTGGGGCTGGAGGGAGTAATGTCCTTTTGGGGTCACTATGCAATCTCCATCCAAAAATATGGAATAACTATAGAATCATATTCCGGAAGTGACATTGTTTCTCTTACTAATATGTTGTTGGTGGTTGTGGTAGTAAGGCGGGAAGAACTACATTAATATTGAAAATTGTGGTAAAGTAAAAGTTGCGTAATCATCATTCGCGTCAATGCATTTATGTAATTATTTGGAAGAACTGCTGAGTTATGGTGAAGAAATGATATCATTTCACTTAAAATGATGGTGTCAGTAGTAGGGAGGGAAAGAACACAGTAATGTGGATTTTTGTAGTGAAGCAAGGGTTGCCTAATCACTAAGCTTTTTAAAATATTTGTCTATAAAGCCTGCTGAGTAATCTTCCGAAAATTACGTCTTTTTTCCAAAAAATTTTGTTGTCGGTAGTGGTGAAAAACGAAACAGAGTAATGTGGAAATTGATAATGAAGCAGGGGTTGTCTAATCACTTAACTGTGCCAATGTATTTATGCATTAATTTTAAAATCCGTCTGAGACATCTTCCAAAAATGACATAATTTTTCTTACAATAATAGTGCCGATAGTGAGGAAGAAAAGAAATGCAGTAATGTTGAAATTTATGGTGAAGCAAGGTTTGTGAACTCATTAACCAACACAATGTATTTATGTATTAATTTGGAAATCCTAATGATCCGTCTTCTAAAAATGATTTCAATTTTCTTAAAATTATGGTAGCCTTGGTTGGAAGAGAAATTATTTCATATATGTTGTACAATACCTTTCAAGAGTATTTGAAATTGTTTCATATATATGTATATAAATTACCTGTCCGAAGGTAGGTAAATAAATATATTTTAAATATGTGTTGTAAATTACCAGTCCCAAAAAGGTACATTTACATTCTGTAAATTACCTGTCCTAGGAAAGGTACAATTATTTCATACATGTGTAAAATATTCTTTTACTCAAAATAGCAAATGAACATATAAAAATTCTTCTCTCCAAAGAATAACAACAATTATATTCAAAAGCAACTTAAATTTTCTCATTGTTTAAACAATCCCGAGCAACGCCGGGTAGACCTGCTAGTAATGAAATAAACAGCCCAAACAATCAGTATGAAGGCTATTATTTTAGTAAGAGTGGGGAAATAATGTTGGTTAACTCTTGAAAAATGATTGTCGAAATTAGTAAAATATCTAAGAAGTATGAAAAATAATGAAATGTGAGTTATTTGATTGGTGTGTTTGTAAAGAAATAACCAGCCCAGACAATGTCCCAAAGTTATTATTTAATAAGAGGGGAACGATAATGTAGGTTAACTCATGAAAAATGGTCGAAATTAGTAACATATCCAAGAATTGTGAGTTACTTGATTGGTGTGTTTGTAATTGAAATAAACAGCCAAGACAATGTCTCAAAGTTATTTTAGTGATAGTGGGGCGATAATATCATTAAATTGGAAAAAAATGATCGTCGAAATTACTAACATATCCAAGAATTACGAAAAACAATGACATGTGAGTTATTTGATTGGTGTGTTTGTTATGAAATAAATAGCCTAGAAAATGTAGCAAAGTTATTATTTTAGTAAAGGGGGGGGGGCGATCATGTGGATTAACTCATTAAATATGATTGTCGAAATTAGTATCATATCCAAGAATTATGAAAAATGATTAGATGCGAGTTACTTGATTGGTGTGTTTGTAATGAAATAATCAGCTGAGACAATGTATCAAAGTTATTATTTTAGTAAGAATGGGGCGATTATGGGGGTTAAATCATGAAAAGAAATTGTCGAAATTAGTAAAATATCCAAGGTTTATTAAAAATGATGAAATGCGAGTTATTTGATTTGTGTGTTTGTAATGAAATAACCAGCCTAGACAATGTCTCAAAGTTATTATTTAATAAGAGACGGACGATAATGTGTGTTAACTCATGAAAAATGATGGTTGAAATAAGTAACATATCCAAGAATTATGAAAAGTGATGAAATGTGAGTTACTTGATTGGTGTGTTTGTAATGAAATATACAGTTCCGACAATGTATCAAAGTTATTATTTTAGTAAGCGGCGGACAATAATGTGGGTTGAATTATGAAAAAGGATTGTCAAAATTAGTAACATTTCCAAGAATTATGGGATTTAACGAGATACGTCCAAATATATACTAGCAGATTACCCGGAGTCACCCGGGATTGTATGAGATACATGCAAATGTATGCAAGCAGAATACACGGGCGCCTGGGATTGAATGAGATAGATGAGATATACTAGCAGAATAACTGGCATTGCCTTGGATTGAATTAGATTCATTGAAATATATACTAACAGAATACCTTGTGTCGCCCAGGATTTAATGAAATTGATGGAGATATATACTAGCAGAATACCAGGCGTTGCCCGGGATTAAATGAAATAAGTGAGAATATATATTAGCAAAATACCTGGTGTCGCTTGGGATTGAATGAGATAGGTGGAATTATATATTAGCAGAATATCCTGCATCACACCGGATTGAATGAGATAGGTGGAAATATATAGAAGCAGAATACCAAGCATCACCCGGGATTTAATAATGCAGGTGCAGATAAATACTAACAGAATATCTGGCATCGCCTGGGATTAAATGAGATTGGTACAAATACAGAATAGACGAATACTTGGCGTCGCCCGGGATTGTATTAGATAGCTGCACATATACACTAGCAGAATATCCGGCGTTACTCAAGTTTGAATGTGATACGTGAGATAATTTACTAACAATATCCCCGGCGCTGCCTGGGATTGAAGGAGATTGATGGAAATATATTAGCAAAATACCTGGCATTGCCCGGGATTGAATGAGATAGAGGCAAATATATATTAGCAGAATAATCAGTATCGCTCTGGATAAAATTTGTACCGGAAATGGCTTAAACAATTTTCTATCTCAAAATTACTTTATTTGTGAAGTTGATTCTGGATATGGCTTAAACAGTTTAGGATCTCAAAATTACATTAATACATATATATTGTTGGTTTTCTATGAAAGTTTACTAGGCCAGTTTCTTTAGGGGGCGGGGCAATCTATATTTTTAAAAATTTTTTATGTAATTATCCGGGAATGATGTGATGGTTGAAAGTGGGTAGAAAGAAGCGTGATTATGTTAATTTTAAACGTGCTCTTAAGTTATCTTTTGGTGGTTAGGTTGGAGAAAGTAATGCCCATTTTGAGGTAAAAAAAAGTATGTGAAATTGATATTTTTATATGTATGTAAATTACCCGCCTTAGTGTAGGTAAAATTAGTTTAAGTATGTGTTTACCCGTCCTTGCAAAGATAAAATTATTTCATTTGCATGCTGTAAATTATCTAGATAAGATACAATTATTCCATACGTCTAATACCCGTCCTAGGTAGGTAAAATATTCTTTTGCTCGAAATAGCAAATGATACATAGACATTAAAAATTCTTCTCTCCTAAGAATAACAAATATATTCAAAATCAAATTCAATCATTGTTTATACAGTCCTGAGCAACGCCGGGTAGCCCCGCTAGTCTATAATATAAATCTCACCTGTCTGTTTAGATGTATGTATGTTTGCATGTCTGCCTAAAACTTTCGACAGAGGGGACAGATTTTCACGAAATCAGTATCGTTTTGAAGCTCTGCCCTTCAAACGACAAATATCGAAAAATTAACTAAAAACATTAATTCCTTCACCCTCAACTGGGCACTTTTCTACACCAATATTTTCGAATGTCATCCCCTCTTTTCAATTAACTAGCCTTAATTTAAACCTTCACATCCGGTTTGGCGATGGATGCAATTTTTTTTTCATGTTCTTTTCCCCCTTCATGGTATAGGTTTGAGCCTGCCTGCCTGCCTACTACAACATTTTTTTTGCTCAACACACACCTCCAAACACCGGGCACCCAGGCTAGTCCTTCATAAGAACCAGAAACTCCTTATTCTTAAAGGCCCTACTGCCTCTCACCAATGATACCAATTTCGCAGTTGATGCAAGAGCAAACTGTTTATGTAATTTCTCAGCCTTCATTCTTTTCTTCATTCTAGAGCATCTTTTTAAAGCTTCACAATGTAACACAAAGTTTCGTGACTTTTCACCCTGCAAAAACATATTTGTCAATGGATGACTATAATGTCCAGAAGTTGTCTTTTGCAATTTTATATATCTGCCTAAAATTTTACAGTCTTACTTGTCACTTTAAAAATCTAGTATCATGCAAGTAGTTTTTATTGATTTATAACTTAGTAATAAGGGTAAATCATTTTGAACAATATTAGCCTCTATGTATACTCTGACACCTTTTACACCTCCTATAGTTACCAGAAATTTAACTGCTTTAATTGCCTTTACCTCCCTTCCATCACCACAAGAAAATGTCCTGTTGGATTTCAAAGTCTTCACTAACCATCTCGGTCATTTAATGCACCAAGAAATACATTCAAGCAAAGTTCTCTAGTAACAGTTCCAGAACAGGTGGAATCCAACACTGCCATACCCAGTGTCTCTTTTCCAAGATTGGATATTTTTATATTAGAATCATTTATCAATATTTGATAACAGGACTCGGGATTAATTAATGAAAAGTGTACATGGTTTGAATCCACAACAGTGTTAATATTTCTAGGACTGAAACCAGTACAGTCTCAGGCAAAATGCCTAATAGAACCACATTTGAAACAACGCATTTTCCTACTGTGTCTGTCCGTTGGATATTTTTTGTTTCTGTTGTGATTCAGTTTTTTGTTTCCATTCAGTTTCAATTTCTTCCTTGATAGCGGGAACTGTTTTGCATTCCAATGAAGAAATATCAGAAAATGTAACGATGTTGCATGCCTGGGTAGCACTAATTCACCTTGCTTACAGGCTAAGAGTTAGTAGGGTGTTTGACATGGGGTTTAAGGAATTTATTTTTTCTCCAAAGTCTGGAATATGTCTTTATTGCTGATATGATAAAATGAAAAGAACGGTAAAGTTTACATAGTGACAAAAAGTCTGCTTTGTCACTGGTTCACCTCTTATAGTTAAATGCCAGACCGCTTGTGTAAGTGATAGGAATTAAACCCTGAGAGATAATATAGTTTCTTTAAGAGAAAAATAATTTGAATTGAAGAGAAAGAAAGAAAAAAGGGAAAAAGAAGTAAAGAGAGATATGGTTATGAAAGAGAAAGAAGATATTTACAAGAAAAGAAAAAGAACATAAGATAATGGGATAGAAAATGGAAAGAGTAATCTCTATAGAGGAAAACAGAATGATCTTAAAAAAAGGGTGGTTGGAAATTACATTTGATAAAAACCATTGTGTTTTTAGAAATAGGAGGGATTTGGCTTGCTGGCATTGAAGAAAACACATCGTCCCTGGGCTCTTGCCCAAGGGGCAGGAAATCCTCATAAGAGCTAAGTTGAAAGGCTCTTGTTCCTAGCTGGGAAATTATCTAAATGAACTTAAGTTGTACAACCTGCATCACGAAGCCATCAAGAACCCAAAGAACAGCTTTCCTTGTACAAAGTTTACTATGAAGATCTTTTAAATAATTATTTTTGTTCCTAAGAAATGATCTCAGACTTATTTTTGAATTGTTGACTTGAAACACGGTTTATTACAGCACGGACGCCAAGTTGCATCTACAAAGGATGAACTCAACTGCAGCATCTAATGACGAACGGCCAGCTGAAGATAAGAGTTGCCACATAGATTTAGGGTTGTGCATGTTTTGCATGGCCAGAGTATCAAAACAGTATTTTCCAGTGACCAGTGAGAGTCTGGTCACCCTTGAAAGGTCCACCACTAGACAGTTAAGAGTGTAGTCTGCTGGGTTGCATCTATGGTTCTGTGAGCCAGGATCAATGAACACAGGCAGGGGTATATTACAAATGTGGTCCCGTGAACCAGGATTGTGATGGATACAGCCCAGAGGACATAAAAACAATTTTTTTAAAGTATCTTTCATTGCTGCAGAAGTTAAACTTCCACATGTTGTCCTAATTTTTTTGTTTTATTTTGATACAAAAAACATTTCAAACAAAAAATGCTTGCACTCCTTCTGGTAGAGAAATTCTGTATTTATGTAATTTCTGGTACAAAAATTCATAATGCACCAAAAAGTCATTAATGTTTATTCCAGTAGCTCTTTTGTAAGAAGAAAATTCCTTGAATGACATGTATGCTATCGTGTTTCCGTCCCTTAAATATATTTCATACAAACTGGTCTGTAATTTTTTTTAATCCATCAGTTCGGCCGATATCTGTGATGTCTAAGTGTACATTTCAGTGTACATCTCTTCACTTTACAAAATAGGTGGCTGTTTCATAACTAATGCCATCTTTCTTTCAATTGTGTTTCAACATAAGTTGAACAAATATAATATCTATTACAAGAAAAAATACACTCTGTTACTAAGTACTTAGTAGCAGAGTGTATTCTTAGTACTTAGTACTACTAAGTACTTAGTAGCAGAGTGTATTCTTAGTACTTAGTGCTTCCCACAATTTAGGATAAACATGGTTTACTGTTGGCCAGATGCTATATTGAATATGCACTTGAGACAAGGGACATAACTGAATATATAGCAGAAGACCACCAAGTTTGATAACTCCAAGTTAACAGAAGTGAATGTAATTTTATTCTTAGGTTGCTGTTGTTTCAAATTTGATAATATTGAAACTGATAGTTGATGGAATTATTCTAAGTGATATTTTTCAGTTAACAGTACCACTGAATGTAATTGCTTTTGAAATTTCTGAATTTCCTCCCATAAATTTCATCTGTATTTTCTTAGAGAATTTGAAAATAAACCAAAACTTTACCTAGAATTATTGCTTTATTCATAAGTGAAATAATTTTATCAGTTTTGGCTAGTAAATAAAAATATTTAGTTGTCAAAGATCAACTAAAGGTAAATTTGCCTATAGAGCTCTATGAAGATAGGCCATTTTGATGCCTACCAGCTCGGTAATACCATCCCTGGCAATATAAATTGCCATCACTTCATTCCAACATCCCAATACAGGGAAATTAAGTATTGATACAACAATCTTTGTTGATTATTTCTTCCTGGCCATGCCAGCACCACAGAATGAGATATCAAATGCAATGACTTCATCACTTGCATCTTTGATGAGTTTTGGTGGCTGGCATTGATTGAGGTTATAAATAAGGATGAACTTGCAAATTCCTGCATCCACATGAGACATCAGCTCAATTTCACTGGCCTTGTACAGATGATAAGGGATGGATTCCATTGAACAAGGTAATCATGAAGATTGCAACACCAAATACATCAAGTGGAAGAACATATTTCCTCACAGATGAGGAAAAGAACAAAACCTATAACTACTTTAATAGATGTTGAAAGTACTTAGACTATTTACTTCTGATGATTTTCGTACATATTAGTTTGCATATTTCAATGATGCATATGCAATCTGCTGAACCGTCAAAATTCTCCTGGCGTTTAAGTCAAAATTTCTGTAAATACAGGGTTTCCCATTTGGGTTCCAAAGGTGGGGGGGGGGGAGACAAATTTTTCGGACACTCATTTGAGATCCATAATCTCCTGGGGAGGGGGTAAAGTGATGTTTTTGAGCTATTTAGACCAAGAGAGATTGTTTTAAATTTGTTTGGAGTCTTTTAAAAGCTATTTTAAAAGTCAGACAACAATTTTCTGTCTGACCCCCCCCCCCCGTAGGAAACCCTGAAATAAGAGAAAATTTGTAGGTCTGAAAGCTCTCACTTAACATTTTGATCTATGTTTTCAGCAAAGCTTTCTCTGTTTTTGTTATACTACACTAGTCTGTTACAAATATTGCAATTATTTTAAACTGAGGAATTTTTTTTTAAAATACCAAATGTCAGTGTTTAAATACGTCAAAATAGTGGTAATGCCAAGAGATATTTTTTGATTTTGTGGAAGTTTCATCCTATGTTATTTCAAAAATCTTAAAGTTCCAGGAAAAGCACCACAGTTATCGTTTTTGTTGCTCTGCTTTAAAGGGCCATGGTGGCACTTGAATTGATCAAAGCAAGTTCTTTTCTTTCATTTGATTCCTTTCTAATTATGACTTTTGGATTCCTTACCCTTGTAAACATACATGGGGGAAATTTAGGACCAAGAGGATTATTTGTGGCCTCAAAATTGAAAATTTTCTAAAAGTCTTGGTTCCAAAATAGGGTGTTGTAATGCACCAATTTCTTATTTCTGGACCAAAATCAACTCTGGAAAAACGGGTTCCTTTATCCAAATATAACTGAAAATGCAGATTTCTATTAGTTTTTACCTAAATTTTATGCGATGTTCATAAAAAAAAATCTGAGGGGGCTGGTGTCAGAGCTGGATGATATGGGCTGGAATGTCATGTGTGTGTGTGTGTGTGTGTGACTCCCATCGTGTAATGATACTCGGAATGCTAACCCGTCCACATCTACATAGTCTGTCAAGGCCAATGTTTGTTGATTGATGTCATCTCATCTCAATCTGCTCAGCAGCACAACCAGCATTCCACAGTGTCAAACTGAAAAAATGCTTTCAACCTTTACAAACCCAAAATTTTCCATAAACTGTCTGTGTTGTAAAACTCATTGACACTCCTAAAACTGCTTATTAAACTAATTCTAAATATATTGACCTCTATTGTCCAGTATATTTGTTTCAATCACTGCCAAACTTCGATTAACAATCCTATTTTAATTTTCTTTTGTGTTTTTTTAATAAACAACCTCCTCTCCATTATTTTGATAAATTTATTTCCATTTTTTTTGTTATGATTTTTCTTTTTTTTTTTTTTTTGTATTACTAGCACTTTTGAGGAAGAATGTTGATAGTATGATATGGTATTCAATTCTCGTTATAAACTTGAATGATATGACACAATAAGTAGAGTAAACATTTTTCACCAGTTAGGCACCGAGAAGCATAAGAGGTAAATGAAGGTTTTTATGAAGAGATAAACAATCTTAATAGAGAATTTTAGTTCATGTTTTGCACTATAAATTCTCAATAATCTTGTGTTATGTATTTTTTTCCCTTTTAGGGAATGACCCCAATCTGAGGACCTATAAATGCTAAAAATGCAACAAAAGAACTGTATGCAACAGTTTGGAGCATAAATTATGTGAAAAATAAGGTGATTAGCTATGTTTAATTTCGATTAATATAAAAAAAAATGTAATATAATTGCATTTTAGTGAAAATAATATTTTTTTTATAATAAGTCTACTTAATACACAATCAGTGGGAAGAAAATGTAATCTCAATTTTGTGGTTAGAATTTAGAAATGTATGAAACAATGAAAATCACATTTATGGATATGTAATTGCAATGCAGATTTTTTACACAAACGAACATACAATGTGCATTTAACTCTTTTGCTTTTGAACAACAAAAAAAGAACATGCAAAAAAAATTCAATGGAGATAAATCTGGAAATGTGTGTACATGCAACACTAAAACTTTGTAAAGAGCACAATTTTAACATAATCTTCAATATGAAATTTGTTATAATTTATGTTGAAAATTTAGACACACTGACAGAAGTGAAGCAAGTTAAATGAACGAGGAAAATGTTTATTTGCGATCTTCTTATATATTATTCCTTAATTGGAATTCATTTTTGAGATGAGCATTATATATATTAATTTTTTTTTTATTTCGGACTACTAGTCTCATCTTTATTAGTTGTTTTTCATCTTTTATTGGTTTGTTTATTCACAACGTTTCGGCCAACTATTCCTCTGGCCTTCGTCAGGTGGTAACCGCGACGGATAGGAACTTCGAATCTCCTAACTGCATTCTCAGCCATCACTGCCATCCGTAGTTGTTGTCGTCTCACCACATTTTTGGCCAAGTAAACCTCTGGCACGCTTTGGGTGGGATTGAAACCGCTATCTTCAGACAATGTTCATCTGAAACTGTAGAGATTCAACGTCTATCAACTGCGCCACGGGCCCCGAAGATAAAAGATGAAAAACAACACAACTAATAAAGATGAGACTAGTAGTCCGAAATAAAAATAAATTAATAGATATAATGTTCATCTCAAAAATGAATTCCAATTAAGGAATAATATATATACCAATCGGTACGGACCCGACTATGGAAGATCAGATAATAAATAAACATGGATTTATAAGATCAAAGAATCCCACCGTGGCACAGTTGATAGAGACGTTGAATCTCTACAGTTTCAGATGAACATTGTCTGAAGATAGTGGTTTCTATCCCACCCAAAGCGTGCCAGAGGTTTACTTGGCCAAAAATGTGGTGAGACGACAACAACTACGGATGGCAGTGATGGCTGAGAATGCAGTTAGGAGATTCGAAGTTCCTATCCGTCGCGGTTACCACCTGACGAAGGTCAGAGGAATTAGTTGGCCGAAACGTTGTGAATAAACAAACCAATAAAAGATGAAAAACAACAACTAATAAAGATGAGAATAATAGTCCGAAATAAAAATAAATTAATATGCGATCTTCTTCTTCGGTCAAAGAAATTAACTTGAAAGTTAGTTGTTTAGTAGTGATCACCCTTTCTGCCTCTACTAATTATGAATACTTAAATGGCTAGAGCAATACCCTCAATTGACAGCTGATAACTCCCTCCATCTTTTCTAAATTTTACATATATCCACAATGGATAATATCATGCAAATGTAAAAGAAAGGTTTAAAATCAACCAATAAAAACTTCTAACCTTTTGTTAAAACAGAAAAAAAAAAATCGAGCATAACAAGTGAAAGGAGATCGAGAGACAAAACTTCAAAAGGTTCATTTTTACACTGAAAATGAAAGTTAAACATTAACGTGTTTTGTTGAGATTTAATATAGGCAAAATTATAAACATTAACGTGTTTTGTTGAGATTTAATATAGGCAAAATTATAAACATTAACGTGTTTTGTTGAGATTTAATATAGGCAAAATTATAAACATTAACGTGTTTTGTTGAGATTTAATATCGGCAAATAAGTTTTGAAATAAAGTTTTCAAAAATGTTTATATATGAAAACCTTCAATGAAAGTTAAGCTTGATCAAAGTCCAACAAAAAACAGGAAATAGAAAGAAACAAACATGGAAAGAAACAATGGAAAGAGTTATTGTTTGAACACCACTGTAATGTAGAAACATTTTCATTAATTTTTATCTTTATAGCAAAGATGCATGACTGTAGCTTTTCTAATCTATCTAATAAGCATGTCAAAAGGAGTTTCTCAACCCAAACACTCCTCACTGTTCTACATCAACCTCTCATCTGTTTGTCACTCTGTCTTCTAATTACATTAATTGCCTGTTTATTTTATATCTCTATCTTTTCGTTCATTTTTTTTAACTAATATTTTGATCTGTAATGCTTGGTAATTATTTCAAAGTAAGCTATGGTTTCTTTTGGATATTTTATGATCTATAAAGCCATAAATAAATTATATTTATTATATGAAAGCATAAATTTGTAATTTTCAGCTTTCTTACATAAAATATTTTAAGTATAGAAACTTTTTTATTTGCCTCTTCAATGCCAACTATTTCTGTATTCAGCTGTTTATGAATGAAAAAGTGTTTCATTTAAATCAATAAAACCAATAAAATCGTTTTAATTTTTGTAAAAAGGATCACAACCGCTTGAGAAGCAATGTCTAAGTTGATTTTTATGACACAGACACATTAGTGTCTATGTATAAAGACAAGGTGTAAAACTAATTTTTTTTTAATTAACAATAATATTTCAATGTGTTTCAGTAGTGCAAACTATTGATAGTTATTACATTCATGCATCATGTTGTAAACTGAGACTATTAAATGGAAATGGGTGATTAATATTGCTGTTCCCTACACCCATCTTCAAAACACTAGACTCAACTAAATTTTGACCAGTGAAAATTTATATAAATAAAACAATAGGTATATGTATGTGTGCCTGTCTGTAAATATTAAACTGCTAAACTCTTAAACTACTAATCATATAACACTGAAATTAAGGGGAAATCATAATCATACAACAAAGATGGTCTATAATGAGTAAAATCTTTGTTTGGATGGATAAATAACACGTATAGAATTTGACAAGTTGAAATAAAAATGTTCATTTCAACTTGCTGACATTTTTATTAGAAATTTAATCATAGCTAAAAGTGGTTTAACTTTATAACTTTCTTATTTATCTATCAGGATGGCTCAAACGGTAATGAATACGGTTGAAGCGCTAAATGTTTATTTTTTCTTTTTGTTTTGTTTTTTTTTTAAAAAGGAGTCACCACTTCTCAAGCTGCTGATGGCACTCAAGTCCTTTTTGTTTTTACTTTTGAAATCAGTACTATATATTATATAACATTATATATATATATATATATATATATATATATATATATATAAAGGTTCAATATAATATCCAATAGAGAATAGGCTCTGTAATAAAAAATACGAAATCTACATAAATTAAAATATATTAAGTGTATTTTACAAACAGCAAGGTCGGGTGCCCCCTTGCTAGTGTATAAATGAAAAGTTAAATTAGAAAAACAATAGTGTGTATATATATATATATGTGTATATAAAATACTTTCAAATAGGAAATAAAATATTTGTTCAAAATATAGGTATTCCTATGGGTTTAGATTCTACAGCTTTCTGGGCAGATCTATATTTACTAGAATATATGTCATCAAAAATAAAAAATGACATATCTAAAACGGATAATTATCATGGTTGCAGGAGATTTATAGACGACCATATATGTATAAATGATAATGAGGAATTTGAAAAAAATAAACATTTGATTTATTCTAATGAGTTAAACTGTGAACACAGAGAAACAAACACTACATTCCTGGAGGATGGAATATTTATTTATAAAAATGTTTGATAAAGGAAACCTCTTCCCCTTTAAAATAATTTATATGGCATATAAACACAGCATATGCCTATATATATATATATATGCTTTAAAGTAGCATTTATGTCCAAGTTTTTAAGAATGGCTCATGTTACCCTAAATTTGATAGATTTTATACTCCCAGTATCTAGTTTAGTAATAAAAATGATTAGACATAAAACAAAATTTAGATAAAGCATTTACTCAGTATCCTGATACTTTTAAATCATATCAAATTAACCAACGTAGGTTCATAAATAGAATATATCCAGAACCAGAAATAATAGAAAATATCCAGAACCACACGAGTAATCTATATGTGTATGTGTGTGTACATTTCCCTACTAAACTACTCGGTCAATTTTCAGTCTCCAGACTCAAGATTTGACATAAGGGGTACTGAGATTTGGGAAAATCTTTTTAATTGGTTTTCGGACAGAAATTTGGCTATCAAGGGGCCAAAGTTCAACAATTTGACTTTTGAAAACTCTATCAAACTCCTCTGTCAACTTTGGGTCAAAACATTTGAAATTTTAGATGTAGGTTACTTGGACATGGATCAAACTTTTTAATTTGATTTGAGCCCAAAGCAATAAATGTTAAGGGGTCAAAATTGGAGTCGAATTTTTTAAAAATTTGACCTCTGCGGTCTCTACCAAATTACTCAGCCAATTTTTGGCCTAAACATTTGAAATTTTACATAAAGTGTATTCAGACATAGGACAAGCTTTGTAATCATTTTTTGGTGAAAAATTTGGCTGCCAAGAGGTCAAAGTTGAAAGAGTTGATTTTTGCAGTCTCTAGCAAACTATTCAGCCAATTTTGGGTCTAAACATTTGAAATTTTACAAAAAGGGTATTCAGACACGCAGCAAGCATTTTAATCAGTTTTGGGGCAAAAATTTGGCTGCCAAGAGGTCAAAGTTGAAAGAGTTGACCTTTGCAGATTCTGCCAAACTCCTCTGCCAATTTTGGCTCTAAACATTTGAAATTTTAGATGTAGATTATCTGGACAGGAGTCAAAATTTTTAATATATGCACATAAAGTTATGAACAGTACATAGGGCCCGAACAAAGCTGAGTTGTACTGCTAGTGTATAATATATTTAAAAATATCTGAGCAATATACATATAGGATGATGTGTTACAAAAATGTATATTATTTTTAATTTTATACATATTTTCATATATACCTTATAGTTTTATCAACTATTAATTATAGAGATGGTACAAGCAAATAAGAATGTAAATATATAAAAATAATACTAATAACAAAGAAGGGTGGTGATAAGTAGTTGAATGCATTCAATCAAACACGTTATAAAAACAGTAGTTTGTAAATAGGCATATAAATTTGTGGAGAAAAGGATGGCAGACACAGGTAAGAAATATTTTTTTAAATGACATAAATTGGTTTCCCTTAAATTATCTGAAAAAAAAAAAAAAACTAAATCCAGTTTTAAAATAATTTTTTTCATGTGTTTTAAGGGAGGTGGTGTTTGATAAACATTTCTGGGGAGCCATGATTTAATATACCGTTTTGTTTTTAAATCCCTGAAACAGTGTTTCATGGTAAATAACTGATGATCCCTTTAAGAACATTAATACTATTGTTTGTTCATGTAAGTAAAACGATTTATACTGACAAAATAACGTTCCAATGAAGAACAAAATTCTTATTTTTTTGTTTTTAAGATTTTAAAGAAACTTCCAAGACATATATATATATATATATATATATATATATATATATATATATATATATATATATATATAAACTTTTATTTATACAAAATTTTGGTTACATATGTGCATACGTTTCAGCTAATAGCCTTATTTGGTCAGAATGAACATAAAAATATGAATAATTTTGACTAGAGGCTCTTACGAAGCATAATGAACAGCAAGTAGAATTATTGTTAACTTTGATAGCAAAGTGTTGTTATTTATTCATATCTTTCGTTAATTGCTTTTGTGCTTGTTGGCTCACTTACTGGCAATAGGATGAAGCTACTATTCATTTTTTGGCAATATAGGTGAAAGCAATTCTATTAAGTATTTCCAATACTTTTTTTGCTGTGGCAAAAGCAAACCTCTGATGGCATACAAGCAGCGATATACAGTGACAGAATCATGTTCACAAACATACATTATTTTATATATAGATGTATATACACGTGTGTGTATGTATATGCAATAACAAACATACCAACATTCATATACAGATTTATATGCCTATTTACAAACTACTGTTTTTATAACGTGTTTGATTGAATGCATTCAACTACTTATCACCACCCTTCTTTGTTATTAGTATTATTTTTATATATTTACATTCTTATTTGCTTGTACCATCACTATAATTAATAGTTAATAAAACAGTCACATTCATATACAAATTCACTAATGTACATCGCTAAAGAAATAACAAATAACATTAAGGGTAACGGACCACCATAATATTAACATAAAAATACAATGAAATAGAATCATAAAATATAACATGTTCCCATTTATTCCTAGGTATCAGCAGCAATGCTTATTAGCTATCTATAACCATGTATGTTTCTCCAGCTCTCCAGAACATTAGCCAAGTCTAATAATAGTTAAACCAGTTTACTAATATATGTATACTCTTAACATTTTATGCTGGTCTTTTTCATTTATTCCTTTTTGCAATGTTTGTTCTTAATTCCTTCTGCTGCTTTTCGTATTCATTTGTTTTTGTTTTTCTCTTTTGTTTATCTAATGCATTCATGTACACAAAACCAGTTTCAGTAACTTATGTGATATTTTAAGCTTGCTGCTGGGTTAGTATTTTTAGACTGAGCTAATATACAGGAGAGATATAAAATTTCTAGGTTATTTGAGTTTTAAGTTGATATAATAAAAGTGTGTCTTTCATGAAGACATGCACATATAGCCTTGTTACTATGTCATGTATTGTCATATAATAACACCATGTAATAAAATGTGGGTGGAGCTATCTAAAAAAAAAAAAAAAACTTTTTTAAATGCATATGTTGTATGTATTGTAAATTTTCAAATTGTATGAATTAAGTGTAAATTTTCATATATGTTTCATATTGTATGAATTAAGTGTAAATTTTCTGTGCAACAATGTTTTAAGAGTTGGACCAAGAGGATAATTAAAAAGATATATAAGAAATAATAACAATGTTACAACAATCAATAAAATGTGTTCAACAAAATGATAATATTCAAACTTATAACAGGAATACAATTGCAAAGGCACAACATTGACTACTGAATTATCTACACATACAGAGAGAGAAAGGGAGACTACACAAATCATTTGCTGACCATTATGGAACTGACCAAATGAACAGAGGCCAATCTATGTTAGACCATGATCAGACTTCTGTGCCGTCAGGTGGACAGATAGTTGTTGGAAGAGCCTCAGCAGGAAGACCGCAAAGTAAGAGTGGGATTACCAAGTCATCCATGTTTGGCAGCACAAATATTCTCTGAGAAAAAAACAAAAATCCATCACATTTGAAGATGAAAAAGAAAAGAGAAAAAGAATCTACATTTGATCGGTCATCTGTATTGGCGAGAAATGTTTTTAATACAAAATCTGTCACACTAATTTTTTTAATACAAAATCTGTCACAGTATTTTTTTTTTTCAAATACAGTTTTTCTTACAACTTGCCTTATCAATTTAAAAAGGTCAAATATTTTCAGATGAAATCTTAAAATATTTAATATTGCTAAAAATGAAGTCTACAAAGAATTTTATCTGACATAGTATTTGAAAGAATTTTTAAAAGTTGAAATGGGAGTATTAATTAAAGTAAGCGGTACCTAAAAAGGTATAAATTAATAATCTATTTTATCCAATTGGATATGAATTCATTTAGAAAATAAATTTGATTCTAAAAAGAATCCACGAGAATAAATAACTGAATAATACAGGAATAAAAATTCAATAATTTTATACTAGATTTCTCGAACTGAAGTTTTGCTTGTAAGCAACATGCATATTAGGTCGGTGGATTATCCAACTTTTTTGAATAAAAAAAGTTGGATAATAATCAATGGTAAGTATCAACAACAGAGACAAGATTTTTTTATATGTTTAGTAAGTTTTAAGCAATTAGTTTTACAGATTGTGATAGAAAACTCTTTAAAGGTAATGATAATCATTTGGGGATAGGTTTTACCAAAATTTTAGTCACAATTGCCACACTAATTTTCAGAAACTTAACCCTTGTCATTACTAAGATATTTACATGAAAACAAAACTATCAACAAAAGATTAACATAGCTGACTTGTTTATGTAGAACTTAAAATGCATTGTGATAGCTGGAATTTCATAATTAAATTATTTTTTTAAATAAAAATATAAAAGAAAATGTTAAAACTCCTATTTATATTTTTATTTTAATAATTAATAGTAAATAAAAGAAAAAGACTTATAATTAAAAAAAAAACAAAAAAACACATAGATGCACACATATATATTGTTTGTCACACATATAAATAAAAACAAAACAAACATAATCACACTTTTGTAACAAAAATACAGAAAGAATTTAAGAAATGTTTCTTTGGAATATGATAAACAGCAATAATCAATCCATTAGAAAAAGCAAATCAGTTTTAGTCAGAAAAGTTCCTTAAACAGAAAATCCATAAAATCTAAATTTCAAAAGACATTGTAAAAACTTTTTCAAAGTATTTCAACAATCTCACCTGAAATTCAATAATCAATTTCTTTTCAATCCATTCTGTTACATGTGTTACTGTCACCTCACGCTCACCAACTTTAGGCTTTGCTACAAGTGTCAGCTGTGGGTTATCACGAAAACCATACCTGGAAATGAATAAAACAAATTATAGTTGAAGAACACATTAAAGAATGAAAATAATGTGAAGGCATTAAAATATTTTGGAGAAGAAACACTACTACATTTAAAATGTAATTTGTTTTGGACTGGACTTTCTGATAATGAAGACAGGTGGAGTATCTGATAATATAGAACTTTTAACAAAATAAGGAATTGAATCAGTACTAAGGTGACTTAGAGAGTTTGACTTGGTTGAAATTCTTATCAATGTTAAATATCATACAGATTTTGAATTATGCACAGCTTTGCTCAGAATATGATGTCAACTGCTCAGGTTTGTCTATAATCTGATGTAAGACACTGATCAGTCAATCACAATGCGCAGTAATGAGCAGATAATCTTCACATAATGAGAAGTCATCTCCCTCTCAGTACAGACCAATAAGTCTCCTGTGTGTTATGAGTAAGTTGCTGGAATCCATATTAAATAGAGAAATAGTGAACCACCTCAGCAGGAATAACCTTCTTAGTGACACACAATATGGTTTCCGCTCTGCAAGATCTACCGCAGATGTGCTGACGGTTATATCCCACAGGATTAGTGAATCTCTTGACAAAGGCTTCCTTTCTAGGACAATTGCTCTTGACATATCAAAGGCCTTCGACAAGGTATGGCATAAGGGTCTACTTCACAAGATTTCCAGCTATGGTATAACTGGAAATGTTTTCTCAATCATTAAATCATTTCTCTCCGATAGACTCATAAGAGTAGTGGTAGATGGACAAAAATCGGAGGCCTGCAATATAAATGCTGGAGTCCCTCAAGGGTCAATCCTGGGCCCAACTCTCTTCCTGATCTACATCAATGACCTCCCTAAACACATACTTAAATCATTCGTTGACATCTATGCTGATGACACAATCATCTACGGCAACACATCAAAGGCTGTAAATGACAAAGTTCTCTCTGATTCTCTCTCCTCTGATCTCGAGCGCGTGGTTCAGTGGGGGAAGATGTGGCTGGTTACCTTTAATGCATCCAAAACCAAACTCCTATCCTTACATCATCAACGCTCTGATCCCCATCGACAGCGACGTCGAGCCAAGTAGCGACGTTCACGAAGAGGCTCCGCGGAGATCGCAGCGAGAGAGACGGCCGCCATGTTAGTCGAGCGACTACGTGATGAGTTGACATGTGATGATCATGTAGATCAAGGGGGCGTGTGGTTTGAGTTGCCCCCCTTTGCAAATTGGCTGTTTGGAGAAATGGAAAACTAGATGGCTCTGTGTGGTTTAAGTTGTCCCCCTTTGCAAATTGGCTGTTTGGAGAAATGGAAAACTAGATGGCTCTGGTTGATAGTCAATTTGCATAAGTGGAGAAATGGGCAGCATATAAACGGTACTTTTTTTAAGCAGGGTGAAGAGCGCAGAGAGGGAAACGACGGTTGGAAGAAGTGACGGCAAATTCTTTTTGTGACGGTGAATTATTTTTGGACGTTGAAGAGCTCGACCTTTTGGAAGGAACAGCTGTGTCTTATATATTTTTTTTCTACTTCACTACAAGCTATTTCGGCAGTTGCTGCAGAACTATAGAAATATGGTCCGGAAAGCCATTGATAAAGGCCATCTTAAGCATCACCATCAAGATACAGCGGTATCAAGCTGGCTACATCCGCGATGTCCCGCAACTTAGCGACAAGTTTAACCTTGGTCAGCCAGGTTATAACTACGATTCCCTGCTCACTCTCTTTTTTCCTGATTACACAGGTGAGGGTGCTGGCCAGGAAAAAAGAGAATGAGCAGGGAATCGTAGCTGTCGCTCAACGAAGCAAACTGCAGCAGGAAGTTGTGAAGGACGAAACCCAGGTTCTCTGGCAGATGCTACCGATGCCAAGGGCCCCATATGGCGAGGGAGTGCAGGGAGCCAAAGCCAGAAGTCACGTGTTACCGCTGTGGGGAAGTCGGTCACATCAGCAGATTCTGTCCCCAGGGAAAACGAACAGGGGGAAGCCACTGCGCCAGTGGCTACCCCACTTATTCGATGAAGGCGCTTCAGGGTATGTCACCACAAGTAGAGGTGACCCTAAATGGACGAAGTGCAAAAGCCCTTGTCGACACGGGCTGTACTTCAACAATTGTCACCAAAGACATGGTTGACACATGCAATGGAACCAGCAGCATTACGGCAGTTGACGGCAGAGAGGTGAAGTGCAATGGCACAAGTATCGTTCGGTTGATGGTACGTGGGATGTCACTAACAATCCAGGTGATTGTTATTACCAAAATTGTCACGGGTGTCGATGTGGTGCTAGGGATGGACGCAATTGCTCGACTAGGGGGCGTTACAGTATATAGGAACTCCGTGAGATTTGGAGGAAATCAAGGGGATGCAGGTGTGCAATTCGAAAAAGGTTTCACAGGAACGGCCGGGTTAGACAAAAGTTGCACGATAGAGGACCAAGATTTCTCTGCACACTTTGATGGTGAGAAATGGACAGTCAAGTGGGCATGAAAGGGAGAACCTCCCATACTGAACAACAGAGTGGAATGCTACGAGCATACGTTGCGAGGAGGCGCAAGAGTTGAATTTGAGATTGAATTTGAGAAGGAGGTGGACCGATGGATCTTAGAGGGGATTTTAAGACCATGGACGGAGAAGGTGGAAGGTGTGCTGCCGTTAATGGCGGTTGTTCAGCCCACAAAACAAAAAAATCGGCCAGTACTCGGCTTCAGGGAGCTGAATGTACACGTTGCGTGTCACACGGGAGGCGATGTGATAGACATGTGCGGAGAGACCATGCGAGAGTGGAGGCAGATTCAGAAGGCTGCGACGATTGTGGATTTAAAATCTGAATACCTACAGATCCACATTTCACAGGAATTCTGGAAATACCAGCTGGTCAGATACAAGGGCCGAACGTACTGCCTGACTAGGTTGGGTTTTGGCCTGAATTCTGCACCAAAAATCATGGCAGCGATCCTCAAAACGGTGCTAAGCAAGGAGGACGCAGTCAGAAGAGCCACCAGTTCCTACATTGATGATATTTTGGTGGATGAGACGGTAACAACTGCAGAGGACGTAGTAAAACACCTCAACAGCTTTGGGCTAATTGCAAAACGCCCGGAATCGTTGGAGGGAGGAGCTGTGTTAGGGCTCCAACTAAGAAAGGACCAGATAGGACGGTTAGTGTTCCGGAGAGGAAATGAGATCCCGGAGGTGTCGGAAAAATTGAGCAGGCGAGAACTCTTCTCAATATGCGGAAGATTGATGGGCCATTACCCTATTGCAGGATGGCTACGGACTGCATGTAGTTATATCAAAAGGCGAGCTAGTGGAGCGAAGTGGGAGGATGGAATTTATAAAGAGACTGTGGACATTATGAGAGAGATTATTGAAGAGGTGAAGAGGGAGGATCCAGTGATAGGTGTTTGGCATGTACCCAACAGTGCAGAAGGTGTTGTGTGGTGTGATGCAAGCTGTATAGCAGTGGGGGTCACCTTGGAGATAGGTGGTGTTACTGCAGAAGATGCTGCTTGGTTGTGGAAGAAGGACGACGTGGCTCACATAAATGTGGCGGAACTGGATGCGGTTATGAAGGGCATCAACTTAGCCTTGAAATGGGGGCTACAGAATGTTGAGATGAGGACCGACTCAGCCACTGTGTTCTCTTGGATCCAGTCCGAAGCTACAGGAGAAAGGAGGGTGAAGACGAAAAGCGCTGCCGAGATGCTAGTAAAGCGTCGATTGATGATGTTAAGGGAGCTGATTAGGGAATTTGATCTTCAACTTAGGGTGGCTATCGTTCGTTCAGCGAAGAACAGAGCAGATGTGATGACGAGGGTGCGGAAGACCTAGCTAAAGACACCGAATGAGGCGGCTGTTGCAATATGTTGTTTGAATGAAGACACTCTGAAGGATTTGCATGACATGCACCATTTTGGAGTGGATAGAACCTTGTTCTTGGCCAGAAAGGTGGACCCCAGAATCACAAAGGAGGCCGTTAGGACAGTGGTTAAGAGATGCAGCCGGTGTCAATCAATCGACCCTGCGCCGAGTAGACACGAAGCTGGTGAGGTTCAGGTGGCAGAGAACTGGAGCAGATTGGCGATAGGCGTAACGCACTATCGACAGAGGCCGTATCTGTCAATGGTCGACTGTGGACCAGGAAGAATAGCCATTTGGAGGGAAATCAAGGCGGAAAATGCAAGTGAAATTGCAAAGGTCTTGGAAGAGGTGTTTTTGGAGAGGGGTCCAGTGACGGAAATGCTAATGGACAATGGAATTGCCTTTCGCTCAGCTGCTATGGAGAATGTGTTGGATAAGTGGGGAGTGCGGCGCTATTTCAGGGCTGCATATAGACATATAGACCAGGCGGAAACGGAATTGTGGAGCGGCATCACAGGACCATTAAGGCTATAGCTGAAAGGGGCCAGATTTCGCCGCTAGAAGCTGTCTTCTGGTATAATATGGCTCCAAAGTCAGGGCAAAAAGTGGAGTCAGTGCCGCAGAGGGCAGTCTTCAAGTACGAGTGGCGGCATCCCCTAACTGCACAGGTACCCGTGGAGGAAGGCGAGAAGCGAGCGACTGTGCGAGAGGAAGTGTGGATCAAACCGCCTGATGCTCGCTGTACCACACGCTTGGGGAGGGACATTGTGACAAGTGTCCAGTCCCCGAACAATGTATCTATCGACGGCATCCCTCGACACATCCTTGATGTGCGGCCAGTAGTGGTGTCATCAGAGGAAGACAGTGACGTTGAGCCAAGTAGCGACGTTCACGAAGAGGCTCCGCGGAGATCGCAGCGAGAGAGACGGCCGCCATGTTGGTCGAGCGACTACGTGATGGGTTGACATGTGATGATCATGTAGATCAAGGGGGCGTGTGGTTTGAGTTGTCCCCCTTTGCAAATTGGCTGTTTGGAGAAATGGAAAACTAGATGGCTCTGGTTGATAGTCAATTTGCATAAGTGGAGAAATGGGCAGCATATAAACGGTACTTTTTTTTAAGCAGAGGAAGAGCGCAGAGAGGGAAACGACGGTTGGAAGAAGTGACAGTGAATTCTTTTTGTGACGGTGAATTATTTTTGGACGTTGAAGAGCTCGACCTTTTGGAAGGAACAGCTGTGTCTTATATATTTTTTTTATTTTTTTTTTTCTACTTCACTACAGTCAACATAGAAATTGCTATGTAGTTATTGTGTTCTAAGCATTTTCCTAGTTCACTTTATGTTTGAAAATTATTTCAATAAACACGTTCTGGGTATATTGTGTTTTTTCTCAACCTCCTTAATAACTTGAAACACTGAAATCAACAGATATTCCTATCTTCTGCTATAGTTTCGCTAATACTGCTTTAAATACTTTTATTTTTTGACTGGAGTGGAGTATTGTAAACACTTTCTCAAAATTTAATGGATTTTAGCACCCATTCCTTTAATATTTAAAAAAATGTAAATTCGTTAATAATTTGATACACAGTGTAAATTAATCAGATCCCAAAAAGAATTGCATTACATGTTGCATAGGTGCATCATTGGAAAGAGAAGCTCCATAAGCAAAAGGCTGGCGGTGCGTAAACCTTTTCTTACAATTTTCTTTGACAAAAAAGAAAAAGAAGTTTTAAGAATTGAACCTTTTTTAAATCTTTTCTAACAATTTTCTTTGAAAAAAAAAAAACAAAACAAAGAAACACAATTTTGAAAAAAAAAAATAATACTCGAAACTAAAAATTTTTTGGCTTCTTTGAACCTTTTTAAAAAACTTTGAAAAACCAAAAACATATAAATAATTTGTTTTGAAAAAAAAAAGATTTGATAATTGACGACACTCGGCATAATCAGCTAGTTGATATCATATTCCGGACAAACCCGAGTGGACGCTTAGATACGACTGGTTCATGCACAAGTACCATAATTTCAACTAATCTTGCAAATCAATTACATTACAGAGACTGAAGTATAAAAGAAATTTCAAATACTGTATGTTACTCAAGAAACTTGATTTTTACTAAAAATATTGTAAGAAAATAAAAATGTGAACATCATGAAGGTTTCTATTTCTTTCGCTTCATTCGAATATTGTTTTTATTACTTTCATTTCATTCGAATATTGTTTTTATTTCTTTCATTTCATTCGAATATCGTTTTTATTTCTTTCATTTCATTCGAATATCGTTTTTATTACTTTCATTTCATTCGAATATCGTTTTTATTTCTTTCATTTCATTCGAATATCGTTTTTATTTCTTTCATTTCATTCGAATATCGTTTTTATTTCTTTCATTTCATTCGAATATCGTTTTTATTTCTTTCATTTCATTCGAATATCGTTTTTATTTCTTTCATTTCATTCGAATATCGTTTTTATTTCTTTCATTTCATTCGAATATCGTTTTTATTTCTTTCATTTCATTCGAATATCGTTTTTATTTCTTTCATTTCATTCGAATATCGTTTTTATTTCTTTCATTTCATTCGAATATCGTTTTTATTTCTTTCATTTCATTCGAATATCGTTTTTATTTCTTTCATTTCATTCGAATATCGTTTTTATTTCTTTCATTTCATTCGAATATCGTTTTTATTTCTTTCATTTCATTCGAATATCGTTTTTATTTCTTTCATTTCATTCGAATATCGTTTTTATTTCTTTCATTTCATTCGAATATCGTTTTTATTTCTTTCATTTCATTCGAATATCGTTTTTATTTCTTTCATTTCATTCGAATATCGTTTTTATTTCTTTCATTTCATTCGAATATTGTTATTTCTTTCATTTCATTCGAATATTGTTTTTATTTCTTTCATTTCATTCGAATATTGTTTTTATTTCTTTCATTTCATTCGAATATTGTTTTTATTTCTTTCATTTCATTCGAATATTGTTTTTATTTCTTTCATTTCATTCGAATATTGTTTTTATTTCTTTCATTTCATTCGAATATTGTTTTTATTTCTTTCATTTCATTCGAATATTGTTTTTATTTCTTTCATTTCATTCGAATATTGTTTTTATTTCTTTCATTTCATTCGAATATTGTTTTTATTTCTTTCATTTCATTCGAATATTTTTTTTATTTCTTTCATTTCATTCGAATATTGTTTTTATTTCTTTCATTTCATTCGAATATTGTTTTTATTTCTTTCATTTCATTCGAATATTGTTTTTATTTCTTTCATTTCATTCGAATATTGTTTTTTTTTTCATTTCATTCGAATATTGTTTTTTTTTTCATTTCATTCGAATATTGTTTTTTTTTTCATTTCATTCGAATATTGTTTTTATTTCTTTCATTTCATTCGAATATTGTTTTTATTTCTTTCATTTCATTCGAATATTGTTTTTATTTCTTTCATTTCATTCGAATATTGTTTTTATTTCTTTCATTTCATTCGAATATTGTTTTTTTTTTTCATTTCATTCGAATATTGTTTTTATTTCTTTCATTTCATTCGAATATTGTTTTTATTTCTTTCATTTCATTCGAATATTGTTTTTATTTCTTTCATTTCATTCGAATATTGTTTTTATTTCTTTCATTTCATTCGAATATTGTTTTTTTTTTCATTTCATTCGAATATTGTTTTTATTTCTTTCATTTCATTCGAATATTGTTTTTATTTCTTTCATTTCATTCGAATATTGTTTTTATTTCTTTCATTTCATTCGAATATTGTTTTTATTTCTTTCATTTCATTCGAATATTGTTTTTATTTCTTTCATTTCATTCGAATATTGTTTTTTTTTTCATTTCATTCGAATATTGTTTTTATTTCTTTCATTTCATTCGAATATTGTTTTTATTTCTTTCATTTCATTCGAATATTTTTTTTATTTCTTTCATTTCATTCGAATATTGTTTTTATTTCTTTCATTTCATTCGAATATTGTTTTTATTTCTTTCATTTCATTCGAATATTGTTTTTATTTCTTTCATTTCATTCGAATATTGTTTTTTCTTTCATTTCATTCGAATATTGTTTTTATTTCTTTCATTTCATTCGAATATTGTTTTTATTTCTTTCATTTCATTCGAATATTTTTTTTATTTCTTTCATTTCATTCGAATATTGTTTTTATTTCTTTCATTTCATTCGAATATTGTTTTTATTTCTTTCATTTCATTCGAATATTGTTTTTATTTCTTTCATTTCATTCGAATATTGTTTTTATTACTTTCATTTCATTCGAATATTGTTTTTATTTCTTTCATTTCATTCGAATATTGTTTTTATTTCTTTCATTTGAATATTGTTTTTTTTTTTCATTTCATTCGAATATTGTTTTTTTTTCATTTCATTCGAATATTGTTTTTATTACTTTCATTTCATTCGAATATTGTTTTTATTTCTTTCATTTCATTCGAATATTGTTTTTATTTCTTTCATTTCATTCGAATATTGTTTTTATTTCTTTCATTTCATTCGAATATTGTTTTTATTTCTTTCATTTCATTCGAATATTTTTTTTATTTCTTTCATTTCATTCGAATATTTTTTTTATTTCTTTCATTTCATTCGAATATTGTTTTTATTTCTTTCATTTCATTCGAATATTGTTTTTATTTCTTTCATTTCATTCGAATATTGTTTTTTTTTTCATTTCATTCGAATATTGTTTTTATTTCTTTCATTTCATTCGAATATTGTTTTAATTTCTTTCATTTCATTCGAATATTGTTTTTATTTCTTTCATTTCATTCGAATATTGTTTTTATTTCTTTCATTTCATTCGAATATTGTTTTTATTTCTTTCATTTCATTCGAATATTGTTTTTATTTCTTTCATTTCATTCGAATATTGTTTTTATTACTTTCATTTCATTCGAATATTGTTTTTATTTCTTTCATTTCATTCGAATATTGTTTTTATTTCTTTCATTTCATTCGAATATTGTTTTTATTTCTTTCATTTCATTCGAATATTGTTTTTTTTTTCATTTCATTCGAATATTGTTTTTTTTTTCATTTCATTCGAATATTGTTTTTATTACTTTCATTTCATTCGAATATTGTTTTTATTTCTTTCATTTCATTCGAATATTGTTTTTATTTCTTTCATTTCATTCGAATATTGTTTTTATTTCTTTCATTTCATTCGAATATTGTTTTTATTTCTTTCATTTCATTCGAATATTGTTTTTATTTCTTTCATTTCATTCGAATATTGTTTTTATTTCTTTCATTTCATTCGAATATTGTTTTTATTTCTTTCATTTCATTCGAATATTGTTTTTATTTCTTTCATTTCATTCGAATATTGTTTTTATTTCATTCATTTCATTCGAATATTGTTTTTATTTCATTCATTTCATTCGAATATTGTTTTTATTTCTTTCATTTCATTCGAATATTGTTTTTATTTCTTTCATTTCATTCGAATATTGTTTTTATTTCATTCATTTCATTCGAATATTGTTTTTATTTCTTTCATTTCATTCGAATATTGTTTTTATTTCTTTCATTTCATTCGAATATTGTTTTTATTTCTTTCATTTCATTCGAATATTGTTTTTATTTCTTTCATTTCATTCGAATATTGTTTTTATTTCATTCATTTCATTCGAATATTGTTTTTATTTCATTCATTTCATTCGAATATTGTTTTTATTTCTTTCATTTCATTTGAATATTTTTTTTATTTCTTTCATTTCATTCGAATATTTTTCAGCTGATGAAACCAGGTATTTTGGTGAACCATGTAAATAGAATTTGTTTATAACTTAAGCTTTGTTTTGTGTTGTTGATTTTAACCATTGTAAATTGTAATTCCGAATTTTATTAGTTGAAAGATCAAGTTTACTTTTCTCCTTATCAGCAATATTAGTTGCATTCATCATTTTTTATGCAAATTATTTGTTAAAATGAATAAAAATAAAATGAGAATAGCAGAAATAAAATGAATAAAAATAAAATGAGAATAGCAGAAATAAAATGAATAAAAATAAAATGAGAATAGCAGAAATAAAATGAATAAAAATAAAATGAGAATAGCAGAAATAAAATGAATAAAAATAAAATGAGAATAGCAGAAATAAAATGAATAAAAATAAAATGAGAATAGCAGAAATAAAATGAATAAAAATAAAATGAGAATAGCAGAAATAAAATAAATAATAAATAAAATGAGAATAGCAGAAATAAAATGAATAAAAATAAAATGAGAATAGCAGAAATAAAATGAATAATAAATAAAATGAGAATAGCAGAAATAAAATGAATAAAAATAAAATGAGAATAGCAGAAATAAAATGAATAAAAATAAAATGAGAATAGCAGAAATAAAATGAATAATAAATAAAATGAGAATAGCAGAAATAAAATGAATAATAAATAAAATGAGAATAGCAGAAATAAAATAAATAATAAATAAAATGAGAATAGCAGAAATAAAATGAATAAAAATAAAATGAGAATAGCAGAAATAAAATGAATAATAAATAAAATGAGAATAGCAGAAATAAAATAAATAATAAATAAAATTAGAAATGCAAAACTTGATGAAATGATCTTGAAGACGTTTTTTGTAAAGTTCTTTACTTACCACAATCTGTCAGTAGGCGGGGGTGGTACATTAATAGTGAGTGTTCCATTAAGATTGTGGACTTCCACTGTGAGAATGAGTGGTGTGTTGGACACTTCTTCCATGGCCATTTTTATGTACTTATATTCTGTAGCTTGCTGGAAATATTTGGACTGGGTGATTTTGTTGATATATTTTAGAATCTTCCGACTTGCACCACTCCCTCCAGTGCCAACAACTTGGGGTACTCCACTGACAGAAAGAAAAGGAAAACTGATAACAAATGTTTAAAAATATACAGATTATACACAAGCTATTAAAGTCACAAAATAGAAATAAAAATAATTTAGAAAATTAATTCCTTTCCGTTCAATAATTAGTTCTTTTATTTGCTAGCAGAAAATACCATCGTGCCTTTATCTATCTGTGGAATTTACTATTAAAATAATAATAAATGTCTATCAGGGTTAATAATATTAACAAAGTTTTTTTTTTCCATAAAAATAATTATCAATAATAATTGCCAGCTATATTTAAATAAAATATTTAAATTTATCTGGTTTATCTTGTGTAAATCAGAAGCAATTACGTGGTTGGTGAAGCTGGTTCAAGCAATGCACAGAAAATGTTCAGTCATGTTAGAATTTTGAGAACATATAGTGACAGCTTTGATGTGCAACAAAGATCTGAAGAGAAAGTATATTGTGTTGGTAGTGCTATTTAGGTTATACACAAGTTATACGACCATTTGGAGATGGTACTTGTGTGATTGCAAAATATATCAGTGGATGGAATTCAGGGAATTTCTTTCATTATTTACCAGCAGAGCATTAAGACTATTGATCAGGTGTGAGGATGTGTGAACGTGAAAGCAAGGACACACATGTTGCATGGAGGGAATTGACATGCTTATATCTGCTCATGCCAAAGGATGATTAAATCTGAACTTTATAAGATGTGTGCAAAACAGATTTTGTTGGTCTAGTCACACTGAAGAATGAAAGTTCTTTTGCTAACAGGCTCAGTTCACAAAGGAAGGTCAATAAAAACAAATAAGGCTATAACTATAATAAGGATAGATTTGAAGAAAAATGAATAAACACATGGCTAGAGCTAGATTAGAAGTCGATTTATAAAAAACATGTAACATTGACACGTTAAATCTAATAGAATCATGAACAATTGAAATAGTTTTAAATAAATATTCTCTTAATAAACAATAAGTAATAAATATTCTCTTAATAAACAATAAGTAATAAATATTCTCTTAATAAACAATAAGTAATAAATATTCTCTTAATAAACAATAAGTAATAAATATTCTCTTAATAAACAATAAGTAATAAATATTCTCTTAATAAACAATAAGTAATAAATATTCTCTTAATAAACAATAAGTAATAAATATTCTCTTAATAAACAATAAGTAATAAATATTCTCTTAATAAACAATAAGTAATAAATATTCTCTTAATAAACAATAAGTAATAAATATTCTCTTGCAAAAAAGCTTAAAATTTTTTTTTTTAAACCCAATTGATTAATTTTGGATGAAACAAGCAATCCAAGAACTTGGGTATTGTGATTGATTCCTTCTTTACTCTCACTACCAATGCAGACCTGCAGAGTGCTCGTTCTCATGTACGACTCCTTCGCAAGTGTATGACCTGACATCCTTCTACAACTGTACACATCTCTAGTGCGACTCATTCTAAAATATGCCATCCATAGTTTAATCCACCTTTTTGTTCAAAATATCCAATACCTGGAGCGAGTTCAGAGGTTTGCGATGCTAATGATTCAAACCAAATACTATGAACAACCATTAGAGGTCTTCTACTTGTATCCACGGTAATGTAGGCAGTGACATGGCAACTTCATCATTGCTTTTTAACATCATGTGCAGCAACAACAATATATCTTCTTCAAATCAGATATTTTGTGAAAACTCAAAGAAGCTGTACACAGACAATTTCATGTTTTTTTACTTTTAATGTCATTTCCTTTTTTCATTTCCTTTTTTACTTTTATTTCCTTTTTTTACTTTTATTTCATTTCCTTTTATTTATTTTTATTTCATTTCCTTTTTTTACTTTTTCATTTTTTTACTTTTTCATTTCATTACTTTTATTTCATTTCCTTTTTTTACTTTTTCATTTTTTTACTTTTATTTCATTCCTTTTTTTTACGTTTATTTCATTCCCTTTTTTACTTTTATTTCATTCCCTTTTTTTTACTTTTCCTTTTTTTTATTTCATTTCCTTTTTTTACTTTTATTTCATTTCCTTTTTTTACTTTTATTTCATTTCCTTTTTTTACTTTTATTTCATTTCCTTTTTTATTTTTATTTCATTTCCTTTTTTATTTTTATTTCATTTCTTTTTTTACTTTTATTTCATTTCCTTTTTTACTTTTATTTCATTTCCTTTTTTATTTTTATTTCATTTCCTTTTTTTATTTTTATTTAATTTCCTTTTTTACTTTTATTTCATTTCCTTTTTTATTTTTATTTCATTTCCTTTTTTTACTTTTATTTCATTTCCTTTTTTTACTTTTATTTCATTTCCTTTTTTTACTTTTATTTCATTTCCTTTTTTTATTTTTATTTCATTTCTTTTTTATCTTTATTTCATTTCCTTTTTTTATTTTTATTTCATTTCCTTTTTTATTTTTATTTCATTTCCTTTTTTTACTTTTATTTCATTTCCTTTTTTTACTTTTATTTCATTTCCTTTTTTTTTTTTACTTTTATTTCATTTCCTTTTTTTTTACTTTTATTTCATTTCCTTTTTTTATTTTTATTTCATTTCCTTTTTTATTTTTATTTCATTTCCTTTTTTTACTTTTATTTCATTTCCTTTTTTTACTTTTATTTCATTTCCTTTTTTTACTTTTATTTCATTTCCTTTTTTTACTTTTATTTAATTTCCTTTTTTTACTTTTATTTCATTTCCTTTTTTTTTACTTTTATTTCATTTCCTTTTTTTTTACTTTTATTTCATTTCCTTTTTTATTTTTATTTCATTTCCTTTTTTATTTTTATTTAATTTCCTTTTTTTACTTTTATTTCATTTCCTTTTTTTACTTTTATTTCATTTCCTTTTTTTACTTTTATTTCATTTCCTTTTTTATTTTTATTTCATTTCCTTTTTTTACTTTTATTTCATTTCCTTTTTTTTTACTTTTATTTCATTTCCTTTTTTATTTTTATTTCATTTTCTTTTTTTTACTTTTTCATTTTTTTACTTTTATTTCATTCCTTTTTTTTACGTTTATTTCATTCCCTTTTTTACTTTTATTTCATTCCCTTTTTTTTACTTTTCCTTTTTTTTATTTCATTTCCTTTTTTTACTTTTATTTCATTTCCTTTTTTTACTTTTATTTCATTTCCTTTTTTTATTTTTATTTCATTTCCTTTTTTATTTTTATTTCATTTCTTTTTTTACTTTTATTTCATTTCCTTTTTTACTTTTATTTCATTTCCTTTTTTTACTTTTATTTCATTTCCTTTTTTTATTTTTATTTCATTTCTTTTTTATCTTTATTTCATTTCCTTTTTTTATTTTTATTTCATTTCCTTTTTTATTTTTATTTCATTTCCTTTTTTTACTTTTATTTCATTTCCTTTTTTTACTTTTATTTAATTTCCTTTTTTTACTTTTATTTCATTTCCTTTTTTTTTTACTTTTATTTCATTTCCTTTTTTTTTACTTTTATTTCATTTCCTTTTTTATTTTTATTTCATTTCCTTTTTTATTTTTATTTCATTTCCTTTTTTTACTTTTATTTCATTTCCTTTTTTTACTTTTATTTCATTTCCTTTTTTTACTTTTATTTCATTTCCTTTTTTATTTTTATTTCATTTCCTTTTTTTACTTTTATTTCATTTCCTTTTTTTTTACTTTTATTTCATTTCCTTTTTTATTTTTATTTCATTTCCTTTTTTATTTTTATTTCATTTCCTTTTTTTTTACTTTTATTTCATTTCCTTTTTTTTACTTTTATTTCATTTCCTTTTTTTTAACTTTTATTTCATTTCCTTTTTTTACTTTTATTTCATTTCCTTTTTTATTTTTATTTCATTTCCTTTTTTTACTTTTATTTCATTTCCTTTTTTTTTACTTTTATTTCATTTCCTTTTTTTTTTACTTTTATTTCATTTCCTTTTTTTTTACTTTTATTTCATTTCCTTTTTTTACTTTTATTTAATTTCCTTTTTTTACTTTTATTTAATTTCCTTTTTTTTACTTTTATTTAATTTCCTTTTTTTTACTTTTATTTCATTTCCTTTTTTTTACTTTTATTTCATTTCCTTTTTTTTTATTTTTATTTCATTTCCTTTTTTTTTACTTTTATTTCATTTCCTTTTTTTACTTTTATTTCATTTCCTTTTTTTTTACTTTTATTTCATTTCCTTTTTTTTTACTTTTATTTCATTTCCTTTTTTTTACTTTTATTTCATTTCCTTTTTTTTTATTTTTATTTCATTTCCTTTTTTTTTACTTTTATTTCATTTCCTTTTTTTACTTTTATTTCATTTCCTTTTTTATTTTTATTTCATTTCCTTTTTTTACTTTTATTTCATTTCCTTTTTTTTTACTTTTATTTCATTTCCTTTTTTTACTTTTATTTCATTTCCTTTTTTTACTTTTATTTCATTTCCTTTTTTTACTTTTATTTAATTTCCTTTTTTTTACTTTTATTTCATTTCCTTTTTTTTACTTTTATTTCATTTCCTTTTTTTTACTTTTATTTCATTTCCTTTTTTTACTTTTATTTCATTTCCTTTTTTTATTTTTATTTCATTTCCTTTTTTACTTTTATGGCATTTCCTTTTTTTATTTTTATTTCATTTCCTTTTTTTACTTTTATTTCATTTCCTTTTTTTATTTTTATTTCATTTCCTTTTTTACTTTTATTTCATTTCCTTTTTTATTTTTATTTCATTTCTTTTTTTTATTTTTATTTCATTTCTTTTTTTATTTTTATTTCATTTCTTTTTTTTACTTTTATTTCATTTCCTTTTTTATTTTTATTTCATTTCCTTTTTTACTTTTATTTCATTTCCTTTTTTTATTTTTATTTCATTTTTTTTTATTTTTATTTCATTTCTTTTTTTACTTTTATTTCATTTCCTTTTTTACTTTTATTTCATTTCCTTTTATTTTCATTTAATTTCTTTTACTTTCATTTCCTTTTTTTTACTTTTATTTCATTTCCTTTTTTATTTTTATTTCATTTCTTTTACTTTCATTTCCTTTTTTTTACTTTTATTTCATTTCCTTTTTTATTTAATTTCTTTTACTTTCATTTCCTTTTTTACTTTCATTTCCTTTTTTACTTTTATTTCATTTCTTTTACTTTCATTTCCTTTTTTTATTTTTATTTCATTTCCTTTTTTTACTTTTATTTCATTTCCTTTTATTTTTATTTCATTTCCTTTTTTTACTTTTATTTCATTTCCTTTTTCTATTTTTATTTCATTTCCTTTTTCTATTTTTATTTCATTTCCTTTTTTTATTTTTATTTCATTTCTTTTTTATTTTTATTTAATTTCTTTTACTTTCATTTCCTTTTTTACTTTTATTGCATTTCCTTTTTTTATTTTTATTTCATTTCCTTTTTTTACTTTTATTTCATTTCCGTTTTTTACTTTTATTTCATTTCCTTTTTTTACTTTTATTTCATTTCCTTTTTTATTTTTATTTCATTTCCTTTTTTTATTTTTATTTCATTTCCTTTTTTTATTTTTATTTCATTTCCGTTTTTTACTTTTATTTCATTTCCTTTTTTATTTTTATTTAATTTCTTTTACTTTCATTTCCTTTTTTACTTTTATTTCATTTCCTTTTTTATTTTTATTTCATTTCTTTTACTTTCATTTCCTTTTTTTACTTTTATTTCATTTCCTTTTTTTTTACTTTTATTTCATTTCCTTTTTTTACTTATATTTCATATCCTTTTTTTACTTTTATTTCATTTCCTTTTTTTACTTTTATTTAATTTCCTTTTTTTTACTTTTATTTCATTTCCTTTTTTTTACTTTTATTTCATTTCCTTTTTTTTACTTTTATTTCATTTCTTTTTTTTATTTTTATTTCATTTCTTTTTTTAATTTTTATTTCATTTCTTTTTTTTACTTTTATTTCATTTCCTTTTTTATTTTTATTTCATTTCCTTTTTTACTTTTATTTCATTTCCTTTTTTTATTTTTATTTCATTTTTTTTTATTTTTATTTCATTTCTTTTTTACTTTTATTTCATTTCCTTTTTTACTTTTATTTCATTTCCTTTTATTTTCATTTAATTTCTTTTACTTTCATTTCCTTTTTTACTTTTATTGCATTTCCTTTTTTTATTTTTATTTCATTTCCTTTTTTACTTTTATATCATTTCCTTTTTTTATTTTTATTTCATTTCTTTTTTTATTTTTATTTCATTTCTTTTTTTTATTTTTATTTCATTTCTTTTTTATTTTTATTTCATTTCTTTTTTAATTTTTATTTCATTTCTTTTTTTTACTTTTATTTAATTTCTTTTTTTTACTTTTATTTCATTTCCTTTTATTTTTATTTCATTTCCTTTTATTACTTTTATTTCATTTCCTTTTTCTATTTTTATTTCATTTCCTTTTTCTATTTTTATTTCATTTCCTTTTTTTATTTTTATTTCATTTCTTTTTTATTTTTATTTAATTTCTTTTACTTTCATTTCCTTTTATACTTTTATTGCATTTCCTTTTTTTATTTTTATTTCATTTCCTTTTTTTACTTTTATTTCATTTCCGTTTTTTACTTTTATTTCATTTCCTTTTTTTACTTTTATTTCATTTCCTTTTTTATTTTTATTTCATTTCCTTTTTTTATTTTTATTTCATTTCCTTTTTTATTTTTATTTAATTTCTTTTACTTTCATTTCCTTTTTTACTTTTATTTCATTTCCTTTTTTATTTTTATTTCATTTCTTTTACTTTCATTTCCTTTTTTTACTTTTATTTCATTTCCTTTTTTATTTTTATTTCATTTCTTTTACTTTCATTTCCTTTTTTTACTTTTATTTCATTTCCTTTTTTATTTTTATTTCATTTCTTTTACTTTCATTTCCTTTTTTTTTTTTACTTTTATTTCATTTCTTTTACTTTCATTTCCTTTTTTACTTTTATTTCATTTCCTTTTTTATTTTTATTTCATTTCTTTTACTTTCATTTCCTTTTTTTTACTTTTATTTCATTTCCTTTTTTATTTTTATTTCATTTCTTTTACTTTCATTTCCTTTTTTTTACTTTTATTTCATTTCCTTTTTTATTTAATTTCTTTTACTTTCATTTCCTTTTTTACTTTCATTTCCTTTTTTACTTTTATTTCATTTCTTTTACTTTCATTTCCTTTTTTTATTTTTATTTCATTTCCTTTTTTTACTTTTATTTCATTTCCTTTTATTTTTATTTAATTTCCTTTTTTTACTTTTATTTCATTTCCTTTTTTATTTTTATTTAATTTCTTTTACTTTCATTTCCTTTTTTACTTTCATTTCCTTTTTTACTTGTATTTCATTTCTTTTACTTTCATTTCCTTTTTTTACTTTTATTTCATTTCTTTTACTTTCATTTCCTTTTTTTACTTTTATTTCATTTCTTTTACTTTCATTTCCTTTTTTTTTACTTTTATTTCATTTCCTTTTTTATTTTTATTTCATTTCTTTTACTTTCATTTCCTTTTTTTACTTTTATTTCATTTCCTTTCTTTTACTTTTATTTCATTTTCCATTTTTTACTTTTATTTCATTTCCTTTTTTTACTTTTATTTCATTTCCTTTTTTTACTTTTATTTCATTTCTTTTACTTTCATTTCCTTTTTTTACTTTTATTTCATTTCCTTTCTTTTACTTTTGTTTAATTTCCTTTTTTTACTTTTATTTCATTTCTTTTACTTTCATTTCCTTTTTTTACTTTTATGTCATTTCCTTTTTTTTTACTTTTATTTCATTTCTTTTTTTATTTTTATTTCATTTCTTTTACTTTCATTTCCTTTTTTTACTTTTATTTCATTTCCTTTTTTATTTTTATTTCATTTCTTTTACTTTCATTTCCTTTTTTACTTTTATTTCATTTCCTTTCTTTTACTTTTATTTCATTTCCTTTTTTTACTTTTATTTCATTTCTTTTACTTTCATTTCCTTTTTTTTACTTTTATTTCATTTCCTTTCTTTTACTTTTGTTTAATTTCCTTTTTTTACTTTTATTTCATTTCTTTTACTTTCATTTCTTTGTTTTATTTTTATTTCATTTCCTTTTTTTACTTTTATTTCATTTCCTTTTTATTTTTATTTAATTTCTTTTTTTAATTTTTATTTCATTTCCTTTTTTATTTTTATTTCATTTCCTTTTTTACTTTTATTTCATTTCCTTTTTACTTGTATTTCATTTCCTTCTCTTACTTTTATTTCATTTCTTTTACTTTCATTTCCTTTTTTTACTTTTATTTCATTTCCTTTTTTATTTTTATTTCATTTCTTTTACTTTCATTTCCTTTTTTACTTTTATTTCATTTCCTTTCTTTTACTTTTATTTCATTTCCTTTTTTTACTTTTATTTCATTTCTTTTACTTTCATTTCCTTTTTTTACTTTTATTTCATTTCCTTTTTTTTACTTTTATTTAATTTCATTTTTTTACTTTTTTTCATTTCTTTTACTTTCATTTCCTTTTTTTACTTTTATTTCATTTCCTTTCTTTTACTTTTGTTTAATTTCCTTTTTTTACTTTTATTTCATTTCTTTTACTTTCATTTCCTTTTTTTACTTTTATTTTATTTCCTTTCTTTTACTTTTATTTCATTTCCTTTTTTTACTTTTATTTCATTTCCCATTTTTTACTTTTATTTCATTTCCCATTTTTTACTTTTATTTCATTTCCCATTTTTTACTTTTATTTCATTTCCCATTTTTACTTTTATTTAATTTCCTTTATTTCATTGTATCAGTTAAAATAAAAACGAAATGTGATAAGTTCTCACACATACCTCTCCATTGTACAGTTTATCAATACTCTACTGGGATAGCTTCCGTTCATTTATATCAGATCTACCTCTGTATTCCATGTTTAAAAAGGATGTGGCCTCTATAGTTTATAATCTGACGGAATGATTAATAGTAGGTATAGACCGATTCATACCCTCGAAAAACTTCCAGCAAAAACCTAACAGCCAGCCGTGGGTCTCTTCGGAATGTGCTTTTTCCATTGCTTCCAACATAACAGATGTACTGAAACTAAAAGCCGCTTTGAGGACTGCCACCAACTACTGTAAAAAGTAATAAAGAACGCGAAAGAGTTGTATACTCAGTCCGTTAAGTTCAAAGTAGCTGAGCAGTGGCTTGGTTCCCACCAGTTTTGGCAAATAGCAAACAGGATCCTGAACAGAAGCATGTGCTCTATCCCAACTATCATCAATGGACCTGAGGTAATATTGTCAGCATTAGACAAAGTCAAACTCTTTGCCAAGAACTTTGCAGCTAATTCTACTCTATGCGACCAAGGCTGATAACCACCTGTATTTCTTCTTGTATCAGAAAACACGCTATGCGACTTACAAATATCTGTGCGTGATGTTGCCAAACTAATCAAAAACCTTGATTCCAGTAAAGCAACTGGCCTTGATGGCATTCCAATTATAGTGCTCAAAAAGCTTCAACCAGAACTAGCTCCCATACTTAGAAAGCTGTTTAAGCATTGTCTTAAGGAGAATTGCTTCCCAACACCCTGGAAAATCTCATCAATATGCCCTGTATTTAAGAGGTCATCTCCCTCTCAGGAAAGGATGATGCATTGGAAAAGGACAATTATTGTGGATGGAAATTGCTTGATCATGAAAGTAGTAACGACAGTGATAGAAAATAACATTTGGAGAATGTTGCAATTAATGACATGCAATTTGGCATATATATACTTGAACATAACAACGGATACAACTGTAAGAACAATAACTTATTCTTTACATTTCTCAAACTGAAAAATACTTGAGCTGTGCTTTGGTGGTGTTGTGGGGGAATCACCCTCCAAATGGACTGCTCTATCCATTATATAAACCATAGACCTTTTGATCCCAGGTGTGGATTAAACACCAGAACGACCCTCGCCTGCTCGGTGAGGTTTACTACTCTTTTCAGTTGTAACCTTTTTACGTTGTTGTTACAGTAATATATTGTTTAAACTCTATTCCATTGTTCTGTTTTCTTTGTGGCTTATTGCAAGCCATAACAGGTGGGCAATGAGAAGATTCAGTTGTAAACTTATTTTGTGATGATGTGTGTTAGTGGAAGATGTGAATTATGTTCGATTCCATGGATTGCATGGGGAAAGTTTCATGAGCTTCTTCCCTTTTTGACTGGTCATTCTCACTTTCACTTATTACAACAGTTATATTCGCAGTACAATGTTATGTGAGTAAAAACTGTGCTTCCACTAATTCAGTCTTTCTAAGGATGCCAAGAAATGGCAGGATTTATGATGAGCACCTTGATAGCAGAGTTAGTTCTGATTTAAGGTGATCATGCTGAAGTTAGCTCTGTATTGCAGATTGCAGCCAACTACTGTGCTATAAGCATGTTTAACGAGGCTCTAGTCAGATAAATAGATGTAAACAGCAACAAAGAATAACCACGGAAAAAGAAGTCTTGGAATAACTCAGTCCAAGACCTCAAGCAATGGTGCATCAAAACCAACAGAAATTGTATTTCATGAAGAAAATCACTCCAACCTGACATGGCCATGTGCAACCCACATCACAGGTGGGAAAAAGGTTAAAGATATTCTTATTTAACAAGTTTTAACAAAGAAACAAATGCAACAAATCTTTATAAAAATAAGGATTTCATTTGTAGCCATATGAAGAGTAAAGAACAAAGAAGGATTTAATGTCACCAACAAGTATAGACTGCTTTGTGAATCATATTGAAGTCTTTTTTTGTATCTAGTATCTGGAATTTTTCTCACATCTTCCTTCCTTATTTTATAGACACAAACATTATTTGAGATATTTCTTTCATATCTGAAAAGCAATTGTCCAGTTTTAAAAATATCTGACACTATCAAAAATAGCTGCGTTTTGTGTGAGACTTTGCTGTATACTCGGGTACCTGCTTTGTGGGCACCCTTGCAGTAAGTGGATGTTGTAAGAGCATCTATTAAGATGTTTGAAATTTTTCAACTACCTCCTGAAGTGACTGAAATCACTTATGAACCATGAAGATTATGGATGGGGGTGGAGGAGGGTGATCCGATTCAAATTCACAAAGAAATTGGCCAGCATTATGGTGGTGGCCCTAGAACAATGGCAAACCTCCAACCTGGTGTGCACCATCCCTAGGTGGGGAGTTTATGAAGAGCCGCACCAAATATGACCTTAACCGTGACCTTGAAAAATGATGTGCACCATCCCTAGGTCAGAAACCATCATTATTTCAGGTTTGATCATGATCGGTTGAGTGGTGTGGGCTGTAGGAGAGTTGTACACAAACACATGCGAATGTTACTACTTTATATATAGACTAAGCAGAACCGAATCTAAAACAAGAAATCTTTATGATATTATCTAATGTATTATTGAATTGAGAGACAATCAAAATCTGAACTATAAACAATGAAAATATGAGTACCTTTCTTCTAAACCATTATCATCTGGTTCTTCATCAGTGGAAGATTCAGCACTGTCTTCTTCGTTGGAATCTGTAACTGCTGACCTGAAAAAAAAAACAAAAAAACATCACTTTCAACTATTTTAGTCAAAAATATTGAAATTCTAAAATAGACTCCTTTCCAACAATGAAAGACTTTCTTTTTATCAACAAAAAGAATTTACAGATAGCAATCCATTGTGTTAAATCTTCGGTAAGTTGCTTACCTATGATAAATGAGTGAGCAAAGGAAATTGAAAATTGATAATGTGAGAGAATCTAAAGATTCCATATAAAAAAATGTAAAAAAACTTCTCGCAATTTAAATAAGGTTTGTAACCCAACAATTTCCAAGTAGAAAATTTACCTTCAGTGATACAATTCCCCTGATATTTAGTGCTTTATGTTTTTAATATTGTATAGTTTTGCGTCAGACTGCCCAGATGAAAATTGCTTCTAACCTTTCTTTTTAAAGATTCAACTATTATGTGTAAACTATTAAAACAAAATACGAACATTAAAATGAAAAGTAATAAAGTAATATAAATTTTTAAGTAGTGTATAACAAAATAAAAATACAGATAAAACAAACAAAAATTGATAAGATAAATGCAACAAATAAGGGTATATTTATTAAATATCAAAAATTATAAAAATAAATTGCAAACATGTACAAATAATTGGGTTTTTTTTTTTACCATGATCGACTTACCGTCTGCTAGATGATTCAGGTGATTTATCCAAAGAAGATTTCTTCAGTTTCATGAGGTTAACTTTGGTAGCAATGGTCATTTTAAATCCACCACTGTACGTTGTCTGTAAGTCAACCCAGAAACCTCGTTCATCAAGGTAAGGTTTGGAGGATCTTTGTATAATTGGGATGGCTGTACCAAGATCTATATCAGTTATCTTTAATTCTTCAATAAAATATGGAACCTGAAGTTTTAAAAAAATATAAATAACTTTATATAAAAACAAAACTAAAACAAAATACTTATGTATTTATAGGAAAGTTAATATTCAATAAACTCATTAAAAATTTGTTTTAAATTTCAATATGATTATTCTCACACCACTTTTTCTACTGACTAAAATGTCTGCCAAAACAATCTGAATTGTTGACCTAGAGTTTCTGAGTGCAAAATCTCTCAGCTTCTGACCCGGTCAAATCAAGGTGGCCCAAAACATCTATTTCTTATCTACCTCTTCAAGATCTTCTCTTCTCTTTATGATTAAGCATAGTGCTATTCCTTCCCCTCTAAATGAGAAGAGAAAATGCAGTTTTAATCAAGGTTTTGTAGCATGAATAAGTCTGTCTTCAGATTCTAGAAGTGAAACTTATTTAGATTATGAAAACCTAAATATGTTTCACTTCTCAAAAACCAGTAAATTCAGAAACTTTCATCTTGATATTCTTTTGTCATAGACATATTTTAGGACCAAATTCAAATTTTTCTACTGCTTTTTCCTACATTTTAAAATATGTATCCATGTGACAGGCATTTTCCTCACTTAAAAATGCACTTTATTACTATATATACATACATACATATATATACATACATACATACATATATATATATATATATATATATATATATATATGCATATAATTATTGCTACATCTTTGCAGATGATTGCCGTCACATTGAGTTCTCCCAATCTTGTCGTTCATGCTACCTCAGATGACTCTGCACTCCCACCGCAGATTTGCACATCTGGAAGCAGATGTGACATACAAATTGAGCAATTTCCTCTGGAGGTTGAAGGGTATTCCTATGAACAAGCACATGTCTTCTCAGACCAGCAGTAGACTTGCACTTTGCTGCATGTTAAACAAATCATTTGGTTCAGATAATAAATTCAAAGTTGACCTGAAGAGGAGTTTTGTGCGACTTAAGGTGGTTGACGTAGCCAACTTTTGACAAAAGCACTCGTTCACAAGTGTCGCATTTCCAACTCTGTATGTCATGGTTAAGACCGTCAATTAAACCTTTGCGAAGCTCTCACTCAGATTGCTGTGGGCCTGATTTCTTTTCTCTAGAGCATCACAACTTTCACATACAAGCCTTCACCACTTCAGCCTTTGCAGAGTAAGTTCTTCCCATGTGTCGATATCGATTTGTAAGACTTTCAAATTATTCTTTGTAGAGTCTCTGAAACTCTTCCTAGGCTTGTGCTGAGGGCACTTGCTATTTTCCAGCTCCCCATAAAAAATTTGTTTTGGCAGCCCACAATCTTTCATTCGAACCAAGTGGCCCACCCAACGCATGTGAGATCTGATTACAAGGGTCTCAACACTAGGGCAACATGCTCTCACAAGGACTTCAGTATCAGATAAGTGTGCTTGTCACTTGATGTTTAAGATACATCACAAGCGTTTTTGGTGAAATCGTTCAACCCATTTAATGTGCCTTTGATGCAATGTCCATGTCTCCGATGAATACAACAGTGTGGTTAGCTCACAGGTCTTTGTACATGCAGATCTTAGTCCTATCTGTGATGCCACGATCTTCTCCAACCTTCCAAAAGCTACAGATGCCCTTCTCCAACCTTCCAAAAGCTACAGATGCCCTCTGAATTCGCCTGTGGATTTCAGTGTCGAGACAGCCATCCCTTGACAGAGAACTACCAAGGTATATATATATATATATATATATATATATGAGCAAACAGTTAATAAAATATGTTAAAAAACACTTTGAAATGAGTTAAAAACTTATTTAATCTGAAAAGGAAACACTAGATAAATGGATAGTCCTTAATCCGCGGAGTTTCGAAGAAATACTCTCCTTCTCATCAGAGGGTAGGAATTAGCAAAATGTGGGATCGGATTTTGCATGCAAAAGTATTTGATGAAACAACAAGTAATGCAAAGATCTTACTTGAAAACAAAATAAGTTAAGCAGAGGGAATATGGTAAAGAAAAAGGTGATTACACATTAATGGATAGTCTGGTGGAAGATAAAAAATCCAGTGATGGTAAAATCCAAATGTAAAACTTCAAGAAAGTTAAAAGAATTTCCATTTGTACAAGTAAAATCCAAAGACATCCCGTAATTGGAAGAAGATGGTCCATAATAATCCAAATATAAATATAATATCCAAATATATATATATATATATATATATATATATATATATATATATACACACACACACACACACACACACATTATACACCATACACGAGTACCCTTTTGAGTTCACACAGAATTTTCAGAAATCTTGTATTCCACAATTATTCTTGCCACTTTCTCATACACACAGAATATATATATATATATATATATATATATATATATATATATATATATATATACGATTATTAAACCTTTCTGCATTTTATACATTTCCATTCCATCTACACATCTTCACATATTAAATTTAAACTCCTGCAATCAAGAATCAACATAACATAAAAAGCATTTGAAGAACTTGTGAAAACAAGCTTTGTTTTGTAAACCCTTGCATAACCATAAAAAGCGACTATGTTGATGATAAAGTTGAATTTTACCAAAGAGTTGCTTTATTAGATAGGCCCTGAATTTATCGAGGGAAGAGTTCTTTTACAAACTGACATTTACATTACAATAAAATATTAGGTTGTTCAAAGACCAACTGATGTAACACTCTTATATGGTTGCTCTAGCTAGGACAGAGGTGTAATGTTCTTTTTGTGATTCTTAAAAAAAGTCACAACCATTTTAACTAGATTTTTATTTACTTAACTAAAATAGAACTCCAATTCTTTAACGAAAAGATTCAAGTGATTATTTCTCTTGAGTCTTACATTACTTGTGGCTTAGTCAGAATTCTGCAAATATATGAATTTAATTTCAATCCTCAAATATCTCTTCAATCCCATGATTAAGCTAACCAATCAACACTTTTCATTTCATATGGATTCTAGCTGACCAGAATAATCATCATCCCCCTCCCCCAAGCAATTAAACTGGACAAATCATCTTTCGAAAAACATATTTCAAAATTTAGTTTGATTTTACACTATTGCATTTTGGATTTCCATAAATTGAATCAATTAATAAAAATGATGTAATTAATAAAGTTATATTGATGCAAGAAATACATGTCTTAAAATTTTATAAACATAAAAACTAACAAAATTATGTTTCAGGTTCAACATATAATAAAAGAGTTTATCGGATGCAACCATGCATCTCTCTGTAGGTGTCTATATGATTTTATTACTTTTCTTTTAGACAAGTTGACTACGAACGTACCATGCTATTTCACTTAGATGCAATAGAAGTGCAAAGTGAAGTCATTAGGATTTAAACAGCTTGCACACAAGGTTGGTAATAATTTTGCACACGACTGTGGAGTCAGAGTTAAAGTTAAAGAGGAAATCCATTGTTTCAGGAGTCAAACTTTAAAATTTAAGGGTCATAATTGAAAGTAAACATATGGTTTACTAACTACACGGGTCTGTTTTTATTATGCATTATATCTTTTAAACACCAAAAATGCTGAATTCACTGAAAAATATACCCATAATGTCTAGTACAGGGTGACCCTCCCAAAAGTCTCTTGTTTTATTACCATCCAATGATATATGTGGGGCCACTTTGGTAATCGTCTCATCAGTAGAAGGTGCGATTCTGAATAGACTTCACATTCACCAGATTTTAACCCTCTAGATTTAAAAAATAATGTCTATCAAAATAATCCCCAAATGATTCCTGAAATGATTCCTGATGGCCATCACCGTCAAAATCAGGGAAGTGTCAAGAGAGGAGTGTGTCAGAGTTATTGAGAATTTTTTACATCGTAGCATTGAATGGTGATAAAACAAGGACTGTTGGACATTCATGACTGAAAGTTGGTGGATAAGGCACTGATTGGCAGAAGTTTATTTGCACCAAACATAGTTGGATTGCAGAAAGTATTGTGGATTTTATGAATGATTTCATATGTGGCATTTTTACAGTCATTCTGCATATCTAAAATATTATAAGAGAATTTCTTTGACAAAAGTGGGACCGTATAAATTTCACAAGTCAAGCAACCTCTATTAATAAAAAATCTCTTAAAACAAGTTTTCCATTAACTCTTATATGGAACTTGTAAAATACCTATATAAGTATAAAAAGCAATTTTCAATGAGAATAGAAGGTGAATGGACAAGGAAGAAGTCAACGAATCCATTTCATTTTAGTTTAATCCCGTTTGTCTAACACAAAATTATAGATTGCAACAAAGTAGAAAATCAGTTTATCAATGAGAAAGCCTTTAATGTGTGGTGGCCCAGCAAATTACACTCAATCTGATTTACTGATTCAATAAAAAAAAAAAGAAGAAGCAAAACATTACTGATTCTTTTTTTTTATTGACTGATAAACTGATCGAGTCTGATAGGCAATAATAGCAAAGGACAAACTAATAATAGGGAAACAAAAACTGAACAACTGAATCTGGAAAAGAAAGTTAAATCTTTAGAGTTCATTGCTAGTGATGAGTAAAATTGGGTAATCTTAGAAATTCCTCAATTCTTTAATTCAAGTTTTGCAGATTCATTTCAACAAGAACAAAAGAAAACAATGCATTAATTTGCGTCACAGACAAAAAACTAAAAAAAAAAAAACTAAAACAAAAACTCGTTTTTTTTTCGGCAATATATATAAAAACGATATTTCAAACTTCCAATCAACATACAAAGAAACCGAAATTCATTCTGGTAAATTTTATTGGGGATTTTAAATGAATGTAATAGATTCTTTTAAAAATTTAAAATTATCATTTGTTTGTAAATAAAATTAATTAGAGGAAAAACACCTTCCCATGTTAAAAATGGATTAAATGAGGGGTAAAGCTGATAATTAGACCCTAAAAATTTAATCCATAAAAAACTGAAAAGTGAGAGGTGGCAAAATACTCTCAATCCCATAAAAGGAACAACATTATCTAATCACCGTTATGTTCTTATTTACTTGCCTCCTCATGAGGGCAGAGTTAAACACAAGGTCGGTTTTTAATGTGGGGGAAATTCAACTCTCCAAAAAGGGTTATTCTGGATAGGAACAAAAATAAAAATTGCCTGTGTTTAGAAAGATTTCTCCTCCACTGATCAAGGTCAGAAAAGGTGAAGTGTAATATCGGAACAGATATTACACTGTGATCTTGCCCAATACCAACAATATATAAACAATGATATCAGTCAGAAGCTCTTTTTCAAAAATAAACAATATAAACAGAACTTTAACAAAAAAAAACCCAAAAAGCTTTATTTTAAACAGTATAAATAAAACTTTATTATTTTAGATAAACAATATAAACATTTTTATATTTTTATTTAAAACAATATAAATAGAACTATTCTCCTAATGAGTGATTATTAATCTCCTGTTTATTGAAAATTGAATAATATGTTTTTTTATAAACGATTTAAATTAAAATTTAATTATACATGTGTATTCTCTTTTTTAGTTCATTTAGTTTGTATTTTGTTAGAGTCTCAAGTTATTTTTTCAAACAAAAGCACAACAGAAAATGAGTTCAGTCAAGAATGAGGTCTGGGTTTTCGGATCCATCATTTCAGAGGCTCAAATCTGTGTAATATTGCCTGAGTTGACAGCACGGATTAGGAAGCATTTTTCCCAATAATTAATTCATAGATCCTATCAGGAACACTAATTATATCGGATGGATGGGCAGTCTATAAACGTCTGGACCACTTCGATTATGGAAAATATCAACATGACAAAATTATTGACCCAATTGACCCCTCGGTACATATCCCAACCATAGAAGGTTTATGGTCCCATTGTAAAAAAACAAAACAAAAAAACAAAAAGCAAAAAAACAAACAAACAAAAAGCAAAAGAGAAAAGTGTAACAAAAATGTGTAAGGAAAGTCCTTTAAAAAAAAGAATTACTGCGCCCTCTGTAGATGTATAAGGAAAAATTCAAGATGGCGCCCGACTCTCTCTTTAACACGGTAAGTTCAGGAAAAGATGTTATAAATGTTGCAGCAATTCAATAACCATTATACACCGGTTCTGCACGGAATCCAACTGGCAAGGTGCCTAGACGGACGCGAATGGTTACTCAGACTGGACCCAACAACGGTAAAATATCCTCACACGGCACGAGAAGCAACAGCCACACGATTCCCTGGCCAACTCAATCGTCGCTCTGCCAACGTCTTTTTCATCACCTGCTTTTATCATCGTTCTAGGCCGGATAAATTTGCATATTGCGAGAATTCGTGTGACTTTGCGAGACATCATACTTTACAAAAGATGGCGGCCGCCATCTTGGTCTTTTTTTTCTATTTTTGGTCGGTGACGCTGAGCTCGTCTCGAGGTAAGTCTTTTCCCCCCGTCCGTCTCTCCCACGTACCCACACAACATGCAAACACGCGGGCGCTTATCTCCTGGATGCACGTTACACTCCCCCCTGATCTGATGATCACATAGAGAGCACTGGGGGGGTGGCCTTTTAGTGCGTGTGCTTCTGCGAAGAGGTATATTCACTGTTTCAGATTCGGGCTCTGGATCTGGTTCCGCCTCATCAGATGAAGTATCGCTATCAGTCTCTGGAGGGGGCTCACTGAATCCGTGCATCGGCAGCTCATCGCTAGACGCTTCATTGCTTTCTTCTGTAGTTGTGTGACGCACCTCGGTAGCTGGGCGAAGATCTCGCACATGTCGTGGGGTTCCATCGACCAAAACAGACTGCTGGCTAATCACTCCAGATATTTGTCCTCACTTAAACTTGTCGGTGCACCGATTTCCTGGGGGCCGCACCCACACTGGATCTCCCACTTCATATCTGTTATATGTTCCCTTGTCGGCTGGCTGCGTAGTGTTGATTCCTTTCACTCCGACTCGGTACGTGTAAATAGCATTCGCAGGTGCAGTTGAAGGGGACGTCCCGTCCTTTGGCGTAATGTTGTACCAATATGTGGCTTCCATAATAGTACATCACTTCCTGGCAGCAATTCTCTTGATGCTGCGATGGCTTCTTTCAGCAATGCCATTTCCTGACGGCACATGCGCACATCGCAATCGTAGTCGGACGCCCCACTCATTTAACAACTGCCGGACTTGCTGGCTACAAAATGCTGCATCATTGTCAGTCAGGAGCTCTTCCAGCGCACCTCGCTCAAAAAAAAAATGGATGATAGGTGGCGAACAACATTTGCTGAATCCTGTCTGGTCATCTGCCGCCACACCGCAAATCTCGTAGGCCCGCAATCAATGAGAGTTAGAAAGGGCTTACCACTGTAATGGGTAATATCCATGGCCAGCCGCTGCCACACACTCTCAACTTCCAAGCGACCCTTCTGCCATCACTCTGGTGCAGGATCAATAGACTGGCAAGCCTCACAATTTCTGACGATCTGTCTGACATCCATCTTGGTCACTGCTGGGTATATGCGCCTCACAAAATAAAGGGTCCTCTTGATACCCGGATGTCCGCTCTGTGCATGAATTTTTTGTATTTGACATGGGTCGATTGCAACTGCACAAGATCGAGCAGTAATCTCCATTCCCATCTTCGCGGCTTCATACCATTTGTGAGGTACTCTGGTCAGTTGGTCAGCACGATTACAATGTGATGGCACCAGAGTGACGCTCAGTGATAGGCCATACTCAGATACCAGGTTTTTTAGCGTGTCTAGCCTTCTCTGTATTAACATTTTGCTTGCTGCCTTGGTACGGATTCGTGTCCGTCCTGGAAGTGTGTCAGACACCCAGTGGTAGACACAGAGAGAATCTGTGTACAAGGTCAACTTCTTAGACTGCCACTACAGGGCCAGATTTACCCCCTTTACAACAGCGTCCAGCTCTGCCAGGTTGATATGCTGAGAATCTGTTACGGGCCGCAGCCAACATGCATCCTCGAACACGTTTCCTCCTTGCTCCAATGATGCTCCCAACGCCAAAGAACTGGTATCAACTCACACACCTACGTTGTCTCCGTTAACACACCACCGCCCACAGGCAGGGTCCTTCTTGTTCACTCTCTCCAGTGTCTCTTTAATCATCAGAGTTAGTAGGACATCATTGGATATGTCATCCCAATCCGTGGTTGTTAAATTTGCTCTGCGTTTAATTACACCAACAGCTGCGCGGAGCCAGCCACAGACCGGTAAGTGATCAATAAGTTTTCCACACCAAGAAAAAACGGTCCGCCTTGTAACGAGGTTGGGGATGCTTGGAATTTCACTGCCACGCCTCTATTGTAGGGTGCCATCTTCTTCATAAACATCCAATCCCAATACACGTGCTCCTTCCCTTAAACGTTCGGGATTCTTGCATTCCAGATCAAACTGAGCCAACTTTTCTTTGACACACGACGCAGACTGTACATCTTCATTGCCGTATACGTCATCAATGTAAGCTGACGTTGAGTCACTCATGGGCTTTTCTTGGGACAATACTGTGTTGACAATAGTCTTCATGATCTGTGGTGCCACATTTAGGCCAAAGCCGAGGCGTGTAAGGCAGTACCTCTGCCCCTGGAACCAAACTGTCTGGAACGGCCACAACGTCTCATCAACTCGCACCTGTAAATAGGCTTTTCGCAAATCCAATATCGAGACATTAGTGCCTTTCTGACGCCATTCCCTCAACTTGCTGGCGCATACGTCAGCATCGGCAGTGTAGGCTTCAATATGCTTGTTAAGCTCCCTATAGTCCAGCACGGGCTGTACTTTCAACTTGTTATGCTGGAATACTGCCATGAAGGGTATTAGACCCTTGGGAGGCCCAAGCTTGTCCTCAGGGTCGGGGATTAACCAGCCATCTTGGATCCACGCCTTTAGTTCCCTTTCGTATTCTGCTCGGGCCTCACTGGGTATAGGGTACTCTGCAACCCCATTCTTGAGTTTAGTCGGTGCCATTCCCTCGGTCCTCTTCCAAGACGCAATCCAGGCCCTCTTGCGCGAGTCATAGTCCACTGTAAAATCCGGCCGATCGATATGGAGCGCTGCACATACTGGGGTCTCCAAGAATCGCATCTTTCCATCCTGATGAATTGCGACTACCCCCAGCGCCTTGATGGCATCGTATCCGAGCAACAGGTCAAATCCCAGGAGATTTCCTTGGGTCACGAGCACATTGATCTTAGTGGCTGCACCGGTGTCTGTGTAGATCTCGACAGTTCCAGCTCCATAGCATGTCTGGGTCTCGCCTCCTATCGTGGTGACTTTGATCTTCCTCTTAGTCCAACTTGGACACAGCCTGGCGCTCACTATAGTATGCGAACAGCCTGAGTCGAGAAATGCTGAGCAGGGTATCCTGTTTACGTAGACGGTCATCACTGGTTGCGCCTTGTTCAAATTTTGCTCGGGGAGCAGGGCGGCGCTGACGTCCTCTCCCCTGATACGTTTCCCGCACAGTTTTGGGCTAGATGCCCCAAACCACCACAATTAAAACAGCGCACACGCCCCCTGTTGGTGCAATTCCTTGCAAAATGTCCGTGTCGGCTGCAGCGAAAACATTTCCCATTGCTTGCAGGGTTCTGATTCGGAATCTCCCGAGCGCCAATCTGGCCTGTCTGTGTCGCCATCACAACTGGTTCCCCCAGGTCCTCCTCATCTTTGATGATGGCTCGAGCACGTTCCATCAAGTGTTCCATGGTCGTTGTTGAAACGCTGGTTGAGGCTCTCAGTAGCTGCTTCACCCGAGTGGGAAGGCCCGCCACAAACGCGTACGCGAGCATCCGCTCCGACACCCCTCCACCAAACAGAACTGCGAGTTTCTTTAACTCAGCGAAGAAAACGTCCACGCTTTCCTCCGGTAGAAGTTTTCGGGAAGCAAATTTTTCATAGGCCGTACAAGGATCCATGGCAAATGACTTGTACAGCGCAGCTTTGATTGCGGTGACATCTCCCTTTTCGGCAGCACTGAGTTGCTGATATACACTCAAGGCGCCCCCAGCCAATCTCAGGGGAATCACAGTGTGTACCCTTTTCACCTCACAAAGGTCGCACGTCAGCTCGACCCTTTCAACCCAGTCGACGATGGACGTGGACCCGTCAAACTCGGGTATGAGCTTTAAGTCGAATTTCGACTCGGTCATAGTCCTAGAATCCAAATTGCCGAAGTAGCTTGTAACAAAAATGTGTAAGGAAAGTCCTTTAAAAAAAAGAATTACTGCGCCCTCTGTAGATGTATAAGGAAAAATTCAAGATGGCGCCCGACTCTCTCTTTAACACGGTAAGTTCAGGAAAAGATGTTATAAATGTTGCAGCAATTCAATAACCATTATATACCGGTTCTGCACAGAATCCAACTGGCAAGGTGCCTAGACGGACGCGAACGGTTACTCAGACTGGACCCAACAACGGTAAAATATCCTCACACGGCACGAGAAGCAACAGCCACACGATTCCCTGGCCAACTCAATCGTCGCTCTGCCAACGTCTTTTTCATCACCCGCTTTTATCGTCGTTCTAGGCCGGCTAAATTTGCATATTGCGAGAATTCGTGTGACTTTGCGAGACATCATACTTTACAAAAGACGGCGGCCGCCATCTTGGTCTTTCTTTTCTATTTTTGGTCGGTGACGCTGAGCTCGTCTCGAGGTAAGTCTTTTCCCCCCGTCCGTCTCTCCCACGTACCCACACAACACGCAAACACGCGGGCGCTTATCTCCTGGATGCACGTTACAAAAAGTTGAAAAAAAAACTTTTGAAATGCATATGGTGGAATTCATGTGGCGAAGAAGAGAAAAGGGGCATATCTTTCTCCGTATAATCAAAAGCATTTGTGAACGATAGTTGTTTAAAAAATCTGTTTATATCGTTTAAAAGTTTATGATAAAGTTTTACTTGGTTTTAAGCATAATATTTTCCTTTAAAATAATGACTAAAAGCAAATATCGAATTTAAATGCAGTAGTTTTCCGGATATTATGCAATATAATATCTTATATCTAAAGTGGTTGCACATATTTTTGATGCACAACTATGCCCACCACTTTTACCATAAATTATATTGCTTAATATCCGGTAAACTACTTATTTTCAGAAACTTTAAATGCAATATTTGCTTTCAGCATATCCGAAAACGTTTGAAGTCATCATTTTAAAGGAAAATGTTAAGGTGGACACCAAGTAAAAGATTATTATTTGAAATTATGACAAGTTCTTTTTATATTGTTTAAAATTAAAAATAAAAATACAATGTTCTGTTTATATTATTTAAAATTAAAAATAATAAAGGTTTATATTGTTAAATATTATAAAAAGTTCTACTTATTTTGTTTAAAATAAATAATAATAAGCGTTTATTCTAAAAAAAAAAAGCCGTAAGTTCTGCTTATTTAAAACTTAACACTGAAATGCCAATATCATTCTATCAGTGTTTATATATATATATATATATATATATATATATATATATATATATATATGTATATATATTATTTTACATAGGTGTCACCACGTATCAAGGCCGAGAGGCCACTCAAGGATAAGGGTTAAAGAGTTGTCAAAAGGACAATATAGTAATCGATAGTAATGGAAGTTCGGTAAATTTGTTAACTTAAGTGGAACGGCTCATCAGAAACTTGTTCAAGTTGGACTTGAAGACAACCATATTATAGACAGCTGGAAAGCAGGAAAACAGAAGACAATTCCACAGGCGTGCAGTTCTAAGAAAGAAGCTTTGATCATGGAATCTACGTTTAGGTTTAGGCACAGATAAAGAGTGGGGAGAATTATTGATAGTGTTTTCAACCAGACGAGCGTTTCTTGTGAAAGTTTGGCGAGGGGGGACCATAGATTGAAGCTCAGTCGAACACTTGCCATGAAAATAATGATAAAGCAGAGACAAACTTGCAACATCTTTTCTGTGAGATAGAGGTTGCAGCGAAGAGAAAAGGACATCTCCTATGAGGCCACGAAGTCTATTTTGAACTCTATCAAGGCAAGACAAGTCCTTTCTAGCAGCTCCTGCCCAGATGTGGCAACAGTATTCCATCCTTGGACGTACCTGACTCTTATATCGATAGAGAATTGCATCAGCAGTGAGATATCTACTGGATCGATAGAAGGATCCAACCATTTTTCCAGCGACCTTGGCAACAGATTTGATGTACGTATTCCATTTAAGATCAGGAGTAAAGGTCAAGCCCAGAAGCTTGTCAAAACTCGAGGCCTCCCCAAGACGAGAGCCATTCATTTTAATTGATGCCAGATGGGGATCAGAACGTTGATGATGTAAAGATAGAAGCTTGGTTTTAGATGCATTAAAAGTAACCAGCCACTCCTTTCCCCATTGTACAACGTGATCAAGATCAGAGGAGAGAGAATCGGAGAGAACTTGGTCTACAAATGATGTAAGGGTGTGATCTGGAAGATCATCAATGTAGATCAGGAAAAGAGTTGGGCCCAGGATGGACCCCTGAGGGACTCCAGCATTAATACTGTGAGCTTCTGATTTTTGCCCCCTAACTACTACTCTTATGAACCTATCAGAGAGAAATGATTTAATAATTGAGAAGACATTTCCAGCTATACCATAGCTGGAGATCTTGTGAAGTAGACCTTTATGCCATACCCTAACAAAAACCTTTGATATGTCAAGAGCAATTGCCCTAGGAAGGTTGCCTCTGTGGAGAGATTCGCTAATCCTATGAGATATAACTGTAAGCACATCTGCTGTAGATCTAGCAGAACGGAAACCATATTGTGTGTCACTAAGAATGTTATTTTTGCTAAGATGGTTGATTACTTCTGTATTTAACACAGATTCCAGCAACTTACTCATGACGCACAGGAGACTTATTGGCCTGTACTGAGAGGGGGGATGAACGATCACCTGAATTCTTAAATACAGGGCATACTGATGAGATTTTGCAGGGTGATGGGAAGCAATTCTCCTTAAGACAATGTTTAAACAGTTTTGTAAGTATGGGCGCTAGTTCAGGTTGAAGTTTTTTGAGTACTATAATTGGAATACCGTCAGGGCCAGTTGCTTTACTGGAATCAAGGTTCTTGATTAGCTTGGCAACATCACGTACAGATATTTGTATATCACATAGCGTGTTTTCTGATACAAGAGGAAATATTGGGGATTAGCGGCATTGGTCGCAAAGGGTAGAATTAGCTGCAAAGTTCTTGGCAAAGAGTTTGGCTTTGTCTGATGCTGACGAGATTACCTCAGGCCCATTGATGATGGTTGGGATAGAGCACACACTTCTGTTCAGGATTCTGTTTGCCATTTGCCAAAACTGGTGGGAACCAAGCTGCTGCTCAGCTACTTTGGACTTGACGGACTGAGCGTATAGCTCTCTTGCATTCTTTATTACTTTCTTACAATGATTGCTGGCAGTCCTGAAAGCGGCTTTAGTTTCCATACATCTATTACATTGGAAGCAGTGGAAAAAGTGATTTCTGTGCACAATAGCAGCAGCACATTCTGGAGAAAACCATGGCTGACTTAGGTTTTTGCTAGAACTTTTTCGAGGGTATGAAACGGTCTATACCTACAATTAACCATTCCCTCAGGTCTGATACCATAGAGGACACCACCTTTTTCCGATATAAATGTACGGAAGCTATCCCAGTGAGCCATAGTTCATCAATATGCTATATGATGGAGAGGTATGTCTGAGGACTTATTACATTTCATTTTTATCTTAATTGATACAACTGAGTGGTTGGAAGATCCAAGAGGAGACAGAACGGAAACTGAACATAGTTCAGGGCAAATTGTGAGAAAAAGGTCTAGGAGACTCGCATACTGGCCGTCATTGTCAGGCACATGGGTGGGTTCATGAACAATCTGAGTGAGGTCATAAGCAATGGAGAAATCATGACAGAACCTCCCTTCATCATCGGTCATGTTTGAGTGGGTCAACTATTCCACATTATGAAATTAAAGTCTCCACATACGTGAATGTTAGCTGAAAAATAAGCTAATAGAACTTGGTCAATTTTCTCAGATATGCTTTTAAAGATAGTAACTCCGCTGTTATGGGGGCAATAGAGAGTAAATATAAACGCAGTAGTGTGAGTTAGTGCAACCCGGAAGCACATATAGGGTAAGTTAGGATCTTCTCTGGAGATGTCCCTACCACATGGAAAGCCATCTTTAATATAGGCACATATTCCATGCCCATGGCGATCTTGGGGGTTAGATTTGGAAGTTAAGTTAGAGTATCCCTTAATTACGAACTCATTTAGGGAAATAGTCTGTCCAATGCCAGTTTTGCTTAAAAATAAAAGGTCTGGTTTAATCTCCTGCAATTGGGCCTCAACCTCTGGAAGGTTAGAACGTAGACCCCTGATGTTGGAGAAGGAGACATGGTAGTGGGGGGTCTATGTTGGAAGTTGGAGATCCGGGTTTAATCGTGTATTTTTTCTTGAAACTTGTCATGATGGAATTTTGGAGTTTGTGGACTAGGTCATCAGACTTGCTTAGAGCAGGACAGAGAAGGGAAACTAAGAGAGAAAAAGAAACTAAGAAATTTTTTTTTTTTTTTTTGTAGAACATAAGGTAAAGCCGTAACAATTACCCACAAATATAGCATCGAGAGGCCCCACCAGAAACTAATGCATGGTCCAGAATCCATTCATCAAATGGCAATACAGCAGCCCCAGTACTTTGCACCTGCTGATAGGACGGCCTCCTTAGTGGATAATCCAAGGTTCGAGTCATAATGCTCTCTCAATATGTTCAATGCTTTGCAGTCATCATCCAGGGCTTCTCTCATTACTAGTGATAGGCTTCAGTCATCTAAACACTGTATTAATTCCGCAAACAGTTGCGTTCTTTTCAATGAAGTCGGGGTCGTTTCTGTTTTCAGGTTGTGTTTGAAGTACTTTGTGTAGCTTTTGGATTCGTAGATATCCTAGGAATTTAACTTGGCACAATTCGAATTTTGATTCGGATCCATCGAAATAAAGATGAACGCTGGGCGCATAACCACTAGAAGTGTAAGCCATGTTTAGTTTCAGAACAGTTTCCGATGGTTCGTTGTTCTACACAACTCCCGAGGTTACTGGTTTGCAGTAGACAGAACAGTTTCCGATGGTTCGTTGCTCCACACAAGTTCTGTTAGGTGACTGGTTTGCAGTAGACAGTTCCACAGAGCAAAAGATTCTTACCGTATTGAGACGGAAAAAAAAATGCGAAATTGCTACTACAAAAAAAGTTTAATATTTATGGAGCAATTCTGGTTTCTGATTGGTTGGTAGCAGAACATGAATTAATTTGATTCATCGGTTCCTAGCAGCATTTTTTATAAATAGAATCGCCTGACTGTGTGGGGTCATACCCCATTATAATTCCAAAATATTGTAACAATAATGATAATAGAAACTCTGGAGAGAGTGAATGAAAAGGACCCTGCTCGTGCGTTGATGGTAACGACGTGTGGGTTGACGTCAGTTCATTGACATTGAGAGTCTCAATAGAGCAAAGAGGAAACGTGTTTGAGGACGCATGTTGGCCGCGACCTGTAAATGATGCTCAGCACATCAACCTGGCGGAGTTGGACACATAAGTCTGGCACTGCAATGGCAGTCAAAAAAAATTGCACCTGTACACAGATTCTCTCTGTGTCTTCCACTGGGTGTCTGACACACTTTCAGGACAAGCAAGAATCTGTACAAAGGCAGCCAGTGAAATGTTGATCTGGCGAAGACTAGATACGCTGAGGAGTCTGATCTCTGAGTATGGGCTATCGGTGAGTGTAATGCTGGTGGCATCACACTAATCGTGCTGACCAATTAATCTGTGGGTCATGGAGAGATTGGCGCAATGAGCCATGCCAAATAAGAGCGGACATCCAGGTATCAAGAGGACCCTGTATTTTGTGAGGCACATGGACCCAGCAGTGACAAGGGAAGATCTCAGGCAGATTGTCAAGCACTGTGAGGCATGTCTATTGATCCTGCACCAGAGCAATGGCAGAAAGGGCGATTGGAAGTTAAGGACATATGGCACCAGGTGGTAATGGATATCACCCATTACAGTGAGAAGCCCTTTTTAACTCTTATTATTGACTGTGGATCTACACATTTTGTGGTGTGGCGACAAATGACCCGGCCGGACTTAGCAAATGTTGTTCACCAGTTGTCATCCATCTTTTTTGAGCGAGGTGCGTCGGAAGATATCTTGACGGATAACGATGCCACTTTTTGCAACCAACAACTCTGGCAATTGTTAGATGAATGGGATACCAGACTACGATTGCAATGTGCCCATGTGTCATGTGCTGAAAGGAGCCATCGTAGTATTAAGAGAATTGCTGCCAGAACGCAATGTACCATTACAAAGGCCATGTATTGGTATAACATCACGCTAAAGGATGGGAAGTCGCCTGCAACAGTGCCTGCCAATGCTATACACACATTCCATGTCAGAGTAAAGGGAATTGACACTACACAGCCAAATGACGAGGGAACACACAACAGATATGGGATAGGGAATCCAGTCTGGGTGAGACCTTCAGAAAACCAGAAAACCGGTGCACCATTAAGTTCAAATGAGGATGAATATCTGGGGTGATCAGCCAGCAGTCGGTTCTAACTAGAACCGACTGCTGGCTGATCACCCCAGATACTGATGGAACCCCGCGCCATATGGGCAACTTTCGCCCAGCTGCCGAGATACATCATACAACTACAGAGGAGAGTGATGAGCTACTGAGAAACGCAATCAGTGAACCCCCTCTGCCAGAGAGTATTGGCTATAGTTCTTCTGACAAGGCAGAACCAAAACCAGAGATGATAAATGTGCCTCTTCACAGAAGCGAGCGGAATAAAAGACCAACCCCGCAATGCACTCTGTGATCATGAAATCAGGGGGAAGTGTGATGTTCAAAGAAGCAAGCGTTTGTGCCTTGTGTGGATATACAAACAAATAAATAATCAACACTCACATCGGTAACGTCCTACTGTCCTGCGGGCAATGAAGAAAAAAAAATCAAAAGGATTCAAGATGTCGCACAGTTCTCACATGGTCACATGACACACCTGCTAATGAGGCATGTTGGACACGATAAAAACAGGTCGCTGGGAGGAGTTGGGAGAGTGTTCAGACCTGTATACCGTGAACAGTGCTCTCACACTTTTTGATACAACCCATGTAGTAAAATTTGATTCACGTCTCGTTAGATCTTTTTTGTTTTTGCTACAGAATTTCCACAGGTTCTGCTAGTTTTAATTCATTCCCTATTAGTTTTTTCGGTTTTCTTGTGAGATGATTATCATTAGTTAACTATTATGTGTAATTATATTAATGCATATATTCTACATCATTTATTCTTGCGCAATATTTGCGTAAAAAGTTTATAGTAAACACAAAACTCTTTTTATATATATTTATGCATACGTATATATTTTTGTTTAAAAATTTTTGCCTACCAAACTCCTCCTAGTAGAGTTTTTGTCCACAGACATGAAACTTTATGTATAAGGTATTTGAACCCACGCAAAACTTTATATTTGGGTTTTAGCCCGAGTAAAATCGGTACAAAAGTGTAAAAATTAAAAAAAAAAAAAAAAAATGAAAGGTGAAGGTCAAACATCAGCCTAACGTAATAACTATTAACCCATGTTTTAAATTTTAGCCTTGCAGCAAACATGTCTTCATAGCTCAGTCATTAACGGCAGAGGAAAAAAAATCATAAGCTAAATGTTTCGGTTTTGATTGTCGGTGGTGGCGCACAGGTCATTTTTTTTTTTTTTTTTTAAACTTTTTCAACCATTACTATATATTGAGCCCAATACAATATAATAATAAATATGAAATCTACATTAATCAAAATATTATATTTAAGCGTATTTTACGACCAGGTAATGCCGGGCGCCCTGCTAGTCTTCCTAGAAAACCTGTCAGTTATAGTCAGCTAAAGACTACCCTAATTTTATGTGTGGCTATTACAGGAACCAGTGAAGAAGCAAAACAGTCCCTTTGTTTTTTGTTTGTTTGTGTTTGTGTTCAGTAGTAGTTCATTATTGAAATAAAATGAAAAATTACATTATTGAAAAGTATAATACAATAAAAATTAACAAAATTATACAAATAAAAATAACACAATTAGTCTATTTGCACTTTTAATAACAAAATTACAAAAATAAAAATTTTTATTATTTGTTTTCAATGAGTTTTAATAAAAAAAAAATTGGAAAAGTTGTTTCCACTAAAATATAATAAAAAAAAAAAGTACATACACATTGCACAAGGATGCATGTACTTTTTTACTCACATATAGATGTAAGAGAAAATAGCTATAGGAACTATTCTGCCTCTTCACCGATTCCAGTAGCAGCCACACAGAAAATTAGGGAAAATTTTACCAACTTATCATTTGATTAAACTAATAATTTAATTGTAATTATTAAATTTAACTTTCAAAATCCTATTAATGAATAATAATTTGGTAAAAATAAAAACCTGAAATATTTCTGTTCGATTTTATTGCCAATTATCTTTTAAATATAACAAAAATTCTTTCATTGTTATCTGGTGCTTTTTTAGAGTGGCACTAAACAAAAATGAAATAAAACTTTTATCATGTATCTACTTGTCAGAAGATGATATATTGTGAGAAATTACACAAGTTGAATTGTACCACTCATTGGTTGATTGTTTTTAAAACACCCTTTCTCATTGGTTGTTTTCAAATATAACTGCACGAGCATAGGCCTGTTTCAACTGAAATTCAGTCTGAGAAAAAAAACTTGTACAAGATGGACTCATTTTAATCTTCTTAATTAACTTTAAGGCCTTGGCACCAAAATTGTCATGGTACTTTTGAGACAATTTAACCTACTAAGTTAGGTGTTTTTCTTGACGTAACATCGTCTTTTCAGTCAGCAAAGATTGATTTTAGTTATTTACAACTTCGTCGGAATTACCCGCTTTTACAATTCAAACATTGTATTAAATGAACAACTCCTCAAGCCAAGGAGCAACTTCTAATTTTCACAGAAGATTTTTCCATTACTACTTTGTCACAAAATCCACCTACCAGGTTTGGCAGAAGCAGCAAAATTACGCAACATAATTTTACAAAGAGAAGATGAAACGACCTGTTACTGATCTATCTACTTTTCAATGTTGTGTTTTAATTTTTTACCTCTGCCAAAGTTCTTAGCTATGCGGGAATACATTTCTCACAATATTCCAAAAATCAAAAATTGATGAAATAGTTGATTTTATATTATTATTTATTTTTTTTTTCGAAAAACAAATTTTCCATTTGTTACCGATAAGTGAAGTCCAAAGCTATTCTAATATTCTTAAAAAAAAAAAAAAATTAGTTTTGTGCTTCTATATTATAATAAAAAATATTGAATTTCAAGTAAAACAAATAGTACCTATGCAACTGTCATGTGGCAAATAGTAGAATATCCAAAAATTATGGAAAACAATATGGTAGAAAATAATTATTTAATAAAATAATAAAAATAAAAGTTACTTGATTAAATTACATGATTTCATATTTCATCTTCGTTCTGTGACTGGTACATACAATATACAGACTTTTCTATATTTTCTTCACTTTTAATTGCCATCATAAGTACCAATTTGAATAAGCATTAATTATATTTCCAAAAATGTAAATATTTTCTCACAACTCATAAGAAAATATGCAAGTTGAAACAAAAAACGGGAGTAAAAAAACTCACTACCAGTGCAGAGCAAGTACAGCTAGTTATCAATATATAGGGATTTTATTATCGGTTCTTGACTAAAATTGGTGATCGGTAACTATTCTATATTTTTACAATTCAAAGTATGAACATTTCTTTTTGTTGAATTGAAGTGAAAAAAGGGGAAAAAAACGAGATTTGAAACCAATTGTAGACAAATAGTTAAGCCAAGCACCTTCCTTTTTGATACAACAAAATAGGATTATCTAAATTAATATTTTTTTTTATAATCTTCAAAAGTTAATCTTTCAAGTTCTCTATAATTTAAAAAAATAAAATTGAATTTTTGACATTTCGGCATTTTTTAGTGAAAACTGATAGAGCTCATGATATTGAGAACCGACATCATAATTTTTCAATAGCATAGTAATCGTTAGTAGTGGAAATTTGATATAATTTGATTATTTAAGGGGACGATTCAACAAGAACTTGTTTACACTGGACTTGAAGAAGACCATATCATAATCAGCTGAAAGCAAGCTAGCGGAATAGAGTTCCACAGGTGGACAGTTCTAGAAAAGAAGCTTTGTTCATGGAATTCAGGTTTAGATTTAGGCACCAATACAGAGTGGGAGAAATTATTGATACTGGTTTTAGTTAGAGGAGTGTTTTTTGTGAAAGTTTGGCGAGAGGGGGGGGGTGATAGATTGGAGCTCAGACGAGCATTTGCATGAAGATAACGCTAAACAAGAGACAGGCTAGCAGCGTCTCTTCTGGAGAAAGAAGTTGTGGGGAAGAGAAAAAGGCATCACCTATCGGGTTTGACGCTGGTTTTGAACTCTGTCAAGGCTGGACAAGGTGCTCCAAGCAGCTCCTGCCTAGACATGGCAACATGGCTCTTACACAGGTAGAAGATTGCATCGGCAGTGGAATATCTACTGGAGCGGTCGAATAATCCAACCATTTTGCTAGCAACCTTGGCAATGGATTTGATTTGTGCTCCATTTCAGATCAGGAATGAAGGTCACACCCAGAAGCTTGTCAAAATATGGAGCTTCTTCAAGACAAGAGTTATTCATTTCAATTGGAACCAGATGGAGGTCAGTGCGTTGATGATGGAAAGAGTGAAGTGTGGTTTTAGATGCATTAAAATTAACCAGCCACCTTTTTCCTCATTGCACCATGTGTTCAAGATCAGAAGAGAGAATTAGAGAGGTCTTGGTCAATGCCGACCTTTAATGTGTTGCCATAGTTAATCTCTATGTGAAAAAAGAAACTATGAAAAATGTTTTTACAGCAGTTCCTAAAACTCTGAAATTCACATAAATTTGAAAGCTAAATAAATTCATTGTAAAAATCCATTAGAAAATAAATATTAATTTTCTGATAGATAATTGGTGAAGTCTGAAGATACTGAATTAAGAAAAAAGAAAAAACATCTTGTGTTTTTACAAAAAAAAGTTAACTTAGTATCAGGAAATTTTTGTACATATTTCTTTTTACTATTCTTAAATGTATTTTGTAATAATAAATTAAATCTTTTTTAAATAAAATGAAAGTGCATTTTATGTGTGAAAAACTTAAAATCACTGGCTAAACTGGTATTTTAATCATTGAAAAAGTTAAAACAATTATTTATTAATAATTTAATCTTTAGGACTCAGAATGGAGTCACCACTTATAGAAAATGTGGTTCAGTAAGATAACCAATTTATAATTGTGATTTATCAATTTCCAGGACTGAGGTTGTGTGTGCTGCAACTTTATTGAAGTAGAAAGTAAGAGTGTATCCACAGGACTATTAAAGGTAAATTTAACAGAATTGCCAATTAATAGAAAGGTTTTACCACTCCACATCCCTCCATAAAAATATAAAAATGAAATCCGGAAAATAGCGACATGAAATCATAGTATTAACATGAAATAAACAACATTTATTTACGTGCTAGAAAGATTAGTTTCAATTGCAGAAGTGTTTTCTTGTGTGGAATGTTCATAATGAAAGATGTGTGAAGTGAGGATATTGTGAGATTTGCACAAGATTTGAAATTACAGATTTTTTATGATCAGAGTGCACCACTAGGAGTGTCAGAAATTTCGTGAAAAATATTGAATAATTCCACCTGTCTTTCCAAACTTATAACTCCTCGAAAAATGTAATTCAAGCCCTAATTTTTTTTTCAATTAAAGGAGCAAGGACCAAGGTTTCATTAAAAAAAAAAACAAAAAAAAAACGTGTTTTTAAAAAAAAAAAGAAAAAGAAAGGTTTTAAACTCCGGACTTTACAGGTAAATTTCTAAAAATCACTACTTTTTTTGTTTTAAATTTGAATATATTATTTATTGATCTTTTATCTTCAATTTGTGATATATAAAACTTTGGTGAGTAAATTAATTATTTACTTTTTGATAGACATTTGAAAATGGGGGGGGGCGTGAATTTAAAAAAAACGTTTATCTAAAATATTATATTCGGTTTATTGGGAAGAGCATAAAATTTCATATTGACCCTGAAAATATCCTAAAAATAGAATCAATAGAACAATTTTGATAGATTTTTAAAGTTTAAAAGTCGAAAAATACTGAACTCGTAAAATCAATTAATTCTATTAGTTTTTTTTTTTAAATAAAAAAATAATATTTCTATTACTTTTTATACAACTTTAATAGTTTATTTTGGAAGTACAATCCATAAGGAAAATAAACAACCCACTTTTAAAAGAGAAATTACGAGATTTTTATATTTTATTTGCAGTTTTGTGTTAGAGGTGTCAAAAATACCTACAAAAATTCTGATACACCTCATGCCACACGTGGGTTTAAAGTTAATGTGATTATTTTTTGAGAAAAAGTCCATAAATCATAAGCGAATATGTGTGTGCATATCATAAGAACAGTCGTTCAAAATAAAATTGTTGAAGAAAGATTTAAATTCTCGTTCGATGTGGTAACTTTCCATGATGGGAATTAATTTCTCATATTCTGTATCAGTCTGTAATTGTTAAGTAGAGTTGAATTGTTGAACTTTATTGTTATAACGAATTGATATCGGCTTCTAAGTTTAGCTTATAAAGACTACCGTGTTCTTTCAAACTGACTCCATTTTGTAAGGATCTTTGAAGATACATTGGAGGCAAAAAAGTTTCGAATCGAAATTGAATGAGAGCGATACATCTCCTTTCATAATAAATTCTTGTTTCCAACATAAAAAAGTGGCTATCAGACTGCAAAAATTTGGTGGACCAAATATCGACTAAATGATTGATGAGCCTTCACACGAGGGGTATGAGAAAATAATGCTAAGTTTGCAGTTTTCAAACCAGAGAATAACAGAACAGCATTCTTCTTCTACGGTGAGGGTGGCAGTCAAGTGCCAAGTTTCTTAAAACAATCCCCCTTCGAACAAATTTGCTTTCCATACCGTTCTAAAATGTTTTGAATTTTATACAGCTACTTTAGAAAATGAAGCAGACAAATTGCTCTATTAAAATCCAAGTTAGGTAGAAAAGCCTTTGAATTATCTCAGAGTTCAACATCAAGTCAGAGAACTTCAAAAGAGTTTTGAATATCCTCAAGGAAAGTATCGACCCCTTCGTAAACCTCAACCAATTGAGAAATTATATTGAATGAGTCAAAGCTGATTTGACCGAACTTCACCACTCATCTTCTGGTCAGGTTATTGCTCATATAATATTTTGGAAGATCCCTGCAGAAATATATAGGGAATTAATGTCCCTAACCAGGGGTAGGTATTTGTTGATCAGAGCGATAGTTGAGAATGTTCCATAAATTGTCAAATTCAATATGGCGACACCTTTCCCAAAAGAGTGGGAAAATAGTGCATCAAAATCACCTGCCATTTTGTCTGATAAGCTGCAAGAGGGAAATAAGAAACTGTTTAGAGAATTTTTAAAACACTAAAAGGAAATTATCCCAAATGAAGCCATTTATTCGGGGAAACAACAATAAATCATAATAAAATTGAATGTAGAGTGAAGGATTGCTGTACATTCAAATCTTTCAATACAAGACTTTGACAAGCAACAGAGCTCAATTTGTATAAAAACTTGGGTTCACACTAAGTAACGAATTGCTTGAAGATAAAGAGATTTCTCTATACATCCATTACTTGTGTGGCTAGATCACACTTTCCTGCTATATGCTCAAATTTTACTACATCCGTTGTGGGAAAGACTTCATTATTGTCGGGCCACAACAAATGTATTTGTCCAGTACTGCATGTGTTAGTGAAAGGGAAGAAAGGAACACGCATATATCTGAATTGTTTTATAGGCACTAGAAATATTAATCTTTGACAACTTGAAGTATCTTTAAAATTGGGCTTCCAAAAACCATTTTACTTTGATTTGTTCATTCATGGGTTGAACCTGAAATTTAATATTCCTCGCTGTGACGAGATTGTAACAAGTATAAAAAAGGCAGGATTCCATCTAAGTCCAAAGTATAACTTGGATGGTATTGTAGGTTTAGATCTGATCCAGTGCTTGAAGAATTTTAATTTAATTAAATAGACGAATTTGCCTGTCAAACTTCAAATCAAACTTCCTTTCAGGCACATTTTGGGAAAAGGTTTTAAGAAAAATAAGAAACTCCGATCGTCACTAATTAATCATAACCTAAATGCTCAAGTTATCTTATAGAAAGAGCATTGAATCCTGTCCTTTTTTATCTGGATCTATGGGGGGCCATTTTTTAAGGAATGCCCTGTCAAACATGGAATTGAGGTTTTTTTTCACCCAATTGGATTGGAATAGACAGAGATTCCAATTTGTTGTCTTGTGATGAGAACAAAATTAAGGATTTCAAAGAAACTATTATTATGAAGGAGGGGAAGTACCACATCAATCTCCCTTGGGATGAGAGTAAGATATTTCAGGTGGAATCGAACTGTGTCTCTTCCTTGAAAATTTTGGAGAGAGTAAAAAACTCTACATAAAAAGGGAATTTATGAAGACTATATAAATGTTTTCCAGGCGTATGAAAAAATAGACATTATTGAACCCATACATGTATCGCAGAAAGACTTTGGAAATATTGTTGGATCCATTTATTGCTGGGAAACCATGGGGTAGATGACCTCTGTCCCGATCCTCCAGGTAGGATCGAATTATTGGAATTGCTTTAATTAAGAGATAATTTTGTAGAATCGACATTATGCTTTGAATGGGCAAACAATTGTACAGTAGAATCATTTCATAAGAACGATTAGCAATTTCATACATGAAACTTTGTTGATGTGATAATGATGGAAATACTGGTGAGAAATGAATTGAAGATTAAAAAGATTCTACTTAAAAGATAAAGTACTATGTATTCATCCCTTCCTCTAATATTACTTGTGTGGATTATGTTTGCTTGTTTGTCTCCGTGCACACTGGATAAGGTCATCTAGTAAAACAGTGATGAAGGAAATCGTCATAAATCGATATATTTATCATTTTGTGAGAGATGAAAAAAAGAGAAAAAAGAAAGGAAGGAACGGGGAGAAAGAGAGAGAGAGAGAGGAAGGAACGGGGAGGGGGGAAGAGAGAGAGGTAGAAACGGGGAGGGAGGAAGAGAGAGAGAGGTAGAAACGGGGAGGGGGGAAGAGAGAGAGAGGTAGAAACGGGGAGGGGGGAAGAGAGGGAGAGGTAGAAACGGGGAGGGGAGAAGAGAGAGAGGTAGAAACGGGGAGGGGGGAAGAGAGAGAGGAAGAAACGGGGAGGGGGGAAGAGAGAGAGAGAGGAAGAAACGGGGAGGGGGGAAGAGAGAGAGAGAGAGAGGAAGAAACGGGGAGGGGGGAAGAGAGAGAGAGAGGAAGAAACGGGGAGGGGGAAAGAGAGAGAGAGAGAGGAAGAAACGGGGAGGGGGAAAGAGAGAGAGAGAGAGGAAGAAACGGGGAGGGGGAAAGAGAGAGAGAGAGAGGAAGAAACGGGGAGGGGGAAAGAGAGAGAGAGAGAGGAAGAAACGGGGAGGGGGGGAAGAGAGAGAGAGAGAGGAAGAAACGGGGAGGGGGGGGGAAGAAAGAGAGAGGAAGAAACGGGGAGGGGGGGAAGAGAGAGAGAGAGAGGAAGAAACGGGGAGGGGGGGAAGAGAGAGAGAGAGAGGAAGAAACGGGGAGGGGGGGAAGAGAGAGAGAGAGAGAGGAAGAAACGGGGAGGGGGGAAGAGAGAGAGAGAGAGAGGAAGAAACGGGGAGGGGGGGGGAAGAGAGAGAGAGAAAGAGGAAGAAACGGGGAGGGGGGAAAAGAGAGAGAGAGGAAGAAACGGGGAGGGGGGAAAAGAGAGAGAGAGGAAGAAACGGGGAGGGGGGAAAAGAGAGAGAGAGGAAGAAACGGGGAGGGGGGCGAGAGAGAGGAAGAAACGGGGAGGGGGGCGAGAGAGAGGAAGAAACGGGGAGGGGGGCGAGAGAGAGGAAGAAACGGGGGAAAAAGAGAGGAAGGGACGGGGGGAAAGAGAGAGGAAGGGACGGGGGGAAAGAGAGAGGAAGGGACGGGGGGAAAGAGAGAGGAAGGGACGAGGGGAAAGAGAGAGGAAGGGACGAGGGGAAAGAGAGAGGAAGGGACGAGGGGAAAGAGAGAGGAAGGGACGAGGGGAAAGAGAGAGGAAGGGACGAGGGGAAAGAGAGAGGAAGGGACGAGGGGAAAGAGAGAGGAAGGGACGAGGGGAGAGAGAGAGGAAGGGACGAGGGGAGAGAGAGAGGAAGGAACGAGGGGAGAGAGAGAGGAAGGAACGAGGGGAGAGAGAGAGGAAGGAACGAGGGGAGAGAGAGAGGAAGGAACGAGGGGAGAGAGAGAGAGGAAGGAACGAGGGGAGAGAGAGAGAGGAAGGAACGAGGGGAGAGAGAGAGAGGAAGGAACGAGGGGAGAGAGAGAGAGGAAGGAACGAGGGGAGAGAGAGAGAGGAAGGAACGAGGGGAGAGAGAGAGAGGAAGGAACGAGGGGAGAGAGAGAGGAAGGAACGAGGGGAGAGAGAGAGGAAGGAACGAGGGGAGAGAGAGAGAGGAAGGAACGAGGGGAGAGAGAGAGAGGAAGGAACGAGGGGAGAGAGAGAGAGGAAGGAACGAGGGGAGAGAGAGAGAGGAAGGAACGAGGGGAGAGAGAGAGAGGAAGGGACGAGGGGAGAGAGAGAGAGGAAGGGACGAGGGGAGAGAGAGAGAGGAAGGGACGAGGGGAGAGAGAGAGAGGAAGGGACGAGGGGAGAGAGAGAGAGGAAGGGACGAGGGGAGAGAGAGAGAGGAAGGAACGAGGGGAGAGAGAGAGAGGAAGGAACGAGGGGAGAGAGAGAGAGGAAGGAACGAGGGGAGAGAGAGAGAGAGGAAGGAACGAGGGGAGAGAGAGAGAGAGGAAGGAACGAGGGGAGAGAGAGAGAGAGGAAGGAACGAGGGGAGAGAGAGAGAGGAAGGAACGAGGGGAGAGAGAGAGAGGAAGGAACGAGGGGAGAGAGAGAGAGGAAGGAACGAGGGGAGAGAGAGAGAGGAAGGAACGAGGGGAGAGAGAGAGAGGAAGGAACGAGGGGAGAGAGAGAGAGGAAGGAACGAGGGGAGAGAGAGAGAGGAAGGAACGAGGGGAGAGAGAGAGAGGAAGGAACGAGGGGAGAGAGAGAGAGGAAGGAACGAGGGGAGAGAGAGAGAGGAAGGAACGAGGGGAGAGAGAGAGAGGAAGGAACGAGGGGAGAGAGAGAGAGGAAGGAACGAGGGGAGAGAGAGAGAGGAAGGAACGAGGGGAGAGAGAGAGAGGAAGGAACGAGGGGAGAGAGAGAGAGGAAGGAACGAGGGGAGAGAGAGAGAGGAAGGAACGAGGGGAGAGAGAGAGAGGAAGGAACGAGGGGAGAGAGAGAGAGGAAGGAACGAGGGGAGAGAGAGAGAGGAAGGAACGAGGGGAGAGAGAGAGAGGAAGGAACGAGGGGAGAGAGAGAGAGGAAGGAACGAGGGGAGAGAGAGAGAGGAAGGAACGAGGGGAGAGAGAGAGAGGAAGGAACGAGGGGAGAGAGAGAGAGGAAGGAACGAGGGGAGAGAGAGAGAGGAAGGAACGAGGGGAGAGAGAGAGAGGAAGGAACGAGGGGAGAGAGAGAGAGGAAGGAACGAGGGGAGAGAGAGAGAGGAAGGAACGAGGGGAGAGAGAGAGAGGAAGGAACGAGGGGAGAGAGAGAGAGGAAGGAACGAGGGGAGAGAGAGAGAGGAAGGAACGAGGGGAGAGAGAGAGAGGAAGGAACGAGGGGAGAGAGAGAGGAAGGAACGAGGGGAGAGAGAGAGGAAGGAACGAGGGGAGAGAGAGAGGAAAGAACGAGGGGAGAGAGAGAGAGGAAAGAACGAGGGGAGAGAGAGAGAGGAAAGAACGAGGGGAGAGAGAGAGAGGAAAGAACGAGGGGAGAGAAAGAGGAAGGAACGAGGGGAGAGAAAGAGGAAGGAACGAGGGGACAGAAAGAGGAAGGAACGAGGGGACAGAAAGAGGAAGGAACGAGGGGAGAGAAAGAGGAAGGAACGAGGGGGAGAGAAAGAGGAAGGAACGAGGGGGAGAGAAAGAGGAAGGAACGAGGGGGAGAGAAAGAGGAAGGAACGAGGGGAGAGAGAGAGAGGAAGGAACGAGGGGAGAGAGAGAGAGGAAGGAACGAGGGGAGAGAGAGAGAGGAAGGAACGAGGGGAGAGAGAGAGAGGAAGGAACGAGGGGAGAGAGAGAGAGGAAGGAACGAGGGGAGAGAGAAAGGAAGGAACGAGGGGAGAGAGAGAGAGGAAGGAACGAGGGGAGAGAGAGGAAGGGACGAGGGGAGAGAGAGAGAGGAAGGGACGAGGGGAGAGAGAGAGAGGAAGGGACGAGGGGAGAGAGAGAGAGGAAGGGACGAGGGGAGAGAGAGAGAGGAAGGGACGAGGGGAGAGAGAGAGAGGAAGGGACGAGGGGAGAGAGAGAGAGGAAGGGACGAGGGGAGAGAGAGAGAGGAAGGGACGAGGGGAGAGAGAGAGAGGAATGGACGAGGGGAGAGAGAGAGAGGAAGGGACGAGGGGAGAGAGAGAGAGGAAGGGACGAGGGGAGAGAGAGAGAGGAAGGGACGAGGGGAGAGAGGGAGAGGAAGGGACGAGGGGAGAGAGGGAGAGGAAGGGACGAGGGGAGAGAGGGAGAGGAAGGGACGAGGGGAGAGAGGGAGAGGAAGGGACGAGGGGAGAGAGGGAGAGGAAGGGACGAGGGGAGAGAGGGAGAGGAAGGGACGAGGGGAGAGAGGGAGAGGAAGGGACGAGGGGAAAGAGAGAGGAAGGGACGAGGGGAAAGAGAGAGGAAGGGACGAGGGGAAAGAGAGAGGAAGGGACGAGGGGAAAGAGAGAGGAAGGGACGAGGGGAAAGAGAGAGGAAGGGACGAGGGGAAAGAGAGAGGAAGGGACGAGGGGAAAGAGAGAGGAAGGGACGAGGGGAAAGAGTGAGGAAGGGACGAGGGGAAAGAGTGAGGAAAGGACGAGGGGAAAGAGAGAGGAAGGGACGAGGGGAAAGAGAGAGGAAGGGACGAGGGGAAAGAGAGAGGAAGGGACGAGGGGAAAGAGAGAGGAAGGGACGAGGGGAAAGAGAGAGGAAGGGACGAGGGGAAAGAGAGAGGAAGGGACGAGGGGAAAGAGAGAGGAAGGGACGAGGGGAAAGAGAGAGGAAGGGACGAGGGGAAAGAGAGAGGAAGGGACGAGGGGAAAGAGAGAGGAAGGGACGAGGGGAAAGAGAGAGGAAGGGACGCGGGGAAAGAGAGAGGAAGGGACGCGGGGAAAGAGAGAGGAAGGGACGCGGGGAAAGAGAGAGGAAGGGACGAGGGGAAAGAGAGAGGAAGGGACGAGGGGAAAGAAAGAGGAAGGGACGAGGGGAAAGAGAGAGGAAGGGACGAGGGGAAAGAGAGAGGAAGGGACGAGGAAGGGACGAGGGGAAAGAGAGAGGAAGGGACGAGGAAGGGACGAGGGGAAAGAGAGAGGAAGGGACGAGGAAGGGACGAGGGGAAAGAGAGAGGAAGGGACGAGGGGAAAGAGAGAGGAAGGGACGAGGGGAAAGAGAGAGGAAGGGACGAGGGGAAAGAGAGAGGAAGGGACGAGGGGAAAGAGAGAGGAAGGGACGAGGGGAAAGAGAGAGGAAGGGACGAGGGGAAAGAGAGAGGAAGGGACGAGGGGAAAGAGAGAGGAAGGGACGAGGGGAAAGAGAGAGGAAGGGACGAGGGGAAAGAGAGAGGAAGGGACGAGGGGAAAGAGAGAGGAAGGGACGAGGGAAAGAGAGAGGAAGGGACGAGGGGAAAGAGAGAGGAAGGGACGAGGGGAAAGAGAGAGGAAGGGACGAGGGGAAAGAGAGAGGAAGGGACGAGGGGAAAGAGAGAGGAAGGGACGAGGGGAAAGAGAGAGGAAGGGACGAGGGGAAAGAGAGAGGAAGGGACGAGGGGAAAGAGAGAGGAAGGGACGAGGGGAAAGAGAGAGGAAGGGACGAGGGGAAAGAGAGAGGAAGGGACGAGGGGAAAGAGAGAGGAAGGGACGAGGGGAAAGAGAGAGGAAGGAACGAGGGGAAAGAGAGAGGAAGGAACGAGGGGAAAGAGAGAGGAAGGAACGAGGGGAAAGAGAGAGGAAGGAACGAGGGGAAAGAGAGAGGAAGGAACGAGGGGAAAGAGAGAGGAAGGAACGAGGGGAAAGAGAGAGGAAGGAACGAGGGGAAAGAGAGAGGAAGGAACGAGGGGAAAGAGAGAGGAAGGAACGAGGGGAAAGAGAGAGGAAGGAACGAGGGGAAAGAGAGAGGAAGGAACGAGGGGAAAGAGAGAGGAAGGAACGAGGGGAAAGAGAGAGGAAGGAACGAGGGGAAAGAGAGAGGAAGGAACGAGGGGAAAGAGAGAGGAAGGAACGAGGGGAAAGAGAGAGGAAGGAACGAGGGGAAAGAGAGAGGAAGGAACGAGGGGAAAGAGAGAGGAAGGAACGAGGGGAAAGAGAGAGGATGGAACGAGGGGAAAGAGAGAGGATGGAACGAGGGGAAAGAGAGAGGAAGGAACGAGGGGAAAGAGAGAGGAAGGAACGAGGGGAAAGAGAGAGGAAGGAACGAGGGGAAAGAGAGTGGAACGAACGAGGGGAAAGAGAGAGGAACGAACGAGGGGAAAGAGAGAGGAACGAACGAGGGGAAAGAGAGAGGAACGAACGAGGGGAAAGAGAGAGGAACGAACGAGGGGAAAGAGAGAGGAACGAACGAGGGGAAAGAGAGAGGAACGAACGAGGGGAAAGAGAGAGGAACGAACGAGGGGAAAGAGAGAGGAACGAACGAGGGGAAAGAGAGAGGAACGAACGAGGGGAAAGAGAGAGGAACGAACGAGGGGAAAGAGAGAGGAACGAACGAGGGGAAAGAGAGAGGAAGGAACGAGGGGAAAGAGAGAGAGGAAGGAACGAGGGGAAAGAGAGAGGAATGAACGAGAGGAAAGAGAGAGGAAGGAACGAGGGGAAAGAGAGAGGAAGGAGAAAGAGAGAGAGGAAGGAGAAAGAGAGAGAGGAATGATGTGGGCTGGTAGAGAGGACGAGGAATGATGTGGGCTGGTAGAGAGGACGAGAACAGGGGAGAAGAGAGGAAAGTGGAAAAGATTAAAAGGAAAGAAGTAAGACAAACGGAAAGGAAGAGTGTAAAAAAAGAAGGGAGAGGGGCAGGAAGACAAATAGGTGTGGGGAGAAAAAGAAAGGGAAAATCATTTCTTTTCAAGTAAATATATGATTCTCTCTTTTGATGTAAATAAATTGTTATATATATAAGAACAAGTAGTTAATAAAACATGTTAAAAAAACACTTTGAAAAAGAGTTAAAAACATTTAATTTTAAAAAGTAAGCCCAAAATAAGTGGAGATATATATATATATATATATATTATTCAACAGATTAATGATTGATTAATGATGGATATGTACACAAAATGTTTTGTAAATAAAAGTATAAAATTACAAAAGATTTCCATACTGACTCAATGGGACAGATATCTAAAAATTGACACATTTAATATCAAAATACAAATAAAACAAAATAAAGCTATGATTTGTTGACTCAGAAAGAAAAAAAAAAAGAAAAACAATGGCTAAATCAGATAAGCTTACTGACAACATCCTCCTTACATTGTTGATTTTCACCTAATAAATATGTACTGCTATTAAAATGATGACCCACATATTCATGTAAGCTTCTTACGCCATTCAACAGTATAATTCCATTTTCTATAGCAGAAATATTCATTCTTTAATAACATATATACATACACGATGCCTTCTGCTATACAATTGTACTAACTTCTCTCACACAAATATGACGCTCATATTGGAAGTATACTTGATTAACTCAAATCCAAGCGATTTCATTGAAACCAGAAAGTCTATAATCTCTATATTAATAAAATCGTGTGAGCAGTTCTCATGTGCTTCTCACAACTACATGATCTATTGATTACTGTAGTAAAAAAATGTAACAAAGTAGAAAATCAAATTAAAAATAAATTGTTTAACAAAAAATAGTAAAATGAGGAACATTACTAAAACATAGAAAAATACAAATGCCTCATTAGTATTCACTTCTTTTTTTTTTACACCATCTTATTATGTGACTAGTTCCATTCCTGTCTGATTTTGTCATCTCTATCTGCATGTTTGTTGGGCTTCTTAACTTCATTATTTATAAATTTAAGAATTAAACAAAACTCTAAAATAGTTAAGCAATTAAAAAGTTCAATATAATAAGTAATAAACAACAGTATATATATATATATATATATATATATATATATATAAAAATGTAAAGTTGGTTCGTTCTAAAGAAATAAAACCATGTTTATACGTTACCAATTTATTTGAAATTTTCAGACAACCAATTTTTAGAGTCGAGGTATGTTTTTATGTTATTAAAATAAATTTACCTAATTAAAATTAAAATATTAAATAAAATAAATATATTTATTTATCGGTTCTGCGAATCTGTTCTGTTGATAAAACTGAACTTCCGGTTCGATTCATTTCACAGCCACGATTTGACGAAAGGTATAATTTTCTGTTAACTCGATAAGTAAAAAAACAAAAACAAAAAAAAACATATTTCATTTGTTTATCTTCCAAATTTTTTAATTTACACATCTTTTCCCCTCGTCCCTTCCTCTCTCTTTCCCCTCGTCCCTTCCTCTCTCTTTCCCCTCGTCCCTTCCTCTCTCTTTCCCCTCGTCCCTTCCTCTCTCTTTCCCCTCGTCCCTTCCTCTCTCTTTCCCCTCGTCCCTTCCTCTCTCTTTCCCCTCGTCCCTTCCTCTCTCTTTCCCCTCGTCCCTTCCTCTCTCTTTCCCCTCGTCCCTTCCTCTCTCTTTCCCCTCGTCCCTTCCTCGTCCCTTCCTCTCTCTTTCCCCTCGTCCCTTCCTCTCTCTTTCCCCTCTTATATAAGGCCAAAAAAAAAAAAAGTTTGTTGCTTGCTTTTGAGTTTTTTTGTTTTTTTTTCTATATAAGATTACTCATGCAGAGAGTGATCCGTGCTGAAATAATGTTATTATTTAAAAAGTCATTCTTAACATGGGGAGGTAAGGATGTTTTGTACCTATTCTGTACTTTAACCTTACAATTGAATAAAAAAAAAAAAAAAAAAAAAAAAATCGTAAAACGTTATTTAAACGTGGAAATATGATTTAAAAAATAGCGCGGCTCTCTGCATTAGCACCATTTTTATTTATTGTTGTTGTTTCACGAATTTTCGGCCAACTATTCCTCTGGCCTTCATGAAAAGAAGTCCTTTTATAAATGTTCAGTAACTTTTTCCTTTTATTATTCTTAAAGAGTAAAACTTTTCTTATTCATGAAAGGAGTTAAGCCTACGTAAATAAATGTTTGTACACGTGACAAATTATCAATAAATGGTTTAGTTACTTTTTTTAAAAAATGTAAAAGTGCGAAAGGCGAAGTTACGTTGTACAAACATTACTCCCATGCTTTATTTCTTTACTTATAGGTTTTTGGAATTTTTTTTCACTGGATTATTATTGATTGGACACTAATTAAACAGATTATTAAAAAAAAAAAAAATGTAAAAAAGAAATCATTATTTCGACATTTGAAAGTGGTGCTGTGCTCACTTTTTAGTTACAACGTTCTGATAAATCAGTCACCCATTTTGTAAGCAATAAAAACGCGGTATATCAAAACCATAGAAAGTAAAAATAATGAGTCTCTACCGCATTTGTAAGTCAGAAATATATTTGTTTCTCAAAGAAAAAAAAATAGAGAGAACAGGACTTTTTTTAATTGTTTTCATGAAAATAAAGTTTCGAGATTTTTATTTTTTTTTTTTACTTATCATAACAAAAAAAAACACACAGTTTGTGTGTGTGTGTTTTTTTTTTAATTGTTTTTGTGAAAGGTGAGTTTTTTTTTCAAAACTTTTGTTTTGTTTCTTTTTAATTTTTTAAAAGTATTATAAATTTCACTAACATGCTGGAGAAATGTTTAATAATTTGGTATTTTTTTAGATTAGGTCCACCTCCACAATTTTCCTTTCAATGACGACATTTATAGGTTTCCGAGTATGCTGAACACGCAAATTGCATTGAAATTTTTGCGGAAATAAATAGTTGTATTATGCATTGTATTCTTCGGCGGCCATCTTTTTACGTGCACACGCGCCATAAACAAATACACACACGTAAAAAAGATGGCCGCCAAAGATTACAATGCATAATACAACTTTTTATATCTTGATAACTACTTATTTCTGCAAAATTTCGATGCGATTTTCGTATTCAGCATAGTCGAAAACCATTTCAAGTCGTCATTTAAAAGAAAATTGAGGAGGTGGAGTGGACCTAATCTAAAAATTTACCAATAATTTTTAATTCCGTACGCCTCCCGATACATTGCTTCGTCAACATGCGACCATTTTATATCTCCCGAAGACACTTCGTATTTAGAAAAAAAATAAATAAATAAATAAAAAGTCACCGATTTACCAGAACGTGGTAACTAAAAAGTGAGTATCCCTTTCAAATGTTGAAATGATTTTTTTTTTTTTTTTTTCAATTTTTTTTCATAATCTGGTTAGTGTTCAATCAATAATAATCCAGTGAAAAAATTTCAAAAAACCTATCAGTATAGAAACTCCATCACGTAAGTAAATAAATAAAAAATGTTGCATGCGTAGCAGTATCAGAATTTTTGTAGGAATTTTTGACACCCCTAACACGAAACTGCGAATACAATATAAACATCTCGGAATTTCTCTGTTAAAAGTGGGTTATTTATTTTATTTATGGATTATACTTCCAAAATAAACTATTACAGTTGTTTTAAAAGTAATAGAAATATTTTTTTTTTTTTTTAAAACATTAATGAATTTTCCGAACTCAATATTTTTCAATTTTTAAACTTTAAAAATCTATCAAAATTTTTCTATTGATTCTATTTTTACGATATTTTCAGGGTCAATGTGAAATTTTATGTTCTTTCCAATAAATCGAATATAATATTTTAGACAAACGTTTTTTTTTTAAATTCACGAACCCCCCCATACCAATTTTTAAGTGTCTATTAAAAAGTAAATACTTAATTTAGTAACCCGAAAGTAAATATTTAATTTACTCACAAATTGAAGAGAAAAGGTAAATACATAATATATTCAAATTTAAAAAAAAAAAACATAGTGTTCTTTTAGAATTTTACCTGTAAAGTTTGAAGTTTAAAACCTTTTTTTTAAACCACGTTATTTGTTTTTTCTTTTTTTTTTTTTTTTTTAATGGAACCTTGGTCCTTGCTCCTTTAATTGACAAAAAAATTAGGGCTTGAATGACATTTTTCGAGGAGTTATAAGCTTGGAAAGACAGGGGGTCGAATAATTCACGCCTCCCATTTTGTAAATGTCTAATAATAATTAATTTAGAACCCGATAAGTACATAATTATTTACTCACAAATTGAAGAGAAAAGGTCAATACATAACATAATATATTCAAATTTAAAACAAAAAAAACATAGTGTTCTTTTAGAATTTTACCTGTAAAGTCCGAAGTTTAAAACCTTTTTAAAAAAAAACACGTTTTTTTTAATTTTTTTTTTTAATGAAATCTTGGTCCTTGCTCCTTTAATTGAAAAAAAAAATTAGGGCTTGAATTGCATTTTTCGAGGAGTTATAAGCTTGGAAAGATGGGGTGGAATTATTCGCTATTTTCACGAAATTTCTGACACTGCTACTAGGGGGGTACTAAGGGAACGACCATTAAATAATTATGCGGGTCGCCATGGAACTCAACGCCCAAGGAGTATCAAAATAGTTTTCATGAGCTGAAGAAATTTTTTTTTTCCGAAAAGTGGGTGATCACTTTTCCATCTAAATTTAACTTAAAATGAGCACCCACTTTCTGGCCACCTGAGGAAGGGGCATTTATTTTCGTGTTTATTGGCTTAAAGGTTTTTTTTACAAGGCAGTTTGGTACGCGAATGCATATTTAACAGTTTTCGTTTATGCTCACGCATAGCATAAACAAAGGCTACGTCTGTGAAATGGAAAATAGTCCCAGAGTTCAGGGGTTAATACCATGCAAAAGAAATCAAACAAAAAGACTTTTAAGCCAAGAAATACACAGAAAGAAAAAAAAAATAGCATCCATTTTTTTTCTATCGAATTCATTTGCTGTTTTTATTGAAAACTATTTTCCCCCGGATTTTTGATATAATTTTCCATTAAGGGCTGTGTGTCTCACGTTCGTAAATAACAAAATTTTTTTTGTAGATTTAGGTGTGTTAAAAACGAATCTGCAAACCGTTTCCGTCACAAAAAAATAGTTTTTATGATATGAAGAAATTACTTTTTCGAAAAAGTGGCGATCACTTTTCCATGTAAATTTAACTTAAAATGAGCACCCACTTTCTAGCCACCTGAGAGAGGGGGGATTTTTTCCCATGTTTATTGGCTAAACAGCTTTCGTTTATGCTTACGCATAGCGTAAACGAAGGCTACGGCTGTTAAATGGAAAATAGTCCCAGAGTTCAGGGGTTATTACCATGCAAAAGAAATCAAACAAAAAACTTTTTAGCCAAGAAACAGAAAAATGCCCCTCTCTCAGGTGGCCAGAAAGTGGGTGTTCATTCTAAGTTAAATTTACATTGAAAAGTGATCACCCACTTTTCGAAAAAGTAATTTCATGAATGTCATGAAAACTTTTTTTTTGCTACGTAAACGGTTTGCAGATTCGTTTTTAACACACCGAAATCTACAATAAAATATTTCGTTATATATGAACGTGAAACGGGCCTTAAAGTAAAATAATACCGGATTTTTTTTAGCAGATTTGCCGTTTAGTTGTACAAATATCCTCACACCAGGTAATCACTAAAAGGGATTTTTAAAAGTCGTCACCTGTATCGAGCAAAAGTTTAAAACCACCGATTATATGCCAGCCTACATCATGGTAACATATATTGAGTGAGTTCCTAACAGTATTTTTAGTTTAAACTCATTTTCCCAAAATTTCCCCAAACTTAACATGTTCGATACAGTCTGCCGCCATTTGTATTTTTCAGATATACCGATAAACATTGAATGTTTTTGAACCGATTATACATTACATAAAAACATTAAAATCTTATCCAGTTAGGTAGAACACTTACTTTTCTTGCCTTTGATAACATTTATTTGTTATATATTTATTTTTTGACAACTTCTTTTTCATTTAATGTAACGTTTAGTCGGCTCGAAAAACAGTGTTTATTGGTGTATTTGAAAGCTACAAATGGTGGTGGACACTGTTGATTACTTTAAGTTAGAGAAAGTGAGTTAAAACTAAAAAAACTATACAAAATACTGTCAGAAGCCTATCCATTATGCCAGCCTATGTCATGGTAACATGTTCGGTGAGTTTCAGACACTGTTTTGTATAGTTTTTAGTTTTCAACTTACTTTCCCAAACTTAACGTATTCAACAGAATTCGCGACCATTTCTGTTTTTTGAGCCAATTAAACATTTTACATTACATAAAAACACTAAACAATTATCCAATTAGGTAGAAACGTAAATTACCTTACCTTTGCTTTCATTTATTTGTTTTTGGACGACTTTTTCGAATCTGTGTATAGTAACCCCCCTCCCCCCACCATCAACCAAATATTAATTACTAAATCACATTTTTTAAAACAAAAAAAAAAGCATTTAGCGTTTCAACATTTTTGCTACGTTCGGCTTCATCCACTGATTGTTGGTCAAGTCCAAAACATGAATGATTGACAGAAACTCTCGAGGATCCAGATCAAATTCTGCAAGAGCACCATTTTTTTCAGTTTCGCCTTCTTTTTCACTTTTTGCAGTGGATTGCTGTACTAATATAAGAAACATGCATTTTCTCTTTTATTAAATTTTTCCATTACACCAAATTGAGCCACTGCAACGCGTGGCAGGGTACAGCTAGTGTGTGTGTGTGTGTATATATATATATATATATATACTTGATAAGAAAATAAAAAATATATTAAGGTAGAAAATGTTATTTATGATTTACACAAATAAAGAATAAATAAAAGATTATGGGCACTACAATTCACAAGCGTATAATTTTATAGTCACCACATTACCATTGTTGTTGACATGTTTAGGCTGGTGAGGATAGAAAAGGTTCAAGAATTAATTATGCCTAGAGGTTGAGAGTTTAATTTTTGATGAAGGGACTTCTGAAAAAAAAAAATTCAAATAAATAAATGATATAAGATATCTGAATTGTATGAGTGGAGAGCAATCTCTACTCTCAAATGATTAAATGAAGGAGTTAGATGAAAACCTCAAACCTAACTTGAAGTCACCTGAAAAAAGTTGGAGATTTCAACAGTCATGATTTTGTGAAGTTAAAAGACGGGATAGGATTGATCGGACAGAGAATTAGTGAAAGAAGACATAAAACACGAGAATTAAATCTAATATATTTTCAAATCCTCAGTGTGTGTGTGTGTTTTATCTTCGTAGTTGGATAGTTGTAACATTAGCATAAATGTGCAACCATGGCAATTTTAATGACCTTTGCATCATATTCTTGTAACTGTGGAACTCTAACATTCTGTTGTATTGATTCTCTGATATTGGCTGAAAACTTGCTCAGTAAACAAACTTGTCAGCTGGTTCCTAGTGTTGGGCTGAATTATACAGAAATCTTTCAGATAGAGTGATCAACATTAGATTATTATTCATTTTGACTCGTTTATTTCATTGTAGACCATGTTTTTTTTTTTGTATAGTTTCTGATTTTCAATTTTCCTGTGCGCATTGCTATCAAAACTGGAAAAGAAAGTGACAGAAAGAAAAGACTTATACGAAGTTAGAAAAAAAGGGGGGAAATGTGCCAATAACTTACTTCACTTGCGAGCCTACCATAGACTTGCAAAAAAAACAATAAAAGCTTAAAAAATGTAAACACTGTCAATCGCAAGCATAGATTCAATATTAGTAATTTCAATGTCACATTATAAAGAAAGTTGTTTTTTACAAAGAAAAACATTTGAAGAGAAAAAGGAAAACGTTTCACACAGCTGTTTTGTCATCGGAACAGAAAAGTTATTTCAATAAAGTTTAGTAGCAATGTCAAACTTTAAATATGCAATTCACCGAGTTATTCTTTTAGATAAGTTTGTTGCTGCATCTTGAAAAAAATTAATTAAATTCTGCCCATCAAGTTTGAGTTTGAAATATCTTGTCTATCTTTAACCGTGTTGGAGGAAATTATAGATTTCAGATGCAGTCAAGAGAAGAGGTCATGTCTGTCAGTTTTAATCTCACCTCCACACAGTAGAGATCTCATGATATAAAAGATCTTTCTACTCCAGTAATTTCTTCCCCAGAACCGCTAGACTTTGGAATTCCATTCCAGGTCCCTGCTTCCTCAACTGTACTGACGTGCAGAAGTTCAAGTGTAATGTGAAGACATCTTGCTGCCCAAATCCCCACATAGTACCCCAGTAGATGTTATCCCTGATAGTAGCCCCCTACATCAAAGTGGCAATGTGCCTTGTTTGGGGTGAAAATGTAATTTAAAAAAAAAATGAAATTTACTTTGTTCTTACATGCCTAACTTTTAATAGCATCTTCATCAAAAATTTTCCATATTGGATGAATGTATTTTATTTTAAATCCAATCTCCATGGAATTATCGTCAGTTTGCACACTTGGGTTTGAAATAGCAATTTCATTGCATAATGTGCAAATTAAATTGACACATTGATGAATGGACCCATTTTTGTTATAATTTATGTAAATTATATTACATGAATTAAAATAGGTTATCAATTCTGTCCCATGTCCATGTTTTAATGACTGTAATTCAGTTCGTCAATATGGCATAAGCATACAAGCAGCCATTAAAAAATCAAATGACCCAATAAAAGCTATTGAAAGTCGTAAAAGAGACAAACTGTTGATAACACTTGTCACATAACAATTCAGCCAGTAAATCTTGCAATTGATTCCTCTAAGCCAATACAATCAGTAGGATTTTAAAAAAGATTGAATACAAATTCTTTAAATGGGAAATCATGGAAATTCAAAGAATGCAAAATCCTTTATTACATCTTCTATCACATTCAAACATGGGATCTCATAGAATCAACAAAAGCAACAGAGTCTGCACATCTTCTTTATAGTTATGTACTTTTCCCCAATTTCATTGACCAGTATAGCTTTCTATTAAAAAGTTGCATATGCAAATCTGCTTCAGCATTGATTTACATCAATCCGTAATACATATTTTAAGAAAATATGCATTGGTTTTATTTGCATTCAATATTTTTTACGTTTTATCCAGTTCAACATCTTTTTCTAAGTTAGTCATTCATACAAGTTAAAAGTAAGCTCACACTCAGATCTACTATCACTGCCATCTATATTAAACCAGAAAGGCTCCTTCATAAAACACATTTTTATGGCACAATTATTATTTCAGATTAGAATCTTGTTATTGTATGTTACTTTACATTCTCCATCTAAACACAAAATATTTCACACATGCTTTCTTTTCTGGCGTTTTGATTAGCTACTTAAGTTTTTGTTTGATAAATTTTTTTTTGCTAACAGACCTTTCTATTAATATTACCTTTTAATCTTTATTCACATATTTCATATGATAGTTTCAAGCTATGCGATTTACATTAAATAAAGAAAATTTTACCAGGTCATTTTGTATATCTTTAGCTATTTAACTTTCTTTTTCTTCTTTTATAGTTATAAGATATGAAGATTTAAACTTAATACTAATTTAAAAAGCTAACATGAACGAAATACTTGTATTATTTGTATGAAATTTCAACCGGTCTAAAATGTATATCTTGGTCTATGTTACTATGACAAGCTGTGGTCTTGTACCAAACTGGAATGAAGCTTGAACACATGTCATCATGTGGCATTATGTAAAAGCATTCAAGCATTTCAAGTGAGATGAAGCAGAACTAGAAGCATCCCAAGCAGGAGTACAAAGACATAGGGTGCGCATAATGAAACCAAACTTTGAAAAACCATCTTTCCACCATACAACAAATTGTATAAATCTAACGCTCCTGAAATGCACCTGCTGAGAAGGAGATCAGTCAAATGTATTATCGCAATTGGAGGTGAAGAATAAAAGCAACACTTATTTTTCACAAACTGTCATTATATCAATTTTTGTTTTTCTTTAATAAACAACCAGCAGCATTTAATCGATGTAATCTCCCATTTGCACTTCAAACTGCTATGTTATAGAAAAGTCAGAGGAAGAAAACCCGTCACTTTCAGGAATGATAAAATGACAAATTGATTTGGTTTTAGGGATCATTGTTTAGTTGAGCCACAAAAGTTTCCAAAAAAATCCATGATGTTTCCTTTTGTCAAAGGTTTGTTTTTTTTGACGTGGAATTCTTTTTCATATCAGTCATGCTTTTGTTTTTCTGGTTTTAAATTTTTGTAAGTTTTGGAGATAATGTTCAGAAGGGGTTGCTCATGGTTATTGCAGTTTATAAGAATTTTGTGCTAAGTTTGCCATAAGGAAATGCACAGCCCTGACCAGAAGTCACATTGAACATACTCAGCTCATCCACTTATGATTGTTTTTAATGTTTGGAGATCAACATTAACACTACTGACTCTATCATGTAAATGGCAGCAAGAATTATTAAACTTTTTAACAGGTTGTGAGGACAATGAGAAAACGACACAAAACCTATTGTTGAAATAATTGATCTGCAGAGAAAATGAAATTCATTTTTTATGCTTTCCAAAGAGGAAACAAACAATTAGACAGGTAAACAGTAACAGCTTTATCCGGTGATAAATGCAAACATTAAATAAGTGACAAAGTTTACAGCAAGTCAGCTATTCATGACACATAATTGTCACAAGTTAGACATCTATATCAATAAAGAAACAAAAACAGTTCTCTAGGAAAGTTCTGTTCATAATAACTTTGTGTAAACATATTTCTATTTTATGGTCATGAGAAAGGAAAACAAAACCAACATAAAATTGTTCTCGGTTTTACTAAATATGTACAACTAAAAATTATGTATGATCAATGTACGACTAATTGCCGCTGCTGCTAATTACAGCAATTTCGACACAGGCAATCGACTGGATCCGTCAGTGCAAAAATATTGTAAAACAATCTTGGAATAAACAAGAAAATGAATTTACTCAGAAGTTTCAAAAGGTTATTTTTTCGCAAATATTTTTTTAAGTTCCTAACTAAAAAGATATTTACTAAAGAAAACTCCCGATTTTTATTAAATAATCTCTCCGACAGGGGCGATTCACCGAGTCTGTTAGTGCAAAAAATGTTTTTAAAATAAACAATAAAACAACTTAGTCTTTACTATTTTGGGCAAATTCTTAAAGACTGAGACTTTTTCAACCTAGTGTGCCACTTTTTTTTTTTTTTTTAATCTTTGTAAAAAAAAGATTATAACAATAAACAAGTTCATTTCTTTATTATTGAAAGAAAAAACGAAACAAATTTAGTCACAGTCACAACTTTCAGTAAAGAGGGTTTTTTTATTGGCAAATTAAATTTTACAAGTGACCTTTTTCTTTAAAATTTGAATTTTGTAATACAATAACAATGTAACACTAGAAAATCTTTGTAAAAAGTAGAAGAAATCCTTATCATTATTATAGACTATTGTTTGTTTTTTAAATTAAACTTGAAACTTTCAAAGTTGTGTTGACTAATTAAACTCTTAATGACTTAGAATTATTTTTCCAATACAATGTGCCAACTAATTGTTTCAGTCTTTTAGGATTTAATTAGACATATAGAAAAACATGTTTAATTTTTAGTTGTGCATAATTAATAAAATCAAGGCATGACTAATCTAAAAAATAAACTCTTTGATTTTTTTACAAAGATTTTTAATGAAAAAAAAAAAAAAAAAAAAAACTTAAAAAGTAGCACCCAGAATTGGTAAAAAATAATTGTTTCAATTTTTAAGGAATTCATTATGTAAATAAATATTTAAGTACCTATTTACTATCTGCCTTAAGAGAGAATATTTTTAAAAAATAATTTATTTTTGTAAATACTTTTTATATGAATCTAAAAATATATTTGCAGAAAAAAACAAAATTTCTTCACTGAAATTTGTGAGTAAATTCATTTTATTGTTTATTTTAATAATACCACAACAGATTTTTACAATATTTTGTGCTGATAAACCCAGTAGTTCGTTTGTGTCGAAGTTGATTTAATAGCAAAACAGCAAATAATTGTACATAATTTAGTTGTATAATTTTATAAATCTCTTACCCTATCCGACAAAAATCTGGCACAACTAAATGTCCAATTCAGCACCTGCTGATTCACGCAACTTTACACATTGTTTCTACATGACAAACAGCAGGTGCAATCAGGCGTACATTGATCGGGCATATTTTTTAATAAAACCCAATTGTTTCTGGTACAGCTGTTTTTCTATCTAAACCTAATAAAATGAATAGTTAATCTTTTACAGACTGTTATCCTCATCTTGATAGTTGTCATTTCACCATGCTTCGGCCAACTCATCCTTTGACCTTCTTCAGGTGATTAACCACAGCAGGATAGGAATGCAGAGTCTTGTAACTGTGTTTTATAGCTATGTATTGAATCAATGCATAGATATATGTTGTATAGAGAAGTTATCACATGAGGATATGTGACATAAAAGGTAGTTATTATAGAAGAAGAATAAAATGTTTCATACCTTTTCTTTCTCCGGAGTTCTTCTATCTTCACTGCTGGGTTCTGTGATAAACATTCGACAACCAACACAATAACCCATAACACCATAAGACACCTGAATTTTCTTCTTTTGTGAGACCACAGAACAACACTTTACATTTTTAAAATATAAATTTATTTCAGCTGTCTTAATGGCATTCACAGGAGTCTGCTTACGCGTCTACATGTTTGTTCTTTTCTAGCCCCGCTTCCCAGACTTTGAAGAACTTGTCTGTTCACTCTGATGACCAAACTCAAACTCTCGACTGACTAAACTTCTTGTCTCTTTGACCTGTCAGTTCTGGTGATGTAGCTGATTAAAAGACACATCTCCTAAATGTGACCTCCTCTGTCACGTACACAACTGCTCATGGTCGATCTAGTTTTTTTTTTTTATATATATTTAAAATAGCTAATTTCTGTAAATATTTTTAGCTAGAACCCATTTTTACATTCCAGACCAATTCTATTCTCTAAACAATAAATAACTCACAATATAAACTATTTTAACAATATCGCTGGATAGACAGATAAATAGATCGATAATAGCTAATTTAACTTTTAACCCTGCTATTATCTAACTGTATTCCCAGTAATTATTGCCTTCAACAGTTGTTATTGTCTCATCGCATTTTTTCCAACTAATTCTCTGGTCTACTTGGGTAGGATTGAAACTGCTATGCTCAGACAATACTCACTTAGAACTGTAGAGACTCAACACCTCTTATCCAGTGTACCACAGGGCCTTGAAGGACAATCAAGGTTGAATTTTATGATCTTATAAATCCAATTTTGTGTTCTTGTCTTCTATTGCTAGGTCCACACTGAATGTCCAATGGCAGCAGCTTCTCAAATAACACAATATATTTATCTTGGAAAATTAACTTCCTTCAAATGTCTTTACAAGATGTTTACATTAGTTGGGTCATGCTCTTTGCCATCAATCAGAAGAAATAAAGAAAAACCAGGCTGATGATTGTTGGATATAATCTGGACCTCTAAATCTATGGAGCTCATTGTTGGAACGATGAATGGCTAGAGATCACCCAATCATTGATTTCAAATTGTCAGGTTTATTTAACTCTTCAGGAAGGTAGTACCAAGTTCAACCTACTCCAGATGAATGCTGTTTTAAGTACAAGTAGAAGTAGATACCCAATCTTACAATTAACACAAGGATCACTTGAGTTAATTTTGAGGTGCAAGAGATAAATAGAACAACCGTTTTTCTTTTTGTTTGTTCTTACTTTGTTTACTTACTTACATATCTGTTTTATTGACATGTTTCCTTTAGTCAGGTGTCTGACGTTTTCTAACAACCTGCAATTCTAGTCTCCAAATTTGGCAGTTTGAGAATTGATTCTGTTCAAATTCCATTGCCCAAGATTATTGTTGATGGTTTGCATCCAAGTTTTCTTATAAAATTTAATGACTTGGTCAGGTGGACGATGAAACAACACCTTGAGAGTAATAGAAACGAAGAGTTAAACTGGTTAAAATTCGATTACTTAAGAGGACAATTCAACAAGAATTTGTTAACATTGAACTTGAAAATGGCCATATTGTACAGGACTCCCTGGAAAAGCATTCAAGAACAAAAATGAAACAGCAGAGTTGACAACTGAGCTCTGGTGGATGCCAACGTTTACATGGTAGTCATTTATGTATGTGGCATCCACACGTAGACTACTGTAAACATAAATGTAAATACATTATACTAGCCAGACCCAACACAATGAGATTAATTCAAATGTCATATAGTTACATTTTAATATTTCATCTTTATTATAAAAAAAAAAAAATAGCAGAAACAAGTTACAATTAAAAACATACACACAAGATAAAGAAGGGGATAAAGAGATGTGATCGGGAGGGGGGGGGAAACATTTCTTTCTAATTATTTTAATAAAAGCCAAGAGAAACAGGTGAAGGAAAAAGAGAAGTTTTCATCATTACTCACTGATATTCAGTGTAGCAAAAACATACAACCGGCAATAACTTTATCTCATTTTTGATTAAGTATTTTTATAATGAAAACAAAATATTAAAATTTTACCATATAAAAAATTTGACTTCAAAATTCAAAAACCCATTAACAAAGACTTTCAAATTTTCAAAACTATCTGAATATTTTAAGAGGATAAATATGAAAGACACATACGTTCTCATTTGAACATCTGTTATGATGTTTCTCACTTTTGGGGGGAAATTAGTGTACTCAACACAATTTTGGATTTGGTATGAAGCATCCTTAAGTGTGTTGTGGATTGTACTACTGATACTATTACTGCTACTAAAAAATAACAAGATACTTGGAACATAAGCATAAAAGAGAATTTAATTTATTTATTTTTTTAGAAGAGTAAAGCAACCCCCGACCCAACGAAAAATAAATATACCTGTTGATTAAAAAACTAGTCATATTTTGATTAAATTTGGAAAAATTTAAAAAAACACGGCCTTTATTTTTGATAGAAACAGAACACTAATATATATATATATATATATATATAAATTTGCTATAAAGAAAAGTTCTGCAGATATTATTTTCTAAGTTACTCGTCTTCTAGCACAGCAACTTTCTATGCTGTTACGACTGACATGTTTTCTGTTTACTACATTAATAGAATTGGAAAACTAACAAATGAAATGTCGTGGTCAAAGACAAAGATCGCATTGTTAATGTCTGCTACACAAATCAAAACATACAATCGAAAATCCATACAAGGAATTTATAATGTAATACAGGTAAGATAGAGAAGATAAAAACTCAATATTTTCATGATAAAATTATTAATTAAAAACTGTGGGTATTTCAGTTGCTATAGTTACTAACTTATAATCTGTATGATGCATTTGATTCTGGATTAAGGGATCATTTTTATCCAAGATAGAGTGCATGATTAAATCGAACATTGATCTCAATTTATACACATGCAACGCATTATCATCTTTACATGAAGATAAAAAGTATTTATTTTGGTTTATTATCTTTACATTTTGATAAAAAGTAGTTATTTTACATTATTTTTACATTATGATAAAAAGTATTTATTTTACATTATGATCTTTAAATTTTGATAAAAATATTTATTTTACATTATAATCTTTACATTTTGATAAAAATATTTATTTTAAATTATATTCTTTACATTTTGATAAAAATATTTATTTTAAATTACCATCTTTACATTTTGATACAAATATTTATTTTACATTATCATCTTTACATTTTGATAAAAAGTATTTATTTTACATTATCATCTTTAAATTTTTATAAAAAATATTTATTTTACATTATCATCTTTACATTTTGATAAAAAGTATTTATTTTACATTATTTTTACATTATGATAAAAATATTTATTTTACATTACCATCTTTACATTTTCAGAAAAATATTTAATTTACATTATCATCTTTAAATTTTGATAAAAATATTTATTTTACATTATCATCTTTACATTTTTATAAAAATATTTATTTTAAATTATCATCTTTACATTTTAATAAAAATATTTATTTTACATTACCATCTTTACATTTTGATAAAAATATTTATTTTACATTATCATCTTTACATTTTGATAAAAATATTTATTTTACATTACCATCTTTACATTTTGATAAAAATATTTATTTTTGTTTATTATCTTTACATTTTGATAAAAATATTTATTTTACATTATCTTTACATTTTGATAAAAATATTTATTTTTCATTATCATCCTTACATCTTGATAAAAATATTTATTTTACATTACAATCTTTACATTTTGTATAAAAATATTTATTTTACATTATCATCTTCACATTATGATAAAAATATCTATTCTACATTCTCATCTTTACATCTTAATAAAAATATTTATTTTACATTATCTTCTATACATTTTGATAAAAGTAGTTATTTTAAATTACCATCTTTACATTTTGATAAAAATATTTATTTTACATTATCATCTTTACATTTTGATAAAAAGTATTTATTTTACATTATCATCTTCATATTTTGATAAATAATATTTATTTTACATTATCATCTGTAAATTTTGATAAAAATATTTATTTTACATTACCATCTTTACATTTTGATAAAAATATTTATTTTACATTATCATCTTTACATTTTGATAAAAAGCATTTATTTTACATCACCATCTTCACATTTTGATAAAAAATATTTATTTTACATTATCATCTTTACATTTTGATAAAAATATTTATTTTACATTATCCTCTTCACATTTTGATAAAAAATATTTATTTTACATTATCATCTTTACATTTTGATAAAAAATATTTATTTTAAATTATCATCTTCATATTTTGATAAAAAGTATTTATTTTACATTATCATCTTTACATTTTGATAAAAAATATTTATTTTACATTATCATCTTTACATTTTCATAAAAAGTATTTATTTTACATTATCTTTACATTTTGATAAAAATATTTATTTTACATTATCATCTTTACATTTTAATAAAAAGCATTTATTTTACATTATCATCTTCACATTTTGATAAAAAGTATTTATTTTACATTATCATCTTTACATTTTGATAAAAATATTTATTTTACATTATCCTCTCCACATTATGGATAAAAATATTTATTTTACATTATCATCTTTACATCTTAATAAAAATATTTATTTTACATTATCTTCTATACATTTTGATAAAAAGTAGTTATTTTAAATTATTATCTTTACATTTTGATAAAAATATTTATTTTACATTATCATCTTTACATCTTAATAAAAATATTTATTTTACATTACAATCTTTACATTTTGATAAAAATATTTATTTTACATTATCATCTTTACATTTTAATAAAAATATTTATTTTACATTATCATCTTTACATCTTGATAAAAAGTATTTATTTTACATTATCATCTTTACATTTTAATAAAAAATATTTATTTTACATTATCATCTTTACATCTTGATAAAAATATTTATTTTACATTATCATCTTTACATTTTAATAAAAATATTTATTTTACATTATCATCTTTACATTTTAATAAAAATATTTATTTTACATTATCATCTTTACATTTTAATAAAAAATATTTATTTTACATTATCATCTTTACATTTTGATAAAAAGTATTTATTTTACATTATCATCTTTACATTTTAATAAAAATATTTATTTTACATTATCATCTTTACATTTTAATAAAAAATATTTATTTTACATTATCATCTTTACATTTTGATAAAAATATTTATTTTACATTATCATCTTTACATTTTAATAAAAATATTTATTTTACATTATCATCTTTACATTTTAATAAAAATATTTATTTTACATTATCATCTTTACATTTTAATAAAAAATATTTATTTTACATTATCATCTTTACATTTTAATAAAAATATTTATTTTATATTATCATCTTCACATTTTGATAAAAAGTATTTATTTTACATTACATCTTTACATTTTAATAAAAAATATTTATTTTACATTATCATCTTTACATTTTAATAAAAAATATTTATTTTACATTATCATCTTTACATTTTAATAAAAATATTTATTTTACATTATCATCTTTACATTTTAATAAAAAATATTTATTTTACATTATCATCTTTACATTTTAATAAAAAATATTTATTTTACATTATCATCTTTACATCTTGATAAAAATATTTTACATTATCTTCTTTACATTTTAATAAAAAAATATTTATTTTACATTATCATCTTTACATTTTAATAAAAAATATTTATTTTATATTATCATCTTTACATTTTAATAAAAAATATTTATTTTACATTATCATCTTTACATTTTAATAAAAAATATTTATTTTACATTATCATCTTTACATCTTGATAAAAATATTTTACATTATCTTCTTTACATTTTAATAAAAAAATATTTATTTTACATTATCATCTTTACATTTTAATAAAAAATATTTATTTTACATTATCATCTTTACATTTTAATAAAAATATTTATTTTACATTATCATCTTTACATTTTAATAAAAATATTTATTTTACATTATCATCTTTACATTTTAATAAAAAATATTTATTTTACATTATCATCTTTACATTTTAATAAAAAATATTTATTTTACATTATCATCTTTAAATCTTAATAAAAATATTTATTTTACATTATCATCTTTACATTTTAATAAAAATATTTATTTTACATTATCATCTTTACATTTTAATAAAAACATTTATTTTACATTATCATCTTTACATTTTAATAAAAATATTTATTTTACATTATCATCTTTACATTTTAATAAAAATATTTATTTTACATTATCATCTTTACATTTTAATAAAAATATTTATTTTATATTATCATCTTTACATTTTAATAAAAATATTTATTTTACATTATCATCTTTACATTTTAATAAAAATATTTATTTTACATTATCATCTTTACATTTTAATAAAAATATTTATTTTACATTATCATCTTTACATTTTAATAAAAATATTTATTTTATATTATCATCTTTACATTTTAATAAAAATATTTATTTTACATTATCATCTTTACATTTTAATAAAAAATATTTATTTTACATTATCATATTTACATTTTAATAAAAATATTTATTTTATATTATCATCTTTACATTTTAATAAAAATATTTATTTTACATTATCATCTTTACATTTTAATAAAAATATTTATTTTATATTATCATCTTTACATTTTAATAAAAAATATTTATTTTACATTATCATCTTTACATTTTAATAAAAATATTTATTTTACATTATCATCTTTACATTTTAATAAAAATATTTATTTTATATTATCATCTTTACATTTTAATAAAAAATATTTATTTTACATTATCATCTTTACATTTTAATAAAAAATATTTATTTTACATTATCATCTTTACATCTTGATAAAAATATTTTACATTATCTTCTTTACATTTTAATAAAAAATATTTATTTTACATTATCATCTTTACATTTTAATAAAAAATATTTATTTTACATTATCATCTTTACATCTTGATAAAAATATTTTACATTATCTTCTTTACATTTTAATAAAAAATATTCATTTTACATAATCTTCTTTACATTTTAATAAAAAATATTTATTTTACATAATCTTCTTTACATTTTAATAAAAAATATTTATTTTACATTATCATCTTTACATTTTAATAAAAATATTCATTTTACATTATCATCTTTACATTTTAATAAAAAATATTTATTTTACATTATCATCTTTACATTTTAATAAAAATATTCATTTTACATTATCATCTTTACATTTTAATAAAAAATATTTATTTTACAGTATCATCTTTACATTTTAATAAAAATATTCATTTTACATTATCATCTTTACATTTTAATAAAAAATATTTATTTTACATTATCATCTTTACATTTTAATAAAAATATTTATTTTATATTATCATCTTTACATTTTAATAAAAAATATTTATTTTACATTATCATCTTTACATTTTAATAAAAATATTTATTTTACATTATCATCTTTACATTTTAATAAAAATATTTATTTTATATTATCATCTTTACATTTTAATAAAAAATATTTATTTTACATTATCATCTTTACATTTTAATAAAAAATATTTATTTTACATTATCATCTTTACATCTTGATAAAAATATTTTACATTATCTTCTTTACATTTTAATAAAAAATATTTATTTTACATTATCATCTTTACATTTTAATAAAAAATATTTATTTTACATTATCATCTTTACATCTTGATATAAATATTTTACATTATCTTCTTTACATTTTAATAAAAAATATTCATTTTACATAATCTTCTTTACATTTTAATAAAAAATATTTATTTTACATAATCTTCTTTACATTTTAATAAAAAATATTTATTTTACATTATCATCTTTACATTTTAATAAAAATATTCATTTTACATTATCATCTTTACATTTTAATAAAAAATATTTATTTTACATTATCATCTTTACATTTTAATAAAAATATTCATTTTACATTATCATCTTTACATTTTAATAAAAAATATTTATTTTACAGTATCATCTTTACATTTTAATAAAAATATTCATTTTACATTATCATCTTTACATTTTAATAAAAAATATTTATTTTACATTATCATCTTTACATTATGATAAAAAGTATTTATTTTAAATTATCATGAAATTACTAGCCTCTTTCTCTCTAAGATAATGAATACCCTCTGAAAAAAAGTCTGTGTTAAGCCACTGTTGTATAATCCTCAATTGTACTTCTATTCTGATGTTCTGTGAATTCAGTGGTAAGCAGCAATTTAAGATGAGCAGAAGAAATGCTGGGATAAGTAAAGAAGGACTACAATTATTTGAGAGTTTTTCTTCAACAAGACTACTTGCTTAACCAAGGCTTGAGAGTCTAGTCTGTTCTACTACTTTACTTTTTTGGTAAGGAATGGATTTGTACTTTTTACAAGAATATTAGAGAAAATGACTTTACAATCACTTTCAAAGTTATAGCACTTGATATTTTCAAATGGCTACTCATCTAAGTACTTACCAATCTCATGTTGTTTAACTTTGGTCATCTAACAAGAACCGGCATGTCAATGTGGCATGATCATGTACTTAACCCAGAATAAATTTGTGAAAATCTTTGCATTTGTAAAATACGCTTAAGTTTATTATTACAGAGCCAATTCTCTATTAAATATTATATTCTACCTAATATATAATACTGATTTCAAAAGAATTTTAAAAAAATGACTGTAATTAGAATTAAAACCAAAAAATTTTATGCTCCAGCCGCATTCCCGACTGTTTGAACTATTGACAGAAATATAAGAAAGATTTAAAATTAGATCACTTCAAGTTATAAATGTGCAAATGTAATAGAAATATTGTAATAAAGCTGCTGACACATATTTAGCAGCAGCAACAGTATGGCATATATGCAAATGACTGAGCCAGTGTACATGATGATGTTACAGTAGAGGAAGAGAAGGGAAAGAAAAGTGGAGAGAAAAAAAGCACCATGTGGTCGGAGGACCAGCAAAATGTTGCATGAGACACTGGAGAGGCAGAATTTTGTTAACTACATGGTGAACTAATTTCCTTTTTTTGTTTCTTTGCAACCGTTTCTCTTTGTAACGTGTGGGTCCATGTTAACATGTAACTACAACATTATAGATATACATTATTTGGCACCATAAAACCAGGTCTGTTCACAAAAAAAGGGTACAAAATACAAAAAAAAAAAAGATTACCACAAAAGAGAATACAATAGCAAAGAAAGAAAGGAATGAACAGTGAACCTAACCGAAATAGAGAACTTGAAGAACAAAATAAATTGAGTATAATCATTCTTTTTTTTTTTTTTCTACTTCACCTTAAAATTTTTTCTGCTTTTTGGGTCATATTTTAGTTGCACAAACATGGAACCGTAGTTCACCGTCAACATTATCTTTAATGTCAAGGTCAAAAGTTCTAGTATTATGAATCGGTTATATAATATTATAGTGGAAATAATTTCATGCTCATTTAACGTAGTAAATAACTTATTTGGTTTTAAATAGGAATTTAGAATGAACTATTCGACTTGAAGATATATTTTTGTAAATTTGTATTTGGGCTGTTCAAGTGATGTCTGACTCCCAGCTAAGAATACTAAATATCTGCATTTTTTTTATTTTATTGATCACTAAAGTTTTAAAATTAAAAAAAAAGACACATCCAATTCTTAGCACAGGCTATGCTTAATGATTTATAAATATTTTTATTTTATTTGTAAGTTTTTAAACTGAGTCTTGTGCTTTTATTTTTTAGTATTTTGTTATTTGAATTCTTATAAATCTAATACTAAACACAAAAATATTAATCTTTAAAGTCATCTTTAATTTTAAAATTAATGGCAAGCAAAATTGCTTGACGGTCAAGAAATTTTGCTTGCCATTAACAGAACATAATCCTTTAATCTAAAAAATAAAATGATGCAGAGATTCCATTACTGCTGTGGCAGAAATATGTGTCCACTTAGTATATAAGGCACTTATAATTTTCTGGATACAAATGTGAATAACAACAAATTTGTTCAAAGACAGTTCGAAATTTGCAGAGAGAATTTGGACAATGAATGAAATTTCACATCACTTAGCCATGAGAGATGTAGGGACATGAAAGTTAGTGATGGGGCTTCTGAGGGTTTGGTTTACAAATGAAGTAGGTTCATAGAAAGTATAAGTAGTAAGTGAATAAACAAATAGCGTGCTTACATTAGATGTGAGAACTGCTGAAGATAAACGATAAGGTCAAACCATAGTGTTACAAAAAGGGAAAAATGCAATAATTGTTGCATAATATGTTGATACCCAATTAGGTCAGAGGCACAGATAATGTCTTCGAGTCAGATGTCAAAGTAATTGTCTCTAATTATCTTGCCAAAAGGGACCAAACAGTTAAGAAACAAAAGTTGGATTAAGTAGAATAATCTCGCCATATGGATTAAATAAAAGGTTATGCTAACTAGTTTAGTCAAGAATTTCGGAGAGGAAATTTTAACAAAAAGAAAATTCATTGGGCAGTCAGAGTGAAAATCTTGATCAACCAAGCACAAGGAGAGAAAGGTGAATGTTATTCTATTCTTTAGCAAGTCCCACTCTCCCCAATGGTTTACTTCTGCTAGTGCAGCTGCCATTGCTCAAAGGCAGCATGTATTCCACAGATTCAACCAACATAAGTCCAATTCAAACAGACAGAAGTATATAGAAGCTAGAAATAAATGTAAGATAGTAATAGCAACAGCTAAGACAGATTACACTGAAACTACCAGAAAACGCATTGAAGCACAGAAATTAAGAACCCGTGATTTTTGGAAAATCTACAACAGTGTAGTAAATAATGGGCAGTCAACGATTCCTCCACTATCAAACAATCATGAGATTGCTTGCATGGCAACTGACAAGGCAAATCTGCTTCCCAGTTGGTTTGACTCAAACTCCACACTGGACCCGGCACACCACTCCCTCCCTGACTTTCCTTTGCAAACAGATGCCACACTAGACGATTTGAAAATCACCCCTTCTCAGGCACCATAAAAAACTGAGATACCTCAAAAGCATGTCGACCCGATCTCATCCCGGATGTGCTATTAAAAAAATGCTCTGTGAGGTTGCTCCAGTTCTCTCCAAACGTTACAATAAATGCCTTAACGAATCTTGGTTTCCCGACTGCTGGAAAACTGCTTCTGTGGTACCAGTCTTCAAAAATTCTGGTGAAAGAACTGACCCACTAAATTATCGCCCCATTAGCCTCCTCCCAATTTTCATCAAAATATTTGAGTCCTTAATTAATCAAGCCCTAGTTCAACACCTAACAGCTGCTAAACTCCTGACCGACAAACAATATGGATTTCAACAGCAGATATCTTAACTGTAGTCTCTGAACGTATATACCGTTCATTGGACAAAACAGGGGAGGGTAGAGTGGTAGCCCTTGATACATCTAAGGCCTTTGACAGGGTATAGCATGATGGTCTTCTAAGGAAAATTAGATCATATGGTATCACTGAAAGAATGCACTGAGACTAAAGCTGCTTTCAGGATCACCAGCAGCCACTGTAAAAGAGTAATAAAAAATGCAAGCTATATGCTCAATCCGTTAAATCCAAAGTAGCTGAGCAGCGGCTTGGTTCCAACCAGTTTTAGCAATTAGCAAATAGGATTCAGAACAGAAGCGTGCATTCTATCCCAACCATTATCAATGGACCAGAGATCATCTCGTCAGCATCAGACAAAGCCAAACTCTTTGCCAAGAACTTCGCAACAAATTCTACCATCTGCGACGAAGGCCATCAACTCCCTGTAATTCCTCCCATAACACACAACACACTAAGTAACATACAAATATCTGTGCATAAGATCGCCAAGCTAATCAAGATCCTTGATTCCAGTAAAGCAACTGCCCCTGACTGTATTCCAATTATAGTGTTAAAAAAGCTTCAACCAGAACTAGCCCCCATACTTACAAAACTGTTTAAGCGTTGCCTTAAGGAGAAGTGCTTTCCAACAACTTGGAAAACCTCATCAGTATGCCCTGTATTTAAGAACTCAGGTGATCGTTCATCTCCCTTTCAGTACAGACCAATAAGTCTCCTGTGTGTCATGAGTAAGTTGCTGGAATCCATATTAAATAGAGAAGTAGTCAACCACCTCAGCAGAAATAACCTTCTTAGTGACACACAATATGGTTTCCATTCTGCTAGATCTACAGCCAGCAGATGTGCTAACGGTTATATCTCATAGGATTAGCGAATCTCTCGACAAAGGTTTCTTTCTAGGGCAATTGCTTTTGACATATCAAAGGCCTTCGATAAGGTATAGCATAAGGGCCTACTTCACAAGATTTCCAGCTACGGTATAACTGGAAATGTTTTCTCAATCATTAAATCATTTCTCTCTGATAGGTTCATAAGAGTAGTGGTTGATGGGCAGAAATCAGAGGCCCACAGTATTAATGCCGGAGTCCCTCAGGGGTCCATACTGGGCCCAACTCTCTTCCTGATCTACATCAATGATCTCCCAAAACACATACTTAAATCATTCATTGACATCTATGCTGATGACACGACCATCTATGGCAACATATCAAAGGCCATAAATGACAATGTTCTCTCTGATTCTCTCTCCTCTGATCTTGAGCGCGTGGTACAATGGGGTAAAAGGTGGCTGGTTACCTTTAATGCATCTAAAACCAAGCTCTTATCTTTACATCATCAACGCTCTGATCCCCATCTGGCATAAATTGAAATGGATGGCTCTCGTCTAAGGGAGGTCCCATGTTTTGATAAGCTTTTGGGTTTGACCTTTACTCCTGATCTGAAATGGGATACATACATCGTCTGTGGCCAAGGTTGCTGGGTAAATGGTGGGATCCTTCTACTGCTCCAGAAGATATCTCACTAATGATGCAATTCTCTATCTATATAAAAGCCAAATACATCCAAGCATGGAATACTGTTGCCACATCTGGGCAGGAGCTGCTAAAAGCAGCCTATCCTGCCTTCACAGAGTACAAAATAGACTTTGTGGCTTAGTGGGGGATGCCCTTTTCTCTTCCCTGCAACCTCTCTCTCACAGAAGAGACGTTGCGAACCTATCTTTGTTTTATCGTTATTTCCATGGCAAGTGCTCATCTGAGCTCCAATCTCTGGTCCCCGCTCGTCAACTTTTCTTGAAAAACACCAGTCTAGCTGAAACCACTATCAATAATTTTCCTCACTCTTTATCTGTGCCTAAATCAAAACGTAGATTCCATGAACAAAGCTTCTTTCTTAGAACTGCACACCTGTGGAACTCTCTGCCGCTTGCCTGTTTCCCTTCTGACTTCAACTTGGATGTCTTCAAGTCCAACATAAACAAATTCCTGATGAACCGCCCCCTTAAGTAATGAGACTTTATCAAATCTCCGATACTAACTATTACTATGATACTATCCCATTGATTACTGTACACACAATAACCCTTATCCCCGAGTGGCTTCTGGGCCTTGATAAGTGGTGACCTCCATGTAAAAAAAAAATCTCAACGGTCATACATCTAAACAATATGATATAAATGCGTGAGTACCTCAGGGGTCTATCTTTGGACCTTTATTATTCCTGATATTCATGAATGACCTCTCTGATAAAATTGTTTCGGAGATGGGTATATTTGCCGATGACACCACTCTCTATAACAGGCATAAGGGGAAAACAAATGAATACATAGCTAAGGAAATGGCAGAAACACTAGGAGATGAACTCCAATCTGTAGTGGAATGGGGACAAAAATGGATGGTCACATTTAATGCTGCCAAGACTAAGCTTGTTTCCTTCAATAACTACAAGAAACCTTCTCTACCACCAATAGCAACGGCCAAGAACACATTGCCTGAAAGTACTTCTTTTAAACTCCTCGGCCTAACGTTTACAGGGAACATGAACTGGAATAGATACATTGAGAGCATTGCCAAGGCTGCTGCAAAAAAGGTGGGCTCTCTCTACTGTGCTAGAAAATTACTTATGCCTGAAAGTATTCTGTACCTCTATAAGGCCACCATTCGCCCATGTATGGAGTACTGTTGTCACATTTGGGCTGGTGCATCTGCTGCTTGTCTCTCACACCTGGACAGGGTTCAAAAGAGAGTCGCCAACCTGATAGGTTCTGAACTGTCATCTAGGCTTCAGCCTCTGTCTCATTGACGAAATGTTGCATTCTTCTGCCTGTTCTACAAGTACTTTAATGGTGAGTTCTCTGGCGAACTGCAAGCACTTGTGCCTCCTCGACGTGACTACCCCCGACAAACTTGACAAGCAACTAAGTCCCACCCCTTTACAGTAGAGATCCCTAGGTATAAGAAAGCCTTTTACTCCAATAATAGCTTCTTCCCCAGAACTGCAACTCTTTAAAACTCCCTTCCGGAGCCCTGCTTTCCTAACTGTACTGATATGCAGAAGTTCAAGTGTTATGTGAACAAACATCTTGCTACTCATCTCCCTTCATAATGCCCCCACAAATTATGCCCCCGATAGTAGCCCCTACTTCAAAGTGGTACTGTGCCTTGTTTGGGGTGAAGATTGAATAATAAAAAAAAAAAAAATGTTATGACTGATATGATGGGTAAAAATGAAAAAGAATGCATAAGAAAAATAAATGAATGCATAAGAAAAAAAAAATGAATGCATAAGAAAAAAAAAATGAATGCATAAGAAAAATAAATGAATGCATAAGAAAAAAAAATGAATGCATAAGAAAAAAAAAAATGAATGCATAAGAAAAAAAAAATGAATGCATAAGAAAAAAAAATGAATGCATAAGAAAAAAAAAATGAATGCATAAGAAAAAAAAAATGAATGCATAAGAAAAAAAAATGAATGCATAAGAAAAAATAATGAATGCATAAGAAAAAAAAATGAATGCATAAGAAAAAAAAATGAATGCATAATAAAAAAAAATGAATGCATAATAAAAAAAAATGAATGCATAAGAAAAAAAATGAATGCATAAGAAAAAAAATGAATGCATAAAAAATGAATGCATAAAAAAATGAATGCATAAGAAAAAAAAATGAATGCATAAGAAAAAAAAATGAATGCATAAGAAAAAAAAATGATGCATAAAAAATGAATGCATAAGAAAAAAATGAATGCATAAAAAAATGAATGCATAAGAAAAAAAAATGATGCATAAAAAATGAATGCATTAGAAAAAAATGAATGCATAAAAAAATGAATGCATAAGAAAAAAAAATGAATGCATAAAAAATGAATGCATAAGAAATGAATGCATAAGAAAAAAAAAATGATGCATAAGAAAAAAAAATGAATGCATAAGAAAAAAAAATGATGCATAAGAAAAAAAAATGAATGCATAAGAAAAAAAATGAATGCATAAGAAAAAAAATGAATGCATAAGAAAAAAAATGAATGCATAAGAAAAAAAAATGAATGCATAAGAAAAAAAAATGAATGCATAAGAAAAAAAAATGAATGCATAAGAAAAAAAAATGAATGCATAAGAAAAAAAAATGAATGCATAAGAAAAAAAAATGAATGCATAAGAAAAAAAAATGAATGCATAAGAAAAAAAATGAATGCATAAGAAATAAAAAATGAATGCATAAGAAATAAAAAATGAATGCATAAGAAATAAAAATGAATGCATAAGAAAAAAAAATGAATGCATAAGAAAAAAATGAATGCATAAGAAAAAAATGAATGCATAAGAAAAAAATGAATGCATAAGAAAAAAATGAATGCATAAGAAAAAAAATGAATGCATAAGAAAAAAAAATGAATGCATAAGAAAAAAAAATGAATGCATAAGAAAAAAAAATGAATGCATAAGAAAAAAAAAATGAATGCATAAGAAAAAAAAAATGAATGCATAAGAAAAAAAAAGAATGCATAAGAAAAAAAAATGACTGCATAAAAAAAATGAATGCATAAGAAAATGAATGCATAAGAAAAAAAAATGAATGCATAAGAAAAAAAAATGAATGCATAAGAAAAAAAAAATGACTGCATAAAAAAAATGAATGCATAAGAAAAAAAAATTAATGCATAAAAAAATGAATGCATAAAAAAAAAAATGAATGCATAAGAAAAAAAAATGAATGCATAAAAAAATTAATGCATAAGAAAAAAAATGAATGCATGAGAAAAAAAAATGAATGCATAAGAAAAAAAATGAATGCATAAGAAAAAAATGAATGCATAAGAAAAAAAAATGAATGCATAAGAAAAAAAAATGAATGCATAAGAAAAAAAAAATGATCACACAATCTACAAAAAATAAATGAATCTTGGAATAGAATCAGTTAAATATTTTCACAGATACACACACATGAATTAAAAATGAATGCATAAGAAAATGAATGCATAAGAAAATGAATGCATAAGAAAAAAAAATGAATGCATAAGAAAAAAAAATGAATGCATAAGAAAAAATAATGAATGCATAAGAAAAAAAAATGAATGCATAAGAAAAAAAAATGAATGCATAAGAAAAAAAATGAATGCATAAGAAAAAAAATGAATGCATAAAAAATGAATGCATAAAAAAATGAATGCATAAGAAAAAAAAATGAATGCATAAGAAAAAAAAATGATGCATAAAAAATGAATGCATAAGAAAAAAATGAATGCATAAAAAAATGAATGCATAAGAAAAAAAAATGATGCATAAAAAATGAATGCATTAGAAAAAAATGAATGCATAAAAAAATGAATGCATAAGAAAAAAAAATGAATGCATAAAAAATGAATGCATAAGAAAAAAAAAATGATGCATAAGAAAAAAAAATGAATGCATAAGAAAAAAAAATGAATGCATAAGAAAAAAAAATGAATGCATAAGAAAAAAAAATGAATGCATAAGAAAAAAAAATGAATGCATAAGAAAAAAAAATGAATGCATAAGAAAAAAAAATGAATGCATAAGAAAAAAAAATGAATGCATAAGAAAAAAAATGAATGCATAAGAAATAAAAAATGAATGCATAAGAAATAAAAAATGAATGCATAAGAAATAAAAATGAATGCATAAGAAAAAAAAATGAATGCATAAGAAAAAAATGAATGCATAAGAAAAAAATGAATGCATAAGAAAAAAATGAATGCATAAGAAAAAAATGAATGCATAAGAAAAAAAATGAATGCATAAGAAAAAAAAATGAATGCATAAGAAAAAAAAATGAATGCATAAGAAAAAAAAATGAATGCATAAGAAAAAAAAAATGAATGCATAAGAAAAAAAAAATGAATGCATAAGAAAAAAAATGAATGCATAAGAAAAAAAATGACTGCATAAAAAAAATGAATGCATAAGAAAATGAATGCATAAGAAAAAAAAATGAATGCATAAGAAAAAAAAATGAATGCATAAGAAAAAAAAAATGACTGCATAAAAAAAATGAATGCATAAGAAAAAAAAATTAATGCATAAAAAAATGAATGCATAAAAAAAAAAATGAATGCATAAGAAAAAAAAATGAATGCATAAAAAAATTAATGCATAAGAAAAAAAATGAATGCATGAGAAAAAAAAATGAATGCATAAGAAAAAAAATGAATGCATAAGAAAAAAATGAATGCATAAGAAAAAAAAATGAATGCATAAGAAAAAAAAATGAATGCATAAGAAAAAAAAAATGATCACACAATCTACAAAAAATAAATGAATCTTGGAATAGAATCAGTTAAATATTTTCACAGATACACACACATGAATTAAAAATGAATGCATAAGAAAATGAATGCATAAGAAAATGAATGCATAAGAAAAAAAAATGAATGCATAAGAAAAAAAAATGAATGCATAAGAAAAAATAATGAATGCATAAGAAAAAAAAATGAATGCATAAGAAAAAAAAATGAATGCATAAGAAAAAAAATGAATGCATAAGAAAAAAAATGAATGCATAAAAAATGAATGCATAAAAAAATGAATGCATAAGAAAAAAAAATGAATGCATAAGAAAAAAAAATGATGCATAAAAAATGAATGCATAAGAAAAAAATGAATGCATAAAAAAATGAATGCATAAGAAAAAAAAATGATGCATAAAAAATGAATGCATTAGAAAAAAATGAATGCATAAAAAAATGAATGCATAAGAAAAAAAAATGAATGCATAAAAAATGAATGCATAAGAAAAAAAAAATGATGCATAAGAAAAAAAAATGAATGCATAAGAAAAAAAAAATGAATGCATAAGAAAAAAAATGAATGCATAAGAAAAAAAAATGAATGCATAAGAAAAAAAAATGAATGCATAAGAAAAAAAAATGAATGCATAAGAAAAAAAAATGAATGCATAAGAAAAAAAAATGAATGCATAAGAAAAAAAAATGAATGCATAAGAAAAAAAAATGAATGCATAAGAAATAAAAAATGAATGCATAAGAAATAAAAATGAATGCATAAGAAAAAAAAATGAATGCATAAGAAAAAAATGAATGCATAAGAAAAAAATGAATGCATAAGAAAAAAAATGAATGCATAAGAAAAAAAAAATGAATGCATAAGAAAAAAAAAATGAATGCATAAGAAAAAAAAAATGAATGCATAAGAAAAAAAATGAATGCATAAGAAAAAAAAAATGAATGCATAAGAAAAAAAATGAATGCATAAGAAAAAAAATGACTGCATAAAAAAAATGAATGCATAAGAAAATGAATGCATAAGAAAAAAAAATGAATGCATAAGAAAAAAAAATGAATGCATAAGAAAAAAAAAATGACTGCATAAAAAAAATGAATGCATAAGAAAAAAAAATTAATGCATAAAAAAATGAATGCATAAGAAAAAAAATGAATGCATAAGAAAAAAAAATGAATGCATAAAAAAATTAATGCATAAGAAAAAAAATGAATGCATGAGAAAAAAAAATGAATGCATAAGAAAAAAAAATGAATGCATAAGAAAAAAAAATGAATGCATAAGAAAAAAAAATGAATGCATAAGAAAAAAAAATGAATGCATAAGAAAAAAAAATGAATGCATAAGAAAAAAAAAATGATCACACAATCTACAAAAAATAATAAATGAATCTTGGAATAGAATCAGTTAAATATTTTCACAGATACACACACATGAATTAAACAGTACATGTATGTACATGTACTGTTTAATTTATATAGATAAGAAATAAGATACTTGTACTGAATTCTATCCATACGAAAAAACAAAATCTTAACCAATTTTTTTATTTGCTTAAAACTCTTAAAATATATAATGTACATTATTATTTATTAATTTCATTCATTTGAAAGTACATTGATTTTTGAAACAACGGTGATATTTTGAGTGTTTTGGTTTTCAAAATATGACTATTTTAGCAGAACCCCCTTGAAATGTGTGGAGGACAGGATGACCTGTTCATGTAATTGGGATCCCATCCTCCATGAGTTTAATGAATAGTAAGTGATTGAGAAGCAAAGATCGCATAATAAAGAGGTGAAACATACCATTATATGATAGTGAAAGAATGTAGATTTATTTACATAAAAATATTAATGTGAGGAAAGAATATAGAAATAGTAAGAATAAGAGTTTGTTGAGAAGAGAGTAACGTTACTTGCGGTTGGTGATAGGATGACGGGTTGGTGAGGAGGGCTGATTGGCTGACCATGCACACCTGGAGTGCGATATCATCACATCTTGACTTGGTCAGTGAAAAGAAATAGAAATATACAGAACAGGAAGTGACCTGGCAGTGTCGCTCTCTGGTTACCAGAGTTAAAGGGTGATAGTCGAGTTAGCCTGGGAATTTCAATTCCCATAAATCTCATTATCCAAAGCATTTTATCATCCATGTGTATTGTAAGAGAAAAAATATTAGAAAAGGAATTTAGGAAGAATAACAAAAATGGGAATGTAAGTTAAGCAGACTGCTAGGAAAGTTAAAAACAATTGTTTTCTAAGCCGATTGGTTGTTTCTGCTCAATTACAACAAACATTGATGGATTCCATGACACATTAGTATGAAACCTGCAACAAACTCAATCAGCGGCACAACCATGTGATAATAGACAAAGATGTGACATAAAATCTAGTCTTCATCGTCACACTGCTGACAAATAGGCAAACTTACCACACCAGTTGAGTGAAGTCTCTTACCGACCCAGAGTACATTTTGAATCATCAGCCAGGCGAGAGATGCCCAGTTGTGAGTGAGATACTCTAACCCAGGTGCCCAAATCTAGATTAAGCGAAACTGCCTCCTCGTCAAAGCAAGCTCCTCAATTATATTATCCCTAGTGAATTCCCTCACTAACACCTGATATAATGCTTTTCAGAACAACAGCAGGGTGTTAAAAAGGATTTCTTTTATCCTAAGGAGGAACTTCAATGCACGATAACACTCGCAATAGAAAGAGCACTCACCTAGGGGTAACCTGTGTGCCTCTCCTTCGCATGATTGCACACTTCTCAAAGTCAAAAGTTAATATCTTAATATCTTCTTTCCTTTAACTTCAACTTGCGATTCTCGTTTATTTTTTCGGTTATTTTGATAAAGTTTTGATTTAAATAAAATTTAATCTTTTTGCTTTATAGATATACTAGCAGGGATAACCGGCGTTGCCCGGGTGTTTGGGGGTGTGTATGTAGGAGAGGGTGACACTGTTTTAATATTATAAAAAAAAAACACAATGTTAAAAAAAATTGGAAAAACCAATACAAAGCAAAACAGCGAACAAACGTAAAAAAAACGTTAAAAAAAAAAAAAAAAAAAGGTGTAAAAGAGGAAAAAAAGTTTAGGTAGAAAGACAGGTTCAAACCCGAAACATCGAGGCTAAGGCGGGAAAAAAAAAAAACGACACGTTACCCCTATGCCAAAAAGACATATACTTAATGACGGATAAAATTAAACCTTTAAAAACACTTGCAGACGGTTGAAACTAATGCAAACGTTTTCTAGGTCAAACATGACGTCATTGTCGTAGTAGCAGGAGCAGAGAAAATGAAGGAACGATTTTTTCGGCACCCCTCCCTGTACAAAACTGATGATTTTAGGGTGAAGGAATTAATGTTTTTGGCCAATTTTTCGATATTTGTCGGGCGAAGGTTGGAACTTTAAAATGATACCTATCTGGCGAAAATCCGTGATCAGTGTTGAAAGTTTTTGCGAGACATACAAACACACATACATATATACACACATTTTCACTTTTAGATATAGAGATAATTCTTTTTCTTGTGTCTTTAATATTTTTTTTTCCAGGTTACTTCAAGTTATGTCACTAATTTTGGTGAATGCAGCTTTATTTTTTTACACAAAAAAAATGTTGGTGTTTTTCAAATTTTGTGCGCGCAATATTGTGAGTCTCTAGGTATTAAAAAATAGTACCACTTTAAAGAAAAATGGTGACTTATCAATATGGTGAGCTTAAAAAAGGGTTTTAGGTTGTTTTTCGGAAAAAAAATATCCAACTTGAAAACTTCAGTGAAAAAAATATGAAATTCAATTGAAAAAATTCAGAAAATCTCACCGTTTTGTAGAGAAATATCCCCTCTTTAATAATCTATTGGTGTCATATTACTACGCTCATAAATCAAGGAGCGCCACTAATAAAAGTGAATGTACCTACACATCAAGATTTACAACTTAATCCCAAATAACCTAATGTATGAAGTATCATCAAGAAAATCAACTGTCAGCAAGAACAAGCAGTCGCCAGAAAACTTAAACAACTTGTTTCACAGTTTTCAATCAAAGTTCTTAAGTGAGTTTGTTTTTGTTTATTCAAAAGTTACAGAAAGTTATTGTTTAAAATAATATTTTTAGTGCAACAAGCGCGTCAATAAAAGAAATTAAAATTTACAATTTAAAAAATAATGGCAGTTGTTTATTTTCTATATTTTCTTTCAAACTTTCGTATGTTCTTTGCTTTATTTACTTTTGGTTGGATAAACTTCAGCATTGTTAAATTATCTTTTAAAAATTAAACTGGGTACATTTTAAACCAAAAAAAACATTTTTAGTTTCATTTTAAAAAATGCGCCTCATTTTTTTGTTTACTTATTTCTCTTATGTTCTGTCGGGCGGTTTTGATATATCTAACATTTTGTTAATTTTTTTTTTTTTTTTTTTTAGACTGTACAGTTACATTACTTTTAAAAAAAAAATTAACAAAATATAGCTAAGTTAATTTCATGTAAAAATGTGCATTTTTTTGTTTGTGTTCTATCGGGCATTTTTGATAAATTTGAAAATTTTGTTAAATTATTTTTTTATTACAATGTACATTACTTAAAAAATAATAACTGAAAATATAATTAAGTTATGTGCACGTGGCGCATAAATGAAAAAATTAATATCACTGTAAAAATCATTTTTTTTTTGTTTATTTAATAATTCCCAAGACGGTACTTCTACAGTTTATCGCCGAAAATGGAGGCACCATTTTTTTTTTCCGTACATCTGTCGTTAAAATTTGAGAAATCAGTATTTTAAACTATGACCGAAGTTAGAAATAAATAACAAAAAAATTAAACTAGATATTAATTACTTCTGGAAAGAACTATGAAAAAAAGTAAATAAAGTGAAAGAGAACATTAATGAAAATGAGAATGTTTTTCATGAAACGTATATATATTTTTATTATATATATTTATATATATATATATATTTTTATTATTAAAAACAGAAAATGAAACAATTATTAAAAACAGAAAATGAAACAATTATTGAAAATGAAAATGACAGTCATAATTGTTTAAACTGGGCGAGCGCCATTTGAAAACCAAAACATTTACTGTATAAAAATTTATCAAAATATAATTGTAAAAACATTTATTGAAAAGTTTATGTAAGAAAATATAATTTTAATAAAATAATTTTGTAATGAAAACATTGGATTTTTATAAAAAGACGGAAGAACAAATAAATAATTTTAATGAAACATTTTTTTGAATTAAAGCAACTTTAAAAGGTCAACAAAAAATTAATTTAAATGAAACCGAAAAATCATTATCTAGTTTAATTTTTTTGTTATTTATTTCATGCTTCGGTCATAGTTTTTAACAACATAGATTTTAACGACAGGTGCACGAAAAAAAATGGTGTCTCCATTTTCAGCGATAAACTGTAGAAGTACCTCCCCGAGACCTATATGTTCTATCAAGTGTTTTTGATAAACTTGAACTGAGATATCTCAAGGTTGTGTTAGGTATCAAAATTAACATCAGTGGAAATAAAGTTTTACTGGAAGCTGCTCTCTCTGACTACTTGAGACGAAATCCAGTTGATTCATTTCCACCTCCTAAGCAACAAAAAAAGTCCCTTAGTGAATCTGCTGAACATTCAGATAACTCCTGCAGTTGTGATGAAGAACCATCTCAGAATATCTTCAGTTATGAGCATCAAGGTTGCTGTCTACTATGACACCAACTTTTACATTGGCCAAATTATATCTGCATCCAGCGCTGTAATAAAATTTTTATCGCAAACCAAAGGTAGAAAAGATTTTTTTCAATGGCCTTTGTCAGATGATATTGCACAGGTAGAGTCAGCATTTGTTTACAGATGGGGTTTTGAAGTAATGCCAGTTTTAATTGATGATAGGATTTGGAGTGTTCTTGATATATCTAACATAGCAGAAGCTTATGAAAGAATTTTGAGAAAAAATCAATAAGGAAAGGAATTGTAGTAAGATAAAATAAAAAAATATAAAATGTCTTGTTTACTTGTCTTTTATGTTGAAAGTTTTTCAATGCTTGAAAAAAATGACTTGTGACTTTTTGTATAACAAATTTCTAAATCTTATTGTTGTCTGTCCGTTTTTGGCGAGTTTAAATTCGCCAAAGTAAAAATATTTCTGTGGCAAAAATTTTTGTTATTAGAAACAAGGCAAACATTTTTTTGAATTCCTCACCCAAAAATTAATAAAGTTGCAAAGTTTTAAGCTTCTACTTCCAATGGTTACATTTTTACAGCAATTTCAGTAACTTTTGACTCATTTTTTAACCCTTTTTTGCCCTTTTTACCAAATTGTCTGTTCAACTGCTTTTACATGATTCACAATTGAGTGGTTTTATCAATTTATAATTAAAAGAAAACAATTATCTTGATCTCTAATGTGTTATGAATCACACTAAGAAGATTCAATATATTAGCTATTGAAATGAAATTGATATGAACAGTCAAAGTTGCATTTCCGTGTCATATTTGCACTTTTTTCCCCATTGGTAGTGGGATTTTGCCTAGTGTTTAGATTGGTTTCATCTAATAATTATTTCTTCCATTAGTATTAATTTTCATTTACCACAAGATGACATTACTTTTATAAGGATTTTTCACTTGTTAGTAGCTTACATTTTTAGTTATATACTATAAAATTTGGCTTCTAAACGATGATAGCAAATTTTCAACTTTCCGACACCCTTTGAACGATCATAACTTGATGGCTAATTGAGCTACCAAAATAAATTTGGTACTTTTGTTTATGGTTTACAAAAATCTATATGACCACATTCATTTTTTTTTTTTAGATATAATGAAAATAAAATTTTGGTTTGGGATACCTAATCATATGGACTAATACTAAACATAATCAAATCTTAAATCTTTTTGCAGCAACAAAAATTTCCTTTCTTTGAATCGCTTTCTTGTATTCACATGATATATTTAATAGAAATATACTTTGTTTAGTTGATAAGACAAAACAAATAATGAAATTCATGCATATGAATTTCATTATTTGTTAAGTGTATTTATAATTCTCATTCACATTTTTATTCAGGAAACTGTAGTTGAATGTAGCAAATAGAAACTCCTGATTGCATGAATTCAGTGTTTAACATCTAGATTAACATGATTACTTGAAAAGCTTTACACAAAGATTGCAGAGTTTGACAATATATTTAAATAAAGGACACATATACAATTGTATGTGCGTATGTGCACAATGTTTTTGTGCAGAAAGAATACAGCTTGGAAACAAATGTGAAATTCAACACTGGCTAAATTCAAAAACTGCTTTTACACCTTGAAAAAAATAAATGTTGCTATATTTTTGCTTAATTTTAAAATTATGGAGAGAAAAAAATAAAGGAAGCAAAATGATTCACCTTGTAAATTCTTTATTTGGCCAAGTCCCTAAAGTCAAATGATTTTCACAACTGATGTAAAAGGAGCTAGGGTATGTTTTTATGAAGTAGAATTAAGTTTGAAGTTTTTTTTTCTTTCACAGAAACATAAATTCATGCTATGTAGAGTTTTCACATTTGAACATTTATTTTTAGAAAGAATATAAAAATAAGTGATGCTAAGTTGCCGGTGTACAAAAAGAATGTTTAAAAATAAAAATAAGTGACACTAAGTTGATGGTGTACAACAACTTTGATGCAGTTGTTAATGGAAGAACATGAAACTGACTACTGGCATCAAAATAAATTCAGGTAAGTAATATGAGAATGTCAAATAGATAACAGTTCAAGATCTGACTCTTGTATTAGTTTGGTTATAATGTTTAAACAATCATCTTCTCTATTACATCTCTTCAAAAAGTAAAAACTGCTATTGACTCTGATGATTAACACAAGTGATGTAAGATAAACTTCATTTGACAACAGAAATAATTAATAAACGAGCTAGTTGACCCACTCAACCTTTCTGGTAATCTTTTTTTACTTTCGTTGTTTTCTTTAGCTCTTTTTTGTAAACTATGCTTTATTATTATTATTATTTATTCTTTATGATAGAATTTTTGACATTAAATTTAATTATTAATATTGTTGTATGCATGATCAGAATTTTCAGCCACGATAACAAATAATAACAATAAAAACTTGTAAAATAAAATTGATTCATAGTAATTTTTTGCAGTATTCTCAAGAAGAAAGATTCTAAAAACTTTTTATATTTTTTACTTTCCGTAAAACTAGTGGATTTTCAAAAAATTCCTCCAAAAGCTAAAATTGAGAAAATTGGAAGTGCATGTTATTTCTATATATTTTGATGATGTAAACAATGTGATTATTTAAAATTCTCTCAAAAATTAAATAATTGATCAATTTTGTTAATTTTTTTACAGACTTATATAAAGAAAAATGGCTGAACAATATATAAACTGAAATAAAATAATATACAAAAAAAATTCTCAACATTTTATCAGCAATTGGGGGGGGTTACATCTTAGTTTTTTTATATATAAAAATACATTGGAACGATGAAAATAAATATTACCAATTTATATGTTCATTATCGATTTTTTTTGGGAAAAAAAAGATGTTGGAAAATATTAAAATTATTTAAGTTTTACAAAATTTTTTAAATTATTATTTACATTTGACAGTTTTTACCTGTGTAATTTCAAACGATTTGGTCTTGAAACTTGTTATGAATCAACAGACAATCTTCCTGTTAATAATTTAAAAAAAAATTTTTTTTTTAAATCAATGCTGTTTTTGAATAGTGAATAATTAAAAAGTATATTTAGAAATTGAACATGAATAATTTTTTTCTATGGAAGTCCAATGATGCAGTAATCTGTTTGTACTATGTTGGTAAAAATTGTAGCATTACTCGTTTCTTTTGTCAGAACAAAAATATAATTTCTAAACCAAGTAACTGAAGCAGTAAATTAAATTTCTTTGTGCACAGCATATCTTACAATCTTTTAATATTAAATAAAAAATGTCCATACAAAAACTTTGTATGGAAAATAAGTTTCTGATAAAGTTAATTTAAGAATTTAATAAGATTTATAAAAAGTTTAGTTTTAGGAATTAAAAATTGATATTTTCTAGAATAAAGAGAAATTTAATAAATTTAAATATTACTTTTTTCAGACTACAAATTCTGATATTGAAAATTAATATTAAAGGAAATTCTGTAAGTTAATGGATTCCATATCAAACTGGAAGTTAATTGTTTTAGGTGATGTACGCTTCAAATATGATTTGTTTTTTCTTATCTATGTATGTCTTTTTCATAATATTTCAAGCCAAAGGTAAGACTTTTGACATTATATTTCATTTGAATAATGATTGAACAAAAACTTTTTAAAAATATAATATATATTTGTACTAAGTTTTTTGTTTTTATATTTTTAATGTTTTATAAGACTTGTGTTTTGTAGATCTGCAACACCATGTTAATTTCTCATTTTTCATATTTTGGTTGTTTTGTGACATTCAAATCAATTTTTATTTGTTTTATTCAGTGTAAAATAAAGAATGTTTATATGCAATTTAAACCCTGATCATTCTTAAATATAGAGTAAAAATTATGATGAATTAATTTCATTTTAATAGTTTTTTCTTGTATTTTTTGTTATAGGTGTTGAATATTAGTGTCATATCTAGATCATGGTGTCATTAATTCAAACAAATTGCTGTTATTGTAATATTATTTTCAATTTTTCCTATTTTTAAATGACTGGATGCTTCTAAAAACTTCCAATCTTTTAATACTTGAGACTTTGCAAAGAAGTTTAAAATTAGAAATGGTTTTCTAATCGACAATTTAAATGGTTCGAAATCTGTTTCAAATTTTCAGGAAGTAATTCAATCTTTTTTCTTCAATTATCACCCCCTCCCATCAAAATGGCCGATTTGTTTATAAACCTAAATGCATTCTGGGGGATTTATTTTGTTAATCAAATTATTTGGATTATTCAAACTATTGATTATTCAAACTACTGTTTTTATCTTGAATGTAATTGACACAACCTTTTTTTTTTTAAATTGGGAATCTTTCTGTCAAACTCAGATGTATGGAATTTCGAACAGAAGCCTTTATTTAATCTATGGTGGAGGCATGTAGAACCTGCATGTTATAAAAACTTCTATCATGCAAAATTAGAAAATCCCTTTCTTTTGATAATGTAATAATAAATCATCAACAATTAAACATGTATAATAGAACAAATAAGAAAAACATTTCTTTAAAACATTTGCCTATTAATATTGTGATTTTTATAAATAATTTGCCTATTAATATTGTGATTTTTATAAATAATTTTATCAAGAATTCTTAGTTTTAGTTTTGTTTGATTATAGCTGAAGAAACTCAAGTTATATATTTTTTTTTTCACAAGTTTTGGTTTTGTTTTCGATTCAAGCTGATACACCCAAGTCATATGGATATATCTTTTTATTTTTGAAATTGCAACTTTATAATATAAAAAAAGAGATAACAAAATATATGAAATCTGCAAGAATTAAAATATCATATTTAAGTGTACTTTATGACCAGGTTATGCCGGGCGTCCCTGCTATTACAAGTGATCCATAGTATGCTACCAACTGAACACAAGATACTATTTTCCCATAGTTTAGAGAATAGTAGTTTCATACCTTTATCACCTGCTTGATCATAATGGATCGGATAAGACAATTCCTTCATCTAAAATGTTATCTATTAGGCCACTAATGCATTTCCAATGAAGTTATGTGATAAAAACTTAATTGAATTTTTACAAAAATTGCTTTTAACTTTTGTTTCTTGTAGCAATTTTGAAAAATGCCTGGACATTTTAAAAATATTTCTGAACACTCTAAAAATGATATAATCAACATAAAACATTAAAATTTTTATATTTGCTAAAAAAAATTATGTTAAAAGGTGTTGGGGTGGGTGTTTGAGAGCTTCTCGAATTTCCACGTTCTTAAGTTGAGTGGCAGTTTGAAGACCTCAGCTGATTTACTTGGTGCACATCTACATTATTTTTTTACTGATACTCAGTGTCAGACAGCTATACATTAATTTTGTTAATTATTTTATTTCAGCAGATTCAATTTCTGTGATAGCGATTTTAACTGCCCTTCATAGTTCTGCTTTGAAGCCTCGGCATATTGCTTGCCACCTTCAAATAATTTCAAATTTCATTTGAGTTTTTGATTAGATTCAAATAGGAATTTGATAGTGACGATTTCATTATCTTTTCAATGTTAATGGGCCGGCTTCTATACAAAAGAATATTACTGTGCATAATATATATTTTACTTTCAATCTACAACTGTTGCTGTTACAATTCAAAATATTCATTGCCCCTGACATCATTTAACTGTCATCAATTTTGAATAATCTAATAATGGTTAAATTAAAAATTTTAGTATTATCACAACCACTTTCTTGGAGTCACAGTCACATTCGAGATGCAGGAAATAAAATTCATCCCAACAAGTCAAGCAATTGTTTACAGAGATTCATTGATGAGAAAATCAGTTTTTATAACTCAATTTTGAGACTTTAAAATATATGCTTTACTGAGGAGTTTGCAGAGAAAATTCCAACCGACCCCAAAATCTGATCCTTTGTTTGAAGTAATTGTTCTACTCTAACTTGCTAAAGTGCTTATTATTTTGAAGAAGCAAGTTCTTAAAATAATTTCCTTTATTTATCAATCTTAAATTATCTATATTTTCAACACTTATCTTTACTATTTACTGATCTCTGTCCTCAAAATGAAGATTGCTTTATTCAATAACTGTTATTTTCTGTTTTTCAGTATTTGCTGAATTATTTTTATTATGTTTTAATATGTACATATCATTTGGAATGAAGTTATATTTATCAGTTTACATGGCATTATTTTCATGCCTAATAACTTCAACCAGTTAATTTTCAAGATATCTCAAATAATAGCTCCATATGTTGTTAAAAATAATTAAGGATTTTAATGAGTATGAAAATTGACAAAAATTGGTTCAGAACTTTTTGAATTATTATTGAAGCTTATGTGATTGGTATAACTTCAGTCAAACTGCAAATTCGAACAACCCAATATTTACTTCTATGCATTCAATAATACTTACATTTGAATTCCCATAATGTTAATATTAAGAGATAACTAGGCAAATTAATGAACCTTTTAATTAAAATTTTTTTCTGAACTGTTTAATTAACATGCCAGTTTAAAAATATTTTGTTTATTTTATATTTGAACAACTGCTGCCTTTGCTAATGAAAGCATCATAACAATTGAAAGCAACATGAATTAATAACATTCAACAATTGTTGAATGATAATGAAAATAAATTTTAGATGAACACAAAAGTTAGTTTTCTAGTTTGAAATCATTTAATACATATGTTGAATTTATACTTTAATAGGCAATCAAGTAGGATTGGTTAGCAACTGTTTTCAGTTTATTTTATAAAAAATTAAACTAATCTATGGATTAGCGTGTGTGATATTTTCTGTGTCACACTTACATCCAAGTGACTGTCATTTAATTGTTATGGTAGGTATGGGCAAAAATGGCCGCAAAAATAAGGGGACATAGTTTTGAAAGCCGATTTATATTTTTTTTTTTTTTGTAGTTCTCAGACTACTTTTTCATTGTATTTGAAAGATTAGAGACTAAAGTTAATTTCCAAAAAGAAAAAATATTTGTACATGTGAAAAAAAAAGTTATGAAAAATGGTTTCACGGCAAGCTAACTAATTCAGCTAAATTTTGAAGTTAAATAAATTCATTGTAAAAATCCTTTGAAAGATAACTATAAGTTTTCTGGGTCTATTTCAAAGATAATTAGTAAAGTAAAATCCTAAGATATTGAATTAAATTTAAAAAAAAAAAAAACACCTTGTTTGTACAAAAAATAGCTTGCTTAGCTCTCAAAAGTGAGATTCTCACTTCGTTCAACCAAAAGAAAACAAAATTCTCGTCTAATGGATTATACGGAAGCCCAAAATTTCAGACAGTCGATAGGCTGTCTGAAAATAATTCCATGTAGTTTAAAGGGAGGTAGGGGGTGCTGTTTTTCTTTTTCTCTCCCAGCAGTGTCTCCGTACATTCATATCGCAAACGTTTGTTTAATTTTTACCATTTTTTAATTTAATTATTTTTCTATGTTCCTGCTTTTAAATAAAAGATTTTTTTTTTTAAATATATAAAAATGTTACATCGAAAGTTTCACATTCATTCAAGCAAGGAATATATTAGAATCTTGCATGTAAAAATTATGCGAAAATGTAATTAAAAAAAAAAAAAAAAAAAATAGAAATATTTTTTGCAAAAAAACAGGTACATGCAAAATGAATGCTGATGTGCATTTGTTTAATTAAAAATATATTTTTGTGTGAAAATATTAAATTAACAATAATAATATTGGTAGTTTGAGAAATTAATTTTTATATCGAATTCATTACTATGGACTTTAGGGTCTTTTTTTGCAATGTTCCTGTAAAAATTAAATTATTTTTATAATTGTTACAATTTACGATGCTTTATTTTCATGAAAAAAAGCAAAAATAAATTTATGGATTCTTTTTTTTACTACTAAAAATCATAACTTTAGTAAAAGTAATTTTCTTTAAACAAAATACATTGCCACTAAAATAAATAATGTAAAAATAATGTGTTCATGATATTCTGTGATTATTATTTGTATAAATACTAAAAATGTCATTAAAATTGGTTAATTTCCTGATTTTTTGGTGAATTTTTAAGTAAAGGGAAGGGTCAAAATGTTTATACATTTTGAGCATCAGCATTCATTTTGCCCATACCTATGTTATGAACTTCTATTTGTTGTAATAATAATTTTACTAAGAATTCTTCATAAGTTTTAATTTCAGTTTAAATTATAGCTGACGCCACTCAAGTCATCTATTATTTTTATAAATAATTTTATCAAGAATTCTTAGTTTTAGTTTTGTTTGATTATAGCTGAAGAAACTCAAGTTATATATATTTTTTTTTCACAAGTTTTGGTTTTGTTTTCGATTCAAGCTGATACACCCAAGTCATATGGATATATCTTTTTATTTTTTGAAATTGCAACTTTATAATATATAAAAAGAGATAGAACATTAACTCTATAACAAAATATATGAAATCTGCAAGAATTAAAATATCATATTTAAGTGTACTTTATGACCAGGTTATGCCGGGCGTCCCTGCTATTACAAGTGATCCATAGTATGCTACCAACTGAACACAAGATACTATTTTCCCATAGTTTAGAGAATAGTAGTTTCATACCTTTATCACCTGCTTGATCATAATGGATCGGATAAGACAATTCCTTCATCTAAAATGTTATCTATTAGGCCACTAATGCATTTCCAATGAAGTTATGTGATAAAAACTTAATTGAATTTTTACAAAAATTGCTTTTAACTTTTGTTTCTTGTAGCAATTTTGAAAAATGCCTGGACATTTTAAAAATATTTCTGAACACTCTAAAAATGATATAATCAACATAAAACATTAAAATTTTTATATTTGCTAAAAAAAATTATGTTAAAAGGTGTTGGGGTGGGTGTTTGAGAGCTTCTCGAATTTCCACGTTCTTAAGTTGAGTGGCAGTTTGAAGACCTCAGCTGATTTACTTGGTGCACATCTACATTATTTTTTTTACTGATACTTCACACAATAATTTATCTTTCAAAAAAATTTTATGATTTCTCATACAATAGATAAAAGTAGTAAAACTAAATTCAATTCCCACACTGATTTTTGTTATCATATTTACTTATTTGTCATGTTTACATGCTGGCATGTGTAGGCCGACTCATAGAAATTGACTTCCAAATTTCCCTATCAGGTCTTATTATTCTTTCTGTGAAATATATCTTTTATGTTCTCCTTTTTACTCTCCCCCATCACCTAAACACATTTAATCCAATTCTTTCATCACATTCATTCTTTCAATGTGATCAACCTAACAGGGTCTTTTCCTATGTTGTCCAAATGTAATCTTTCTGAGATCATTAGATCTAAACTTGTTTTCAAGACTTGCATTACACATCCATTGTATCATTCTCATATTATTTCTCACCATGCAACACATGTCCTCAAACTTCACTGGTCAGATTTCACTTCCATATATCACACTGCACACACATGCCTGACAAATTTTTCTCTTGGTCGACCATGGTAACACTCTGCCAGCCAGTAATGGCAGAAATTCCCTAAACTCACTTCATCCACTCCTAATTTCCACGAACACAATAAGAAAAAATAAGCACTTACATGAATTTTGCTAAGCTTCCTTTGCAATTTCTCCATAACTTTGTCAGTCCAAGATTTGTCTTGTAAAAAATCCCAAAGACAACGCCCAATCAATGCATTCATCCAAAGAAGCTGAGGTTCACAAAAGTCTATAATGCTAGGAGGGAGATCAGAAATGGGTGTCTCTCGAGTAGTGGGACTACTAGGGGTTGTAGAAGCAGACACAGTGGACGATTCCCGACGAGACTTGGAAGTGGAAACAGTTTGTTTGGTTGTGACCTCTGCTGTGGCTGGCATCAGCTTCCCCATATACTGAGAAAATTTGATGATATCAATCTCATAAGGTTGTTCCTTCTTGGGTGAGAGGTTGGCTGTTGACTCAACTGATGGAGTGCTGGACCCCGATGAGTTAACAGAATCCATTGAGCTGTGGCGTCTATGCTTGTAAATACCATTACTGACTGATATATTTGTATCCGAGTCACTGCGCTTGTGTTGGGGTGGGTCTTTGAGAGCTTTTCGAATTTCCAGAATATGGTTCTCAAGCGGGTTGCCCTGAGAGGCAGCTTGAAATCTCTTAAACCATTCTTCTTTCTCACGGCCAGTACGAGCAAAAAGATAAAGAATGCAAGAATTGCAACTTTGTTCTGTGACGACTTCAAATCCCATGTCAAAACTTTGTGAAAAGCTATCTGCTTTTGACAGAGTTTTCTGTGGTGTGGCAGCAGCTTTCTTGAAATTACTCTCAGACAAGGCAATACATATCGGATACTTCTTACTCCACAGACGTTTCTTGACCAAACCTGGAGGCTGTAAAAACACTCGGCTACACTTCATATCATAATGACGCTGGTGAATAAAATTGGGGGGAGATAAATTCTCATCATACATAGCCCGTCTTGGCACATTGACCTTAGGACTTGAAAGACGCAGGGATACTCCTTCAAGGCGGACATAAACAGAATTGGTTTTGTTGATGTGGTAATTCTCAGAATCATAATAATATAGTTCATTCATCCAGCCCTAAAAAAAATTAAAAAAAAATGTATAAATAAAGAAACTAATGAAATCATTTGGAAGCTATTTATAAAATTTAATTGTGGCAAAATTCAGATTGGGGTATAAAATAAAGGGGATACAATAACAAACATTTATCATAGAAAATGTAAAGATGGATACCAATAAATGTTTATGCTACAACACATATTCAATAAGATGGAGATTTTTGGATGTGTCCTCACATCTCTAGAAAAGACTTTCTCCATTTGACATGTTTTAGTTTGAAATAACATATTCATCAGTATGTCATACTTACATTTGGAATTACTTCATTGTTTGTTATACTTATGCTTGAAATAGCACTTTTGTTGATTTGTCGTACTTATATTTGAAATAACACCTTTGTACCATACTGTCATACTTATACTTTAGTCTGTCATACATTTAAAATAAGATCTTCAATCTGTAATGTTTATGTTTGAAATAAAATCTTTTGTATGTCAGCTGTATGCTTGAAATCGTGGTGTGTCGCTAAATGCGCAGATCAAATAAACAAATCCCATTTTAGATGCATCCAACTATTTAAATAAATGTTCACCAGTTGGTTTGTAACTCTTAGGTTTTAAACAGAATTTATATTTTCAAATTGCATCTTCAAGTATGTCACATTTATATGTAAATAGCACTGTTTATTATTATTTGCCCAGATTAAATAACGGCAGCTTAAAAATATCCATTCATATAAATATACATATATCAGAATATTTCAGATTATTTGGAATTTTATGTTCAAGCTGTTCAATAGCACACCGAGTTATGGTAACACTTGTGATCACATTAATATAAATAGTTATGCATTGCATTTTCTAACAAAGTTAAACAAAAAGGCAGACACAACTTTGGTTTTGTTTTCATGGCATTTATTTCATGACTTGGTTGAATGCTGAAAAAAATGTATATTGCAGATGTTTCAGAAATATCAATTTACAAGAGTTAGATGTTCAGAACTCTTGCAATGACATCAGTGTGTATGAGATCTGATGGTCTGTCTACATCAGCGTTCATTATGCCAAACATAGTCAGACCTCTACTCCCCCCCCCCAAAAAAAAAAACAAAAAAAATAATTTTGACTACCTATTAGGGTAAGTGATTTCTTTGAGAACATACAGAAGTCAGACTAGGCTAATGTCTCTTATGCGCTAAATTAACATTAATAAAAAAAAAAGCATAAATAAATGAAAAAAAAAAAGAAAAAAAAAAAGGAAATATTTATATACTCATCACGGTTTTGTCTTTGTTTGAAACTTTCTTCAGGATGATTGATTTGTGTGTGTATATATCTATATATATAAAAATGTAAAGTTGGTTCGTTCTAAACAAATAAAACCATGTTTATACATTACCAATTTATTTGAAATTTTCAGACAACCCATTTTTAGAGTCGAGGTATGTTTTTATGTTATTAAAATAAATTTACCTAATTAAAATTAAAATATTAAATAAAATAAATATTTATTTAATCGTTTCTGCGAATCTGTTCTGTTGATAAAACTGAACTTCCGGTTCGATTCATTTCACAGCCACGAATTGACGAAAGGTTTCATGTTCTGTTAACTCGATAAGTAAAAAAAAAACAAAAAAAAACATATTTCATTTGTTTATCTTCCAAATTTTTTAATTTACACATCTTTTCTTTATTATATAAGGCCAAAAAAAAAAAAGTTTGTTGCTTGCTTTTGAGTTTTTTTTTTGTTTTTCTATATAAGATTACTCATGCAGAGAGTGATCCGTGCTGAAATAATGTTATTATTTAAAAAGTCATTCTTAACATGGGGAGGTAAGGATGTTTTGTACCTATTCTGTACTTTAACCTTACAATTGAATAAATAAAAAAAAAAAAACATATCGTAAAACGTTATTTAAACGTGGAAATATGATTTAAAAAATAGCGCGGATCGCTCTCTGCATTAGCACCATTTTTATTTATTGCGGACTATTATTCTCATCTTTATTAGTTGTTGTTTCACGAATTTTCGGCCAACTATTCCTCTGGCCTTCATGAAAAGAAGTCCTTTTATAAATGTTCAGTAACTTTTTCCTTTTATTATTCTTAAAGAGTAAAACTTTTCTTATTCATGAAAGGAGTTAAGCCTACGTAAATAAATAAATGTTTGTACACGTGACAAATTATCAATAAATGGTTTAGTTACTTTTTTTAAAAAATGTTTGTAAAAGTGCGAAAGGCGACGTTGTTACAACCATTACTCCCATGCTTAATTTCTATACTTATAGGTTTTTGGAATTTTTTTTCACTGGATTATTATTGATTGGACACTAATTAAACAGATTATTAAAAAAAAAAAAAAAAAAATGTAAAAAAGAAATCATTATTTCGACATTTGAAAGTGGTGCTCACTTTTTAGTTACAACGTTCTGATAAATCAGTCACCCATTTTGTAAGCAATAAAAACGCGGTATATCAAAACCATAGAAAGTAAAAATAATGAGTCTCTACCGCATTTGTAAGTCAGAAATATATTTGTTTCTCAAAGAAAAAAAAATAGAGAGAACAGGACTTTTTTTTTATTGTTTTCATGAAAATAAAGTTTCGAGATTTTTAATTATTTTTTTTTTTTTACTTATTTAGTCAGTTTGTGTTTTTTTTTTTTTTAAATTGTTTTTGTGAAAGGTGAGTTTTTTTTCAAAACATTTGTTTTGTTTCTTTTTAATTTTTTTAAAGTATTATAAATTTCACTAACATGCTGGAGAAATGTTTAATAATTTGGTATTTTTTTAGATTAGGTCCACCTCCACAATTTTCCTTTCAATGACGACATTTATAGGTTTCCGAGTATGCTGAACACGCAAATTGCATTGAAATTTTGCGGAAATAAATAGTTGTATTATGCATTGTATTTTTCGGCGGCCATCTTTATACGTGCACACGCGGCATAAACAAATACACACACGTAAAAAAGATGGCCGCCAAAGATTACAATGCATAATACAACTTTTTATATCTTGATAACTACTTATTTCTGCAAAATTTCGATGCGATTTTCGTATTCAGCATAGTCGAAAACCATTTCAAGTCGTCATTTAAAAGAAAATTGAGGAGGTGGACCTAATCTAAAAATTTACCAATAATTTTTAATCCCGTACGCCTTCCGATACATTGCTTTGTCAACATGCGACCATTTTATATCTCCCGAAGACACTTCCGTATTTAGAAAAAAAATAAATAAATAAATAAATAAAAAGTGACCGATTTACCAGGACGTGGTAACTAAAAAGTGAGTATCCCTTTCAAATGTTGAAATGATTTTTTTTTTTTTTCAATTTTTTTTCATAATCTGGTTAGTGTTCAATCAATAATAATCCAGTGAAAGAATTTCAAAAAACCTATCAGTATAGAAACTCCACCACGTAAGTAAATAAATAAAAAATGTTACGTGCGCATGCGTTAGCCTTGACTAGGGGGGTACTAAGGGAACGACCATTAAATAATTCTGCGGGTCGCCATGGAACTCAACGCCCAAGGAGTATCAAAATAGTTTTCATGATCTGAAGAAATTTTTTTTCCGAAAAGTGGGTGATCACTTTTCCATCTAAATTTAACTTAAAATGAGCACCCACTTTCTGGCCACCTGAGGAAGGGGCATTTACTTTCGTGTTTATTGGCTTAAAGGTTTTTTTGACAAGGCAGTTTGGTACGCGAATGCATATTTAACAGTTTTCGTTTATGCTCACGCATAGCATAAACAAAGGCTACGTCTGTGAAATGGAAAATAGTCCCAGAGTTCAGGGGTTAATACCATGCAAAAGAAATCAAACAAAAAGACTTTTTAGCCAAGAAACACACAGAAAGAAAAAAAAAATAGCTTCCATTTTTTTTCTATCGAATTCATTTGCTGTTTTTATTGAAAACTATTTTCCCCCGGATTTTTGATATAATTTTCCATTAAGGGCTGTGTGTCTCACGTTCGTAAATAACAAAATTTTTTTTGTAGATTTTGGTGTGCTAAAAACGAATCTGCAAACCGTTTCCGTCGCAAAAAAATAGTTTTTATGATATGAAGAAATTACTTTTTCGAAAAAGTGGCGATCACTTTTCCATGTAAATTTAACTTAAAATGAGCACCCACTTTCTAGCCACTTGAGAGAGGGGGGATTTTTTCCCATGTTTATTGGCTAAACAGCTTTCGTTTATGCTTACGCATAGCGTAAACGAAGGCTACGGCTGTTAAATGGAAAATAGTCCCAGAGTTCAGGGGTTATTACCATGCAAAAGAAATCAAACAAAAAACTTTTTAGCCAAGAAACAGAAAAATGCCCCTCTCTCAGGTGGCCAGAAAGTGGGTGCTCATTCTAAGTTAAATTTACATTGAAAAGTGATCACCCACTTTTCGAAAAAGTAATTTCATGAATGTCATGAAAACTTTTTTTTTGCTACGTAAACGGTTTGCAGATTCGTTTTTAGCACACCGAAATCTACAATAAAATATTTTGTTATATATGAACGTGAAACGGGCCTTAAAGTAAAATAATACCGGATTTTTTTGAGCAGATTTGCCGTTTAGTTGTACAAATATCCTCAAACCAGGTAATCACTAAAAGGGATTTTTAAAAGTCGTCACCTGTATCGAGCAAAAGTTTAAAACCACCGATTATATGCCAGCCTACATCATGGTAACATATATTGAGTGAGTTCCTAACAGTATTTTTAGTTTAAACTCATTTTCCCAAAATTTCCCCAAACTTAACGTGTTCGATACAGTCTGCCGCCATTTGTATTTTTCAGATATACCGATAAACATTGAATGTTTTTGAACCGATTATACATTGCATAAAAACACTAAAATCTTATCCAGTTAGGTAGAACACTTACTTTTCTTGCCTTTGATAACATTTATTTGTTATATATTTATTTTTTGACAACTTCTTTGTATCTGTGTTTAGTAATATAAACCCTTTTCATTTAATGTAACATTTAGTCGGCTCGAAAAACAGTGTTTATTGGTGTATTTGAAAGCTACAAATGGTGGTGGACACTGTTGATTACTTTAAGTTAGAGAAAGTGAGTTAAAACTAAAAAAACTATACAAAATACTGTCAGAAACCTATCCATTATGCCAGCCTATGTCATGGTAACATATGTTCGGTGAGTTTCAGACACTGTTTTGTATAGTTTTTAGTTTTCAACTTACTTTCCCAAACTTAACGTATTCAACAGAATTCGCGACCATTTCTGTTTTTTGAGCCAATTAAACATTTTACATTACATAAAAACACTAAACAATTATCCAATTAGGTAGAAACGTAAATTACCTTACCTTTGCTTTCATTTATTTGTTTTTGGACGACTTTTTCGAATCTGTGTATAGTAACCCCCCCTCCCCCCACCATCAACCAAATATTAATTACTAAATCACATTTTTTAAAACAACAAAAAAAAAAAAAAGCATTTAGCGTTTCAACATTTTTGCTACGTTCGGCTTCATCCACTGATTGTTGGTCAAGTCCAAAACATGAATGATTGACAGAAACTCTCGAGGATCCAGATCAAATTCTGCAAGAGTATCATTTTTTTCAGTTTCGCCTTCTTTTTCACTTTTTGCAGTGGATTGCTGTACTGACAGAAACATGCATTTTCTCTTTTATTAAATTTTTCCATTACACCAAATTGAGCCACTGCAATGCGTGGCAGGGTACAGCTAGTGTGTATATATATATATATATATATATATATATATATATATATATATATATACTAGCAAAAGTACCCGTCGTTGACTGGGTTCAAAAACAGCCTACAGAAAATGGACTCTGATTTATGAAAGTATGATAGGTTATGAAAAGGAAGGGTTGTAAAGAGATAGCTTTGAATTTGGGAGTATCAAAACCAAAGCAAAATATGAAATAAAATCGATAAACCCCATAATTTATTATACCATACCTGTTCACACTGAAACACTTATCACAATATTCTGTGGATATATATTAAAAAACCTTGTTAAACTTTGTGACATATTTCCATTCTATGGAGGTCAGGCGCGAACGAACACCCCATAATTTTATTATACCATATTTCTTCAAACTGAAACATAATTATCAAAGTATACTTACGCAAATAGATATGAAAAGTCTTTATTAAAGCCTGTGCCTATTTCCATTCTATGGAGGCTAGGCGCAAACGCAGATCCCACGATTTTATTATACCATCCCTATTTAAGTTAAAATATACTTATCAAAGTATTATTATGTACATCTATATAAACTTGTAAACGTTTTTTTTTTTTTTTTTTTTAATTTTTTATTTCCATACTTTGTAGACCAGGCACATACGCAGACCCCACAATTTTAATGAATCATTATTATGCCAGATCAAACATACCCATTCCTGTGTCTCGATACATCTTCTATCATTATATGTGATCAGTTTTCTATAATAGTCAACCATATAGGAGCCTATTCGTGACCAGACACACACACACACACACACACACACACACACACACACACACACAGACATCCAGCTTTATATTATATATATATATATATATATATATATATATATATATGGAAGTTCCATCCATAGCCTTGAGCCCCTAAGGGGCATTGGCCATCTACAACTTTGTAGATGCTTTTGTAGTGACTGAGTTCTTTTTACGGGGTGAGGGGACTGACCCCACGCCCAATTTTCCCAGAAAGTACATACAGCGCCTAGCCTTCCCAAATGGTCACCCATCTGGTACTGGCCAGGCTCAATGTTGCTTAACTTTGGTGATCTGGCAAGAACCGGTGTGTCAACATGATTGTGCCGTACATATATGTGGTTATTTGAGTAAAATTGTAAATGGAATGATGCGAAAAAAAACAAAACAAAGAAAATACTATCCAAAAATCCTTTTTAAAATGTTATTTATATCTCTTAATAGAATAGAGTTGTCCGTTTTGCCCTCGACATCGAAACAGTTAAGTGGTTATGGTAAAATACTGAAGAGAGGCTGATGATATCAATTGCTCTGATTTGATTAGCTACAAATAAATAAATAAAATGCATCTTTAGAAGAAGTGCATTTTTAAATAATAGAAAATGGAAGATCGGTTCAGTTTTGGTAGCCTCGTAACTTTCGCTCCCTTATTTATTTTTTTATTTTTATAATGCATTGCTTTCTGATAGGAAAAAAATGCTGTTCAATCGAAGCAATAGCTTGATGAGTGTTATTCACACTCTGCTCCATTAGAATCAATAGTATGCAGACTTTAAATACAGTCATTCAATCACAAATGATACTGAATGATCAAGTCACCCAAATTCATTAGTTTTCCCATGAAAATGTTCACAAACTCATTTTGGCTGATTATGATTAAAGTTGATAGATAGTAGAGCAGTTGAAGATATTAGAAGGCAGTGTATTCACTAATTTGCATAAATAGTTGTCGATGATAAAGCTGGGTTCAAAGTGGGTTCACAATTGATAAAAAACAACATTGATAATTCAGGAGTTTTTGCATCAATACATGACAATGGATAAAACATGGATTAACCATTTCACTCAGGAATTGAATTAAATGAGTGCACAGCATCAGGTAAAAAGCCAGACAAAGTGACTAAAGATGCAAACATCAGCAAGTAAGGTTTTGGCTCTGGATTTCAGGATGTGCATAATATTTTGTTCATTGATTACCTTGAAAAAGCAAGAACCATCAATAGTGAATATTATATAGTATTATTGGTATTTTTTAAGGAAGAAATCACAAACAACCACAACTTCAGAAAAAAAATGTTCTTTCACCAAGATAATGCACCCTGTCATAAGTCTATAACACAATGGCAAAATTACATGAATTACACTTAAAATCGCTTTTTCTTGCCTTCACAATTCCTATTTTAGTCACATACTTTTACAGCTAAAAAATATTACATATTTCATTAATAAAAGAAAAAACTGAAAAATTCTAATGCTAAATTATTTAGTTTACAAGTTTAAAAAAAAAAATAAAAACAGAATTTTTGTCTTTCTCTGATGGATAGAGAATTTCTTTTACAATTAATTCCTATTTTAGTAACGTAAATTTTTAAAATCTAAAGTGTGATAACGCACAAGACAAAAAAAAAAGGATTTAAATATTTTACAACAAAACAAATGAAGTTATAACAATTACACTTGACTAAAATTTTTACATTTTTGTTCTCGAGTACAAACACGTGGTGTATTTACGCAAAAAAATTAAAAGATAAAATAAAACCACTTACTTTGCTAAACTTTTTTGGATTAAAATTATCCCTTCTAATTGCATGCATTTATGTGGATAATTATTCTTTATCGTTTGGAAAATAAAATATGTGTACTTTTGGCCCCTTTTTTAAATAATTGCCATGGCATGTTGGAAGAACGTTACAAAAAACTTTTTTCACAAATCGTGTAGGAGACTGGTGAAGCTAGCCACGTTTGGTGTAGACACAAAGTCCTGACTTTGTGCCTATTAGAGTGTTTTTATATATGACGTCATCAATGTGTTATTAGGCCTCCTTTTTCTAGATGGCCGTGCAGGGGTGTGGAATGTCCAAGTTATCTAAGTTACTTCCGTGTAGGTGTTAACTGTGGGTGGAGGAGGGGTGGCGTCTGACTGTCTGATAATTATGAAAGAGAGGAGAGAATCATGTAGCCTTTTGTGTATTATATCCCCGCTATGAGTTCTCATTATAATAACATTACGCCAAATAATAAGCATTATCAAAAATTGTAACAGTAATGCAGCAAATAGCAGAAAAAAATCAGAATACTACTACTACTACTACTAATAATAATAATAATGATAATGGTATGATTTTATTAAATTCTGCAGAAGTATTTGTTATCGTTGTTAAACATCTGTCCGCAGCAATAATATGAATATTAAAATCACGACCATCATCATCACACAACAGCTACATCAATAAAACCCGGTTCATAGTCTGTAAAAGTACATAACAAAACTAACAATAAGAATAAAACATGGTCTATATTCTGCAGAGATACCTTTACTGTTGTTAATTTGTAATATATGTATGCATAATAAAAGGATAAAAATCCGACAATATAAATTTAAAATGAAAGGAAGGAACAAAATGCTCAATGATTCGTCTGTTCAGTTGTTTTATTCAAAAGATTATAGGTTTGAAAATAATTGTTTTCAACTGTTTTCACACTTGAAATATATCTTTTTGGCTTCCAGTTAGTGTCGAAAGAAATATGGATCGTTTTGTCATCTCTATTTGTAGTTATTTCATTCGTAAATTAGTTTGAATGTTTTGGGGTGATATAATTCAGTTTCCAAATAATGTCAGGTCATCAAGAGAATATATGAAAAATACTAACCATGCTATGTCTAGATATGATTTTCAAGATTAATTCAATGTTTACGTAAAAAAGCGTTTGATTAATTTTTTTTGTTGTTGGTTCGAGTCAAAATCATTGTGGCCAAAAAACGCTGTGTGCACGTTGGGATAAAATGAAAAAAAAAAAAAACAAAAAAAACCCGACAAACTTTGAAGGAAGAAATCACAAGAAAAGCAGCCACAAATTAAGAAAAATGTTCTTTCACAAAACAATGCACCCTGTCATGTGTACCCTGTTACACAATGTCAAAACTACATGAATAACCTTTCAAATTACTTCCACACTCATCCTGTTCTCCCTCCCAGTAACTACTAGCTGCTTGCAGACTTCAAAAAGAATGCTTCAGAGAAAGAGATTTGACACCAATGAAGACGTAATATTGGAAATTCACAATTTCTGTAAAATATACTATAGCAAACAATCATCAATTCCTTTGCTATCTAATGACAATGTCGTTTCCATGGCAACTTATGAAGCTGAACTACTTGCCCAGCCGTTTGGCTTGTTGAACTCCATATCAGATTCAAAATTTTCCATTGTAGACTAAAACCACACTTGATAATCTGATCATCATGTTCAAGATATAAAAACGTAGACATCTCTAAAGCATGTGGGCCTGATCTTAACCCTGCAATAATAATAAAGAAATGTCCTGCTAAGCCGCTCCCCATCCTCTCAAAACTCTACAACAAATGAGTATTACTTCCTTGATAGCTGAAAAATATGGTCATCTCTGAACACATATACACTGGGCACGGTAGGTGAAGCTAAGGTGCTTGAATTTGATATATCTAAAAACTTTGATAAGAATTGGTATGAAGGTCTCCTCATGAACATTACTGGACAAATATTTAATATAATTAGATCATTCCTAGCGAAAAGAAAGATCCAAGTTTTCCTCAATGGCCATACATTAAAACAATTTGACATTAATGTGCATGTACCCCAGGGCTCGATCTTTGAGCATTTATTGCTCTTGATTTTCATAAATGAAAATCCTGATGAAATTGTGTCAGAGATGGATATATTTGATGTTGCTAAAACAAACATATCCAAGTTAATGAATGAATCCTTAGAAAATGAGCTCAAGTTTGTAGTTGAATCAGGTTATACATGAATAATAACATTTAATGCTGCAAAAACAAAGCTCTTTTATTTTAAAAATTATAAGAAACCTTTTCAACCATCGATTGCAATAGCTAATAGCATTCTATCAGCATGTCAAACTTCAAACTCCTACGCCTAACATTCATAGGTAAAATGAATTGAAATAAATACATAGAAAATATTGCCAAGGTCGCTACAAGCAAAGTGGGCTCCCTTTATCATGCTAGACAACTTTTCACACCTGCCAGTATCCTATATCTCTACAAGGTTATTGTCCAACAAGTATTGCTGTCACATTTGGGCTGGTGCACCTCGCCTCTCCTATTAGACAGTGTCTGTAATGAAATAGATTTCACACTCCACAAAGTTCCAACCCCTGTCCCATCGCTGCAATGTTGCATCTCTGTGCTTGTTTTATATGTATGGAATGTGCTTCGACAAACTTGCATCACTGCTGCCCCCTGCAAATGGAAGTATACCTGACAAATTCGACAATCAGCAAATGGAAGTATACCTGACAAATTCGACAATCAGCAAATGGAAGTATACCTGACAAATTCGACAATCAGCAAAATGGAAGTATACCTGACAAATTCGACAATCAGCAAATGGAAGTATACCTGACAAATTCGACAATCAGCAAAATGGAAGTATACCTGACAAATTCGACAATCAGCAAAATGGAAGTATACCTGACAAATTCGACAATCAGCAAAATGGAAGTATACCTGACAAATTCGACAATCAGCAAAATGGAAGTATACCTGACAAATTCGACAATCAGCAAAATGGAAGTATACCTGACAAATTCGACAATCAGCAAAATGGAAGTATACCTGACAAATTCGACAATCAGCAAAATGGAAGTATACCTGACAAATTCGACAATCAGCAAAATGGAAGTATACCTGACAAATTCGACAATCAGCAAAATGGAAGTATACCTGACAAATTCGACAATCAGCAAAATGGAAGTATACCTGACAAATTCGACAATCAGCAAAATGGAAGTATACCTGACAAATTCGACAATCAGCAAAATGGAAGTATACCTGACAAATTCGACAATCAGCAAATGGAAGTATACCTGACAAATTCGACAATCAGCAAAATGGAAGTATACCTGACAAATTCGACAATCAGCAAAATGGAAGTATACCTGACAAATTCGACAATCAGCAAAATGGAAGTATACCTGACAAATTCGACAATCAGCAAAATGGAAGTATACCTGACAAATTCGACAATCAGCAAAATGGAAGTATACCTGACAAATTCGACAATCAGCAAAATGGAAGTATACCTGACAAATTCGACAATCAGCAAAATGGAAGTATACCTGACAAATTCGACAATCAGCAAAATGGAAGTATACCTGACAAATTCGACAATCAGCAAAATGGAAGTATACCTGACAAATTCGACAATCAGCAAAATGGAAGTATACCTGACAAATTCGACAATCAGCAAAATGGAAGTATACCTGACAAATTCGACAATCAGCAAAATGGAAGTATACCTGACAAATTCGACAATCAGCAAAATGGAAGTATACCTGACAAATTCGACAATCAGCAAAATGGAAGTATACCTGACAAATTCGACAATCAGCAAAATGGAAGTATACCTGACAAATTCGACAATCAGCAAAATGGAAGTATACCTGATAAATTCGACAATCAGCAAAATCCCACTCATTCAAATCCTTATCTACTCTAATAGCTTCTTTCCTCAAACTGCCATCTTTTGAAATTTCCTTCCTGATCCCGGTTTCCTTGACTGTATCAACATGCAGATATTTAAATGTAATGTGAACAAAAGTGTTGTAGATATTTGTGTATTATTTGTAATCTGGAAACCTAAATTAGAAAGCATTTTTATTAGCCATGTAATTGATGATAGGCATAGTAGTTGATACAAACTGAGCTGACAGATTGTCTAATACAAAAAGTGACTAATTAGATTGCTATCGTATTTCTTTTACCTTGTTCACACTTGACAGATGAGAACACTAGGGGGTGGGGTGCAAGATAATCACTCCCCCACTCTTGTGCTGAGATGACTAATTAAATTGAGAATAGCTGAACAGATTAAAAGTAAGAATTTTAACAAAACTATTTTTTCCTGAAAGCACATATCAATAAACAACTAAAATGCATACAAAGCAGAATTCTATTTGAAACTTTTATTTAAAGAGACTTGTGTGCAAAGGAGTAATTCAGACTTTATCTACTTTATAAATGTTATAAGGATGTATGCACTCGTTCATAATGGACTCTGCTAACCACTATATAAACCAAGAGGTTAATACTCTCGTGGACGAAAATATTGCAACCTAATACAGACTGTATAATTGTCAGAAATACTAACCACCTTCCTTATATTTACTTTTTTGTATACAATATATTCTTTCTACCTAAGACCCTGTTGTTTGCGTCATCCTTAAAGACTCTTTCCTAGAGCCACAATAATAAGCAAACTCTATCGATGAAGAAAAATTAGTCTTGGGAGTATAAAGCTGATATTTGTTTCCCTTGGTTTAAAATAAGATTATTTTTTTCTTTTTAAATAAGTGAAGCAGAAGCTAATTTACAAGCTATATATATTTATGGAACATAACGATACCTGAAAAATTCCCACATTTTTTCGATCCATTTATGAATGAGCGAGTGCATAGGTAGCAAAAAAAAATGTGGGACATTCCTCTCATATCATCGAGTTGTGACACCACTCTATAAAAATATTCTCTCATGCATAATCCATACAATCTGAGCAAAACTAATATAAATATGCAATTTCAGATAGATTGGTGTAGGGAAAGTTTTTTCCAAACATTTATTTCAAAATAAGAAATTTGAGCAGCTCAACCTCCTAATTTGGATTCAGACATTAAAAAAATTTAGAAATCTGAAAATCGATAACTGTGCTTTGTAGCAAACATCTTTTGAATTTTTGAAATTACATCGGGTGAAGCTTTCATAAAATTTAAAAGCATCTCTTGGAATATGTGCAATACTAGCAATATATATCCTTGAATTTTAACATTTTTTGAAAATTTAGCTATAAAATAAAAAAAATGCAAGACGTCCAGTCAACATTATAATAGTGTTTTTTTTAGCCTAAAAACAAATTGACAATTCAAAATATTGAATATTGGCCAGACAAGTGTACAACTACAATTTATCTTGGCCTTATAATAAACTATATAATTTTTTTTTTTTTCACATAGGCATCACCACTATCAAGGCCAAGAGGCCACTCGAGGATAAGGGTTAGAGAGTGTACAGTAGAAATTGGACAATATAGTAATCGTTAGTAATTGAAATTCGGTAAATTTGTTAACTTATATGGAACAGCTCATCAAAAACTTCTTTACATTAGACTTGAAGACAACCACATTGTAGTCAGCTGAAAAGCAGGAAAACGAAAGACAATTCCATAGGCGTGCAGTTCTAAGAAAGAAGCTATGCTCATGGAATGTACGTTTAGGTTTAGGCACAGATAAAGAGTGGGGGAAATTAGTGATAGTGTTTTCTGCTAGACGAGTGTTTTTTGTGAAAGCTTGGGGACCATAGATTGGAGCTCAGGCGAGCACTTGCCATGAAAACAACGATAAAGCAGAGATAAACTTGCAACATCTATTGTGTGAGAAAGAGGTTGCAGGAAAGAGAAAAGGACATCTCCTACGAGGCTACGAAGTCTATTTTGAACCCTATCAAGGCAGGATAAGTCCTTTCTAGCAGCTCCTGCCCAAATGTGGCAACAGTACTTCATCCTTGTACGTAACTGGCTCTTATATAGATAGAGAATTGCATCAGCAGTGATCTACTGGATCGATAGAAGGATCCTACCATTTTTCCAGTGGCCTTGGCAATGGATTTAATGTATGTGTTCCATTTAAGATCAGGAGTAAAAGTCAAACCCAGAAATTTGTCAAAACATGAGGCCTTGTCTGATGCTGATGAGATATACCTCAGGCCCATTAATGATAGTTGGGATAGAGCACACGCTTCTGCTCAGGATTCCGTTTGCTATTTGCCACAAGTGGTGGTAACCAAGCCGCTCTTCAGCTACTTTGGACTTGACGGATTGACCATAAAACTCTCTTCCATGCTTTATTACTTTTTTTAGTGGTTGCTGGCAGTCCTGAAAGCGGATTTAGTCTCAGTTCATCTTTTACATTGGAGTATTTCATCAATTTATCATGTTTTTGTTTGAAAAAGCATTTCATCAATTTATACTGTTTTTGTTTGAAAAAGCATTTCATCAATTTATACTGTTTTTGTTTGAAAAAGTATTTCATCAATTTATCATGTTTTTGTTTAAAAAAGTATTTCATCAATTTATCATGTTTTTGTTTAAAAAAGTATTTCATCAATTTATCATGTTTTTGTTTGAAAAAGTATTTCATCAATTTATCATGTTTTTCTTTGAAAAAGTATTTCATCAATTTATCATGTTTTTGTTTGAAAAAGTATTTCATCAATTTATCATGTTTTTGTTTGAAAAAGCATTTCATCAATTTATCATGTTTTTGTTTAAAAAAGTATTTCATCAATTTATTATGTTTTTGTTTGAAAAAGTATTTCATCAGTTTATCATGTTTTTGTTTGAAAAAGTATTTCATCAATTTATCATGTTTTTGTTTGAAAAAGTATTTCATCAATTATTATGTTTTTGTTTGAAAAAGTATTTCATCAATTTATTTTGTTTTTGTTTGAAAAAGTATTTCATCAATTTATCATGTTTTTGTTTGAAAAAGTATTTCATCAATTTATTTTGTTTTTGTTTGAAAAAGTATTTCATCAATTTATTTTGTTTTTGTTTGAAAAAGTATTTCATCAATTTATCATGTTTTTGTTTGAAAAAGTATTTCATCAATTATTTTGTTTTTGTTTGAAAATGTATTTCATCAATTTATTTTGTTTTTGTTTGAAAAAGTATTTCATCAATTTATCATGTTTTTGTTTGAAAAAGTATTTCATCAATTTATTTTGTTTTTGTTTGAAAAAGTATTACATCAATTATTTTGTTTTTGTTTGAAAAAGTATTTCATCAATTTATCTTGTTTTTGTTTGAAAAAGTATTTCATCAATTTATTTTGGTTTTGTTTGAAAAAGTATTTCATCAATTTATTTTGTTTTTGTTTGAAAAAGTATTTCATCAATTTATTTTGTTTTTGTTTGAAAAAGTATTTCATCAATTATTTTGTTTTTGTTTGAAAAAGTATTTCATCAATTTATCATGTTTTTGTTTGAAAAAGTATTTCATCAATTTATCATGTTTTTGTTTGAAAAAGTATTTCATCAATTTATCTTGTTTTTGTTTGAAAAAGTGTTTCATCAATTTATCATGTTTTTGTTTGAAAAAATATTTCATCAATTTATTTTGTTTTTGTTTGAAAAAGTATTTCATCAATTATTTTGTTTTTGTTTGAAAAAGTATTTTATCAATTTATCTTGTTTTTGTTTGAAAAAGTATTTCATCAATTATTTTGTTTTTGTTTGAAAAAGTATTTCATCAATTATTTTGTTTTTGTTTGAAAATGTATTTCATCAATTTATTTTGTTTTTGTTTGAAAAAGTATTTCATCAATTTATCATGTTTTTGTTTGAAAAAGTATTTCATCAATTTATTTTGTTTTTGTTTGAAAAAGTATTTCATCAATTTATTTTGTTTTTGTTTGAAAAAGTATTTCATCAATTTATTTTGTTTTTGTTTGAAAAAGTATTTCATCAATTATTTTGTTTTTGTTTGAAAAAGTATTTCATCAATTTATTTTGTTTTTGTTTGAAAAAGTATTTCATTAATTTATTTTGTTTTTGTTTGAAAAAGTATTTCATCAATTTATTTTGTTTTTGTTTTAAAAAGTATTTCATCAATTATTTTGTTTTTGTTTGAAAAAGTATTTCATCAATTTATCATGTTTTTGTTTGAAAAAGTATTTCATCAATTTATCATGTTTTTGTTTGAAAAAGTATTTCATCAATTTATCTTGTTTTGTTTGAAAAAGTGTTTCATCAATTTATCATGTTTTTGTTTGAAAAAATATTTCATCAATTTATTTTGTTTTTGTTTGAAAAAGTATTTCATCAATTATTTTGTTTGAAAAAGTATTTCATCAATTTATCATGTTTTTGTTTGAAAAAGTATTTCATCAATTTATTTTGTTTTTGTTTGAAAAAGTATTTCATCAATTATTTTGTTTTTGTTTGAAAAAGTATTTCATCAATTTATTTTGTTTTTGTTTGAAAAAGTATTTCATCAATTTATTTTGTTTTTGTTTGAAAAAGTATTTCATCAATTTATTTTGTTTTTGTTTGAAAAAGTATTTCATCAATTATTTTGTTTTTGTTTGAAAAAGTATTTCATCAATTTATTTTGTTTTTGTTTGAAAAAGTATTTCATCAATTTATTTTGTTTTTGTTTTAAAAAGTATTTCATCAATTATTTTGTTTTTGTTTGAAAAAGTATTTCATCAATTTATTTTGTTTTTGTTTGAAAAAGTATTTCATCAATTTATCATGTTTTTGTTTGAAAAAGTATTTCATCAATTTATCTTGTTTTTGTTTGAAAAAGTATTTTATCAATTTATTTTTTTTTTGTTTAAAGTAGTATTTCATCAATTTATATCTATATATGGATATATATAAGAGTGCAATCGTAGTCACTTCAGCTCAGAATCAACTTGGAACCAATGGAAACTAAAGGTTTACTCATACTTAGCAAATTTTCCAAATTATTATTTCAACACTGGATTTTTTTTTTGGAAACCAACAAAAACAGTGATGTTAAATAAAATGCCTATTATGAGATTGTTTTTAATTTTATGAACCACTATTTCACAAGATCATTCCACTATTACCAAGAGTGAATGATGAAGGCTGCCAAAATCTAGGCTTGATGACTAATGTATTAAAAATTGAATATTTAGTGTATTAGTAGGTCCTGGGAACATATACCAGGAAGCACTGTGTTGGATTGTGTAGTGGACTTTCGGTCAGCGTTCAAGTTGTGGATAACTTTACAAAGGCTAAAGTTACTTCTTATGAAAGAGGAGAACTATTTATGGCACAATGGGAGATTCCATTGTGCACACATGGGCCAGTCTATTCTTTGGATTATGATTGGCTGAATCACCTGATTGGATATGCTTGTACATAAATACAAGCCCTCAGTCCAGCTCAATCTGGTGTCTGTCTTGTGCATAAGCTGGACCCTTGGTAAGTGTTGCTGCTATTATTATTATTGTTGTTGTGTGTTATTGACTAACACAGTTCTTTTGATTATTCTACATCTCCCCTCCCCCCCCCACCCCACGAGTAGGCTGGGTTGTGTGAGAGGTGTATCTCTCTTTTAGGCCTAGTTTGTTGTATGGTAGTAACCTAGAAAGAGCTCGGGGAATCCTTGATCGAAAGCGTGGGGATATATGTGTGGTTTGTTGTTGGGGTTTGGTTGCTGTGTATGTGCTATTACAGGGAGATAGTCGGAGATGCAAGAATGTAGTATCGCTTGAGGGAATTGTTGGTCCTAGTGCTGCACTTGGTATTGGGGTTGGTGCAGGCTTAAGTTCGCATTTTCTGAGGAAACGGCAGTTCCTAAGTGTGATCCTTCCGGATCCGTTAACCCTGATTCGGTATTGTCAATCTGGTAGGGAACTGATGATTTTGCCCGTTGTGTTCCATCTGCGATTGACTGGATTTTGGATGGCTATGGTGTCACCAGCTTGTAACGGTGGAAGGTTGTGGGTATATTTATTGTATCTTTCTACTATTTTTGCATTGCGGTGGTGGAGCATTTCCTCACGATGTTGTGCCGCTGTCACCCATTCAGGATGAGGCTTGTAGAGGATTGGCTGTGAAGGGATGGAGTCACGTAGTCGATGGTGAAGTAATAATTGAGCCGGTGATAGGCCAATGCTTTGGATTGGGGTATTCCCATACTGCAAGATGGCCCGGGCAACACTGTCATTGTCCAAGGAACCGTGGGGGCCTGTGTTTCCTTTCACAATCCTCTTTGCAGTTTTTACTGCGAGCTCTTCCCTGCCATTGGATTGGGGATACGCAACAGAAGATAATCTGTGCCTAACACACCATGTTTTCAGAAATTCTTGGAACGTGCTGGAAGTGAAAGGTGGGCCACCATCGGTGCTGAGTTCTTCTGGGGCACCATATGTTTGGAACAGTTGTCGGCATATGGACATCAATTTGGTTGTAGTAGTGTGACCTGATTCTAGGCGGTATAAAATTAGCCAACCAGTTAGCCTATCTGCGCAGGCAAGGTATGTGTGATCTCCAATATAAAAAATATCCATGACGATTTGTTGGAATGGCCACTCTGGGGATCGTGTTAGAATGATAGGCTCCCTTGGTTGACTAGGTACGATGGTTTAGCATACCATGCAATTCGCCCTAATACTGCGGATTGATGCATCCATCCCTGGCCAGTACACCGATTCGTTGGCACGTGCTTTCATGCCGACTACTCCTTGGTGTGCAGAATGCAGGCAGTGTAGGACCGTTTTTCGTTGTGTTTTGGGGATGACGATCCTTCGATCCAACAATACTAGACCATTGTCAGTGCTAAGGCGGTGCCTCACCTCCCAATACTCACGGATTTCGGGCGTAGTGAGAGTACGTGTTTTTGGGAAGCCTTGCTGTATTGTGTCTATTAATTTGTTATATTGTTGATCGCCACGACCTGCTGAACGAATTAGGTCTGGTGATATCATGGCTATATTACTGCTGTCTGCAAATGTTGCTATTAAGGCTGTTGACTCTGTTATGTTGCTTATGTTGTTCGACTCCAGTATATCCATTTGAGAGGGTTTTGTTGGAAATACATCGAGGAGGGCTTGCACCATCTCCACTGGGTGGCGGGAAACTGCATCAGGGCCTCTGTGCTACTTCCCGGGGCAATGCTGTATGGTAAATCTGTATCTCAGGGTCTTTTCCTTTAGTCTAAAGAGCCGGGGGTTTTGAATCTTGCTCAGATCACGATCGCTAAATATCCCCTTCAGAGGTTCATGGTCTGTGACCACTTTGATGTTTGGAGAACCCATGACGAACATACGGCATTTCTCCAATGCCCATGCTATTGCTGCTGCCTCACCCTCTATTGGTGCGTATCTGCGTTCAGCATCCGTGCAAAATCTGCTGCCAGCATATATCAGATGCCAACCTTCGGAACAGCAGATTGGGGCTTTTTCCATGGTACATTGGCAATGTTTTTGTAGGAGTAGGAAGCCCATTCCTTCTTTGCTCCAATCTGGAGCAAGGCAAGTTGCTCTGTCTTTGTCAAATGTTGCTACCCCCTTCTGGACTAAGTGAATTATAACTCGCTTGGAATCTTTGAATGCATCTTCAAGGTTTTGATTCCAAGCAAATTTGGAGTTTTGTTTGACGAGGTCCCGAAAAGGTACCATAACTGGACCCAGTGAATATGCCCAGGCTACTTGGTTGACAGGCCCAAACCATGATCTGGCATCAGTAATTGTCCTTGGGACTGGAAAATCCTGTATCGCTTGTATCATGGACTCAGAAGGGGTCACTCCTGAAGAAGTTATCTGGAGGCCTCCAAATTGTACGACATCCTGACAGAATTAGAATTTGTCGGTGTTGAGCACAATTCCATTCTTAGCACATTGGAGCAGAAAATCGAAGGTATGAAAAAAGGCTCCCTCAATGCTAGAGTCATATAGCAGGGTATCGTCTACTATCTTCACCTTGCGTGGGATATCTTTTATTATCTCATCATATCTGCGAGTGTAAGCATCCCCAGATGCGACATATCCTTGAGGCATCCTAAGATACATGTATCTTCCCCACTCAGTTATGAAGGTGGTTAATGGTTGAGATTCTTTGTCTAAGAGAATCGAGTGGTATCCATCAACAGCGTCTAGGACTGTTTTCTTTGTTCTAGGTGGCACTTGCAGTGCCAACTGGAATGGCGACCCAGTATGGTGGGTTTCTCGCTTGCATTGAGAGTTAAGGTGTTGGTAATCTATTGTTCTCCGTGGATTACCATTCTTTTTGGCAGTTATTACCATAGTACTGCACCAATCAGTAGGCATACCTACGGGTACTGGAGCTATGATACCTTTTTCTACATCCTTCCAAAGGGCTTGTCTTACTGGTTCCTTGAAGTGGAAGGGTACAGGAATTGGGTTATGCTTGGCTTTAGGGATTGCTCCCTCTTTGAGGTGAATGTGGGCAGCTGGGCCGGACATGGCTGAAAATATCCCATCTTTGTTGAATGTCGTTTTGGCAAACTTTTCTAGGAGCCAGCTCTTAAGTTTGCCTATGTTATCTTCTGTTGCGGGAAGAGGGAGGTTTTTGGGGCGATTTGGCAATTGATCTACACACTTTTTAGACTCGGTGTCTACCTCTTCATGTACGTCTGCTAAAGGGTTAGGAAAATGTTTGTGCAATATTCCCACATCGATGCAGGCTGCTCTGCTGAGATAAAGCCGTTGTATGCCCTTGCATATGTAGAGGGCTTGTTTAGTTGTTTTCCCTCTGACCACAAACTCAACTGGTAGCCAACCCTGACACTTGAGTGTGAAACCTCCAACTGTTCGTATGATCTTTCTTGATTGGACAAGACTAATCTCTGTGGGGCCCATTTTGATTAAATGCTTTGGTCCCCCAAGACAAATGGCGGCACCACTGTCGGGAAAAACCTTTAGCGTTGTCCTACAACTCCTAGGGATATTGACAGCTTGCCTGGGATCTGGTTTTGGTGAGAATGGGATTACTGATGCATTTATTTCAGTTAACAGATCACCTTCTGTAGTCATAATGGTGCCCCTCATTTGATCGAATGTGATATGGGCTATGAGTGTATTCATGGGTGCTTCTTGGTCTTCAAAACTTTTTATCACTGCTGGGCGATATTTCTTTGTCCAGCACACTGCTGAGAAATGGTTAAGTTTCCCACAAGTGTTGCACATTTGATTCCATGCCGGACATGTTAAATGGCGGGCACTTGTCCTTGGAGTACCGTGTTGGTGACTACCGCAACCTATGCAGGTTTGACGGGGTTCTTTATCAGCAATGTTCTCGTTGTGAGTAGCAGTAGAGCTAGTGCGAATATTGCCTCTGCTAGTCCGTACAGCACTGTTTTTTTTTTTTTTCGATACATTGACATCCGGACTATAGCTATGTCTGAGGTATCAGTCATTGCGGTTTGGTCCCGTAGTGCAGACTCAAATGCCTCAGCATGACAAATATTTTGGTTGAGAGTTTTTAGCAACCCGGCTTTTGCCAGTAGATCGGTCTGAAGCGTATCATTCGATATCCCTTTGATAAATTGGTCCTTGATGTAAATGTCGGACAGGTCGTGATCGCAGTTGGGGCATGAGAAATTACAGTCTATGGCCGTGGACCTAAGACGAACAAGGTATTGTTGGATGGGTTCATCTTCATGCTGTGATATAGATGCAAATGTCATCCGATGGACCATGGGATTTGATTTTTGAGTTACCAATGCTTCTGTCATCTCTAGCAGCTTGTCTGGGTTGGTGGTGAAGAACTTAGGGTACGTATTTATGATTGCGTTTTGAACGGATTCATCAGCGCAACTGTATAACTGGGTATTGGCCTGAGAAGTTGGCATGTCCGTTATTCTGGTGAATACTTCCCAGTCAATCTGAAATTTTCTGAATTGTTGAGGGGTCATTTCGAGATGAAGTTGGGGAGGCCTGGCAGCTGGTGCCTTAGCATAGGTGGTCTGGGTAGCGGGCTCCTTGGCTTGTCGAAGGATAGACAGAGCTTCTCCCATTGTTGTGATTCCCAATTCTCTTAGCATGGCTCAATCCATTACTTGAAGGTTTTCTTTCCTCAGTTTTTCCTTCACAAAAGTTGCAGCGTAGCTCTTGGCGGAATCGGCAGCAATGCCTGCTTTGAGGAAATAGTCTTCCCAATCTTCTGTTTCGAATCCTGTTCGTAGCGCCATGTTGGATTGTGTAGTGGACTTTCGGTCAGCGTTCAAGTTGTGGATAACTTGACAAAGGCTAAAGTTACTTCTCATGAAAGAGGAGAACTATTTATGGCACAATGGAAGATTCCATTGTGCACACATGGGCCAGTCTATTCTTTGGATTATGATTGGCTGAATCACCTGATTGGATATGCTTGTACATAAATACAAGCCCTCAGTCCAGCTCAATCTGGTGTCTGTCTTGTGCATAAGCTGGACCCTTGGTAAGTGTTGCTGCTATTATTATTATTGTTGTTGTGTGTTATTGACTAACACAGTTCTTTTGATTATTCTACAAACTGTTGGAAATTAGTCATACATTATCTATTATAAATATACTTTCAGCTACATACCTCGAAAAGGTATCTGACAGGGTTGTTACTGTCTTTGTTTTGTACCATATCACTAATTGAAGGCAGTGTTTTTAATGATGCTGGCTGTGAAAAAAAATGTAACGACATAAAAATCTTATGCACGGCATTAAAACAAAATTAAATCTAATGAAGATCTCCGCTATTCCAGTAATTATAGGAGCAACTCGTTAAAAAGAATTTCAATAACTACCTAGCGAATTAGAATTTTAAGATCTCTTAGATGGTGTCTAAAATAGTGGATCAATGTTTGACCTCCAGTAGGATGCCCTGTTCAAAACAAGAAAGATATGCTGAAACAACAAAAAAAAAAAACAAGACTAATATTTTGGTTTAAATTAGATCATATCAGATGTGATTAGGAAAAGATCTTTGTATCAATAATTCATAATTTTCATTTAAATAGAAAGATTCATGTTAAAGATTTTGATAATTTGAAAACAAATTTACACTCAATGTTTTGGATAAATTCCAAAAGAAGCACAACTAAGTCCAGAAACAAATAAGAGATTTTAATGAATTACTTTACAAAACGTGTTACAGCTACTGGAAAAAAACACTTTTTTAATCTCATTGTATTTTTTTTTTTAATTAAGACTAGCCAGTCCAAGAGGATAAAGATAAAGGCGATACTTATCAAGAATCCAATAATGCTATAACAGATTTACAGGCATTTCCAGTTGATGAGAAAATCATCAAAATAAAGTTAGGGTGCAGAAAATGATGAAATGATCAATGTGAGGGTTAGTACAAATCACGATGTTGGATAAGTTAAAAGTTATTCCGATACAATCAACATATAATGACAGCAAGATTTGACGATTCATCAGAGAAATAAAATGGATCTTATTTGGGACCAGAGTTAAACTTTCACTCACCCTTAGTACTTAACAAGGATAACAATCGAATAAAAAGCAATGAAAGCATTTTTAGCAAGTAGAAAAAGTATGAAGTCAAGGAGGAAATGTATGAGAAAAATTAAGATATACTTACTTTGTAAATTTGTATATCATCTTGTTTTGGATCCCTCATTTCTGGTATCAAAAGTGGAGCTAATTGATCAAGGCGAGGTGTTACAGGGCAGCCAGGTCTGGCATTATCTTCATTCCTGTAGGCTGATCTATATACTGAGAGGAAACGTATGTAAAGCATCCATAGAGCTGATGTGATGATAGCACCTGTGATGATACCAGCCACATATGATGGCATAGGAATAATGAGATAACCAAAAAGCAGGACAACAACAGTTAGTAATTTTTGGAGGGGCAATTTTCTCTCTCGGAGGGGTACAGTCTTTTTGGGTGGTGGAGGTGGTGTTGGCTTTTGAACAGGTACGACTTCCTCCTCTACTGTCTGTTTCTTCTCTTCATCTTCAGCATCATAATAAATCCGTCCATCATTATCAATGACTTCCTCCGTCATAAGGTTTGACATGACAATTGGATTTGGATCTAAATTCTTGGGAGGATTCCCCCGAATTCGTTCTCTGATGGTAGAATGAGTTGAATGAGAAGGCGAAGATGTGATTGGTTCAAAAGTAATGCCACTACCACTGCTAACAGTATCGCTATCATCCAAAGGCTCCTCTTCTGGAACACCATCATTTATGAAAAGTTCATCATGAACACTTCCATTTTCTGGAATTACTTCTTCTGTTAACTCTTCAGCCTGCTCAATTTCTGAAAACAGGTCAAGTGAATCAAACACTTGAGATTTGAGGTTGAGAATCTTTGGACTCTGGGACTCAGTGCTCTCGTCAGAATTCTGTTTACGAAGGGGACTTGGACATTTCTCATTCTCATTTTCTGGGCTTGAACTGGATTCACCTGAAAGTTCCTCCCACTTCTTGTGTATCTTCCCTCGAATGTTAGCCAGGAGGGTCTTCTTGTCATCGCGAACATCTCCAGAAAAGGTCTTAAAGGGAGATGTTACAGACTTGGACTCATATTTAGGTGGCAGGGGTGGGGTGCTTTTAGATGGTAATGATGATGAGGATGATGATGATGGTGATACTGCTGCCGCAGCTGAAGATAATGAAGAAGCAAAACTGTGCGTTCTTCGTGTTCTCTCCTCTCTTTCAGGTTTGTCATATTGGCCAGTTAGTATTGTCAGATCCTCATCATCATAATCTTCAAGAGAGCGATACCTGATGGGAAAGCTGGTACCTGATCCAGTTCTTTCTTTTGATTTATCTGTGCCTTGCTTGGAGGCTGAGAACTGAAGAGACACTGGCTCCCTCTTTGAGCTCATTTCATTCTTGAAGCAGTCGAGGATACACAAACACCATTTCTGAAATAAGAAAAATGATTTTCATTCAAATTAATACTATTTAATAAAAGCAATCAGTTATTAATTTCAGGCTTAACTATATATATAAAAGACATCTGTTTGTTTATATGGTTCTCACACTAAAACTCCCATATTAGAATATTTAGAATTTAAGAAAAAAAAGAAAAGTATCGATTCAATATTTTCATAGTAAAGTTTTGTAAAAAAAAAAAATATATCTGTTTATATGAGCACAGAACTTTGTAAATGAAAAATATCTCTACCTATATATAAAAGAACTTTGTAAATGAAAAATATCTCTTCCTATATATAAAAGACACTTTGTAAATGAAAAATATCTCTACCTATATATAAAAGACACTTTGTGTGTGTGAGTTTGAGTTTGTTCCTTATGAACTCCAAAATGACTGGAAGATTTTTTTTTAATTTCACACGAATGTACTTATGTATGTGGGAGTGTTCTTAGATAGTTTTTGTATTGGCAGGCCTCCAATAAGTATCAAAAATCCATAATTGAAAACATCTGATTACATAAGAGTCCGATTTTGACCAAAGTTAACACCCTTATACAATCAAAAATCGCAAGTATATTTGAGAAGTTTCTATCACCACAAAAGCAGAAGGGTCTGGCATATAAAATCTACAGTATGTTCTTTGATAAGACAGGAGCAGGTTTGAAATAAATGTTTGCTTAGAGAACAATTGAACCATGATACTTGACTTTTGCATTTTAATTGAAGCCATGATATAAAAATATTTTTATAAAATCAAGTCTACAGTGAAATGTAGACTACAATAAATTGCTAACTAAGTCAATGCAGAGAGATATGTGAATCTTCCTCCTGGTGCACTGTAGTGGGTCCATGACTAGAGTAGGCATCAATCGATTTGAATGAAAATGGCTAATTTCACCGCTTTCAATGACAATAAAAGTATTGGAAATGTGGAACATTCGTCGACCCTAATTAAACTCCCAGTAATATCGGGTCTCCCTACTATGTAATAATAAATTAATTTCACGATTGAATTCACATAATCCCCCCTCGTACTAAAGTAATAATTTTGATACATTGTCTGGGCTGTTTATTTTATTACAAACACAACAATAAAATAAATCACATTTCATCATTTTTCATATTCTTGGATATGTTACTAATTTCGACAATCATTTTTAATGATTTAACCAACATAATCGTGCTTCTCTTACTGAAATATCAACCTTGAGACATTGTCTGGCTGGTGATTTCATTACAAACACACCAATCAAATAACTCACACTTCAACACGTTTCATAATTCTTGGATATGTTACTAATGTCGACAGTAATTTTTCATAAAATAACCCACATAATTCCCCTCTTACTAAAGTAATAACTTTGAGACATTGTCTGGCTGGTTATTTCATTACAATCAAATAACTCATATTTCATCATTTTCATAATTCTTGGATATGTTACTAATTTCAATAATAATTTTTCTTGATTTAACCCGAAGTATAGCCCCGCTCTTACTAAAATAATAACTTTGATACATAATCTGGGATGTCTATTTCATTACAAAAACACCAATCAAATAACACAAATTTCATAATTTTTTGTAATTCTTGGATATGTTACTAATTTCCAATCATTTTTATGATTTAACCCACATAATAAACCCCCTCTTTCTAAAATAATAAATTTGAGACTTTATCTGGGCTGTTTGTTTCATTATAACACAAATCAAAAAACTTTTATTTCATCACTTTTCAGAATTCTTGAATATGTTACTAATTTCGACAATCATTTTTCACGATTTAACCCACAAAATCCCCTTCCACTTAAAAAAAAAATAACTTTGAGACGTTATCTGGCTGGTTATTTCATTCCATATACACCAATCTAATAAATCATATTTCACCGTTTTTATAATTCTTGGATATGTTACTAATTTCGACATTCATTTTTCTTGATTTATCCCAAAATACTCCCCTCCCTCTTACAAAAATCATAACTTTGAGATATTGTGTGGCTGGTTGTTTCATTACAAACACACCAATCGAATAACTCACATTTCATCATTTTTCATAATTCTTGGATATGTTACTAATTCCTACAATTATTTTTCTTGATTTAACCCCCATAATCCCCTTACAAAACTAATAACTTTGAGACACTGTCTCGGCTGGTTATTTCATTACAAACACACAAATAAGATAAATTACATGACATCATTTTTCATAATTCTTGGATATGTTAATAATTCGACCATCATTTTTCATGATTTAACCCACATAATCCCCTTCCTCTTACTAAATTGATAACTTTGCTACATCGATCTAGATAAAGCATTTTGTATTTCCAAGTAGTCACCCATCTGATAATGACCAGACTCCATGTTGCTTAATTTTAGTGATCTGCATAAATAATTTGGTAATCCCAAGTCGTCACCAATCATAGAATGACCAACCTCATTGTTGCTTAACTTAATGATCTACATAAAGCATTTTGTATTCCCAAGTAGTCACCCATCTTAGAATGACCAACTTCATTGTTGCTTAACTTTGGTTATCTACACAAAGCATTTTGTATTCCCAATAGCCACCCATTTGTTAATAACAAAGACAATGTTGCTTAACTTTGTTGATTTACATAAAGCATTTTGCATTTTCAAGTAGTTACCCATCTGATTATGACCAGATTCCATGTTGCTTAACTTTGTTGATCTACATAAAGCATTTGATATTCCCAAGTAAACACCAATCCGATAATGACCAAGACAATATCACTTAACTTTGGTGATCTACATAAAGTATTTGGTATTTCCAAGTAGATACCTATCTGATAATGACCAGTCTACATTTTGCTTAACTTGGTTGATCTGCATAAAGCATTTGGTATCTTCAAGTAGTCACCCATCTGATAGTGACCAGACTCCATGTTGCTTAACTTTGATGATCTTCATAAAGCATTTGGTATTCCCAAGTTGTCACTCATATGATAATGACCAGACTATGTTGCTTAACTTTAGTGATACACATAATTATTCTTTATTCCCAAGTAGTCACCCATCTGAAATGACCAAGAGAATGTTGCTTAACTTTGGTGATTTACAAAAAGCATTTGGTATTCCCAAGTAGTCACTATCCGATAATGACAAAGATAATGTTGCTGAACTTTGATGAATTACATAAAGCATTTGGTATTTCCAAATAGTCACCCACCTGAAAAATGAGCAAGACAATGTTTTTTGTTTTTTTTTTACATAGGCATCACCACTTATCAAGGCCCAGAGGTCACTCAAGGATAAGGGTTAAAGAGTGTACAGTAGAAATTGGACAACATAGTAATCATTAGTAATGAAAATTTGGTAAATTTGATAACTTATACAGAACGGCTCATCAAGAACTTATTTACGTTAGACTTGAAGACAACCATATTGTAGTCAGCCGGAAAGCAGGAAAACGGAAGACAATTCCACAGGCGTGCAGTTCTAAGAAAGAAGCTTTGTTCATGGAATCTACGTTTAGGTTTAGGCACAGATAGAGTGGGGGGAATTATTGATAGTGTGTACAGCTAGACGAGTGTTTCTTGTGAAATTTTGGCGAGGGGGGACCATAGATTGAAGCTCAGTCAAACACTTTCCATGAAAATAACGATACATCAGAGACAAACTCGCAACATCTCTTCTGTGAGAAAGGGGTTGCAAGGAAGAGAAAAGGACATCTCCTACGAGGCTATGAAGTCTATTTTGAACTCTATCAAGGCAGGACAAGTCCTTTCTAGCAGCTCCTGCCCAGATGTGGCAACAGTATTCCATCCTTGGACGTACCTGGCTCTTATATAGATAGAGAATAGCATCAGCAGTGAGATATCTACCGGATCAATAGAAAGATCCCACCATTTTTCCAGCGGCCTTGGCAACAGATTTGATGTACGTGTTCTATTTAAGATCAGGAGTAATGGTCAAGCCAAGAAGCTTGTCAAAACTTGAGGCCTCCTGAAGACGAGAGCCATTCATTTCAATTGATGCCAGATGTGGATCAGAATATTGATGATGTAAAGAGAGAAGCTTGGTTTTAGATACATTAAAAGTAACAAGCCACTCCTTTCCCCATTGTACTACGTGCTCAAGATCAGAGGAGAGAGAATTGGAGAGAACTTGGTCGTTTACTGTCTTAGATGTGCTACCATAAATGGTAGTGTCGTCAGCATAAATGTCTACAAATGATGCAAGGATGTGATTTGGAAGATCATTAATGTAGATCAGGAAAAGAGTTGGGCCCAGGATGGACCCCTGAGGGACACCGGCATTAATACTGTGAGCTTCTGATTTTTGCCCCTCAACTACTACTACCTATCAGAAAGAAATGATTTAATAATTGAGAAGACATTTCCAGCTATACCATAGCTGGAGATCTTGTGAAGTAAACCTTTATGCCATACCCTATCAAAGGCCTTAGATATGTCAAGAGCAATTGCCCTAGAAAGGTTGTCTCCGTCGAGAGATTTGCTAATCCTATGAGATATAACTGTAAGCACATCTGCTGTAGATCTAGCAGAACGGAAACCATAGTCACCAATTTGTTGATGACCAAGACAATGTTGCTTAACTTTAGAGATCTATAAAAAACATTTGGTATTCCCAAGTAGTCACTCATCTGATAATGCCCTAGACAATGTTGCTTAACTTTGGTGATCTACATAAAGCATTTGGTATTCCCAAGTAGTAACCAATCTTCAAAATTGTCAAATTTGACCTATAGTGTAGAAGCACCTTCAAAATTGTCAAGTCCAACCCATACTGCACAAGACCTTCAAAATCGTCAAATCGGACCTATACTGCACAAGCATCTTCAAAATTGTTGAATCGAACCTACACAACAGAAGCACCTTCAAAAATTTTTCAAATCGGACCTATACTGCACAAGCACCTTCAAAATTTTGCAAATCCGACCTATTACTACACAAGCACTTTAAAATTTTGCAAATCGGACCTATACTGCACAAGCGCCTTCAAAAATAATAATAGGACCTATACTGCACAATGACCTTCAAAATTTTGCAAATCGGACCTATACTGCACAAGCGCCTTCAAAAATAATAATAGGACCTATACTGCACAATGACCTTCAAAATTGTCAAATCGGACCTATACTGCACAAGTGCCTTCAAAAATAATAATAGGACCTATACTGCACAATGACCTTCAAAATAGTCAAATCGGACCTATACTGCACAAGCGCCTTCAAAAATAATAATAGGACCCATACTGCACAATGACCTCCAAAATTGTCAAATCGGGCCTATACTGCACAAGCGCCTTCAAAAATAATAATAGGACCTATACTGCACAATGACCTTCAAAATTGTCAAATCGGACCTATACTGCACAAGCGCCTTCAAAAATAATAATAGGACCCATACTGCACAATGACCTCCAAAATTGTCAAATCGGGCCTATACTGCACAAGCGCCTTCAAAAATAATAATAGGACCCATACTGCACAATGACCTTCAAAATTGTCAAATCGGACCTATACTGCCCAAGCGCCTTCAAAAATAATAATAGGACCCATACTGCACAATGACCTCCAAAATTGTCAAATCGGGCCTATACTGCACAAGTGCCTTCAAAAATAATAATAGGACCTATACTGCACAATGACCTTCAAAATTGTCAAATCGGACCTATACTGCACAAGCGCCTTCAAAAATAATAATAGGACCCATACTGCACAATGACCTCCAAAATTGTCAAATCGGGCCTATACTGCACAAGCGCCTTCAAAAATAATAATAGGACCTATACTGCACAATGACCTTCAAAATTGTCAAATCGGACCTATACTGCACAAGCGCCTTCAAAAATAATAATAGGACCCATACTGCACAATGACCTTCAAAATTGTCAAATCGGACCTTTTACACACATTGATCACCACTTATCAAGGCCCGGAAGCCACTCACGGATAAGGGTTATTGCAAGTACATTACGTTAGTGTGGAGATTTGATGAAGTGTTTAATTAAGGGGGCGGTTCATTAGGAATTTGTTAACATTGGACTTGAAGACATCCAAGTTGTAGTCCGGAGGGAAGCAGGCAGACGGAACAGAGTTCCACAGGGGTGCAGTTCTAAGAAAGAAGATTTGTTCATGGAATCCGCATTTTGATTTAGGCACACATATAGAGTGGGGGAAATTTTTCACAGTGGATTCAGCTAGACGGGTGTTTTTCGTGAAAGATTGGCAAGGAGGGACCAGAGATTGGAGTTCAGACGAGCACCTGCCATGAAAATAACGATAAAACAAGGATAGGCTCGCAACGTCTCTTCTGTGGGAGAGAGGTTGCAGGGTAGAGAAAAGGGCATCCCCCACTAAGCCACAAAGTCTATTTTGTACTCTGTCAAGGCATGATAGGCTGTTTTTGGCCGCTCCTGCCCAGATATGGCAACAGTATTCCATCCTTGGACGTACTTGGCTTTTATATAGATAGAGAATTGCATCAGTAGTGAGATATCTTCTGGAGCGGTAGAAGGATCCCACCATCTTTCAGCGACCTTGGCAACAGACTTGATGTACGTGTCCCATTTCAGATCAGGAGTAAAGGTCAAATCCAGAAGCTTGTCAAAATACGGGGCCTCACCCAGACGAGAGCAGGGGACGGATCTCTAGTGCAAAAACGTTAAGTATTTTTATTTTTTATTTTCTAAACTAATCCTAAATGTTTTATGTTACATTGTTTTTAAACTTGTTTTTCGTGTTTATGTATTTTGTCTGTATTTCTCCTGTCTTTTTGTCTGTATTCCGTTTTATCCGTCCCCCCTCCTGCTACAAAGCTAAACGATAAAAACAAACAAAATGCCGGCAACTAACGATAAAAGAAAAATGCCGGAAATTATTCTCTAGAGTAGATAAACTTAGGACTTTATTTAAGTAGTATACTTAATATATACTATTACTGCAAGCTTGCCTGTATTGAAAATACTTGCTTCTTACTGGCAAATCAAACAATCTAATATAGTTAGCCTTATGTTCAAGTACATTCGAAATATAATACAGTGCAAAGAAACAGTTACTCATGAAAACGAACCTCCTAAATTAAAACCTTGAATAATTATTTAAACTCGAACGTAAATTAATATTAAATTACAAATTGATAATAGTTAATTATTGGATTTTAATCAATTATAAGATGAAACTCTAATGATTCAAACTAGATAGATAACGGACCTATACTGCACAAGCACCTTAAAATTTTTTGAAATACGACCTATACTGCACAAGACACTTCAAAATTGTCGAATAGGACCTATACAGCACAAGCACCTTTGAAATTATCAAATCGGACCTATACTGCACAATGACCTTCAAAAGTGTCAAATCGACCCTATACAGCACAAGCACCTTCAAAAGTATCAAATCTGACCTATACTGCACAAGCACCGTCCAAATTTTGCAAATCCGACTTATACCGCACAAGCACTTTCAAATTTTTCAAATCGGACCTATACTGCACAAGCACGTTAAAATTTTTCAAATCAGACCTATACTGCACAAGTCCCTTAAAATTTTTCAAATCGGAACTATACTGCGCACCTTCAAAATTATCAAATAGGACCTATAGTGCACAATAACCTTAAAAATTGTCAAATCCGACTTATACTGCACAAGCACCTTCAAAATTTTGGCAAATCGGACCTATACTGCCCAAGCACCTTTGAATTTGTCAAATCCGACCTATACTGCACAATATTTTTAAAATCGGACCTATAATGCACAAGCACCTTCAAAATTTTGCAAATCCGACCTATACTACACAAGTACTTTAAAATTTTGCAAATCGGACCTATACTGCCCAAGCACCTTCAAAATTGGCAAATCGGACCTACACTGCACAAGCGCCTTCAAAAATAATAATAGGACCTATACTGCACAATGACCTTCAAAATTGTCAAATCGGACCTATACTGCACAAGCACCTTCAAAAGTGTCAAAAGGTTAGTTAATTTTTCTTTTTTTTTTTTCATTTTTCTTAAACTTTTTCTTCTAGGGGATGGGACATCCAACTACCCCTATTTTAGTGAGTCCAACCAAGAGATCTTTTCAGGATTCTAGCCGTCCCTTTCAGTGCAATCGTTTGTATTTCACTTGCACTTGGTTCACCGGGTATGCTTGCTATGTACTTTTTAAAGTTCTTTTTCATAAGCCCAGTTGGTCCTATGATGACTGGTATAATTGAAACGTCTTTTAATTTCCAATTTCATTTCATATCATACATAAGTCCTTGTGTCATAGGAGAACATATTCTCTCCTATGATTGGATTAAGAAATATATAAATATTTCTTATAATATATAAATATGTTTATTGATATATTAATTAAAACATAAAGACGTTTCTAGAATGTCGTTATTCATAAAAATAAATAATAATCGGCGTCTATAAATATAAAAAGGCGTAGAACGCCTTTTTGCTCCTTTTTTGAGTCTCTAGAAGGTTCCAGGAAGTTCCTTTTAAAACTTATATAAAAGAAACGCTATTGGTGGGTAAAGTCAGTTCGTGACATATTTTGGGATGCAAAAAGAGGCAACCAACGTCCGAATTCCGGCTTCCACATAAGGCCGTAAAAACAAAAACCTCACTGAAGAACTGGCTGTTTGGATTCTGGTAAAGTTTTTATCTATTCTTTGAGTTTGTTGACCGAAACACATATACATATAAAAATACACTAAACAAAACATTTCAAAACAATACATTAAGAATTACGATCTTTATGATCTAAGGGAGACAATTTATTAGCGAGTTGTCGCCCTTCAAACATGGTAATCTTTTCTTTTGTTTTTTCTTGTTAATTTATTTTTAAATAAATTTCTTTTTCGTTAAATCTTTTTCTTTTGTTTTAATTTTATTACATGTGGGTGCTGATAAATCCCTAGACCATACGAGCTATGATCGGCACACATATGCAATACCTTGATACTTTGTTATCTTTTCCCTCTCAGCTCTGTTAAGCCCTGTATCATTGGGTACACTGACCTCTATTACGGTCGCTTTTTTGTTTGCTCTGTCCCAAATCACTATATCTGGTTTAACAGCTGCGTTTTCTAGATATGTAGCAGTAGGGATTATGTAGTCATAGTGAATAGTGTAGTTGTCATTCCCAACTGTTCGTTCGGGTATATGTTCCCAGGATTTTTTACTACACTGAATGTTGAGTTTCTTATATATCTTCCAGTGAAGGTATTTGCAAACTCCGTTATGGCGATCTGTATAATAACCATCTCCAAGTAGGACTTTGCAACCAGAAATCAGGTGGCCCACACTCTCAACCTTAGTGTTACAGAACCTGCATTTATTATTGTTGCTTAGACCACACATCTTTTTGAAGGCGTTTGTCATGAGGCCCTGGTCTTGTGCAGTCAATATCAACCTCTCTTGGTCGTAATGGAGGGATCCTCTTTTGAGCCAGTCCAGGGAACCATCCCTATCAATATATTCTTGGGATATTTCAGTCGGTAGGTATTTTGCCCGTTTATGGTTGGTCCATTCTTCTGTTTTAACACTATGGAACTGGCTAGTGTATTTTTGGCTAGTTAATTTCAGAGTGGTGACAGATGTGAGTGACAAAGTATGCTCCTAACTTTCATGACCGCGGCATCAAAAGAAGCTGGCAAAAGTGCATTGAGGATAGTGGTGACTATGTACAAAAATAAATTCTGGAGCATAAAAGGTTTCTTGTTTTAATGGTACCACTCCTGTCTTTATAGCTTTTCAATGTTTTAGTTTTTACTTAAAAAATAGGAGACCTTAGTTTTGGAACAACTCTTAAGATTGTGAAGGTACTTGTATTTAAGATTTTGGTGAATAAGGGGTTACTCATATTTTTGTTCTTTAATCATGTGAGTATTGAAAAGGAATAGAAAAAGATGAATTTATCTTCTATTAATTTTGAAACCAAATATATGGTTAGAGCTTCTGCATTGAAAATTTCTTAGTTTTCAAATTCATCATGAGATATAACTTCTTTATCATGAGATATAACGTTTTTGTAACTTTAAAGAACAAAACCAATTGGTTTTGTTCTTTAAAGTTGTCAAATATATAAAATGGTTGTTTTAATTTTCAGGATGTAGTTTGAAAAATTATTGAGTAGTGAATGGAGCTCGAGTTCAATTCCAGTTTATTGACATGGTAACTAAATGACCGAATGGCATTAATACTTATTTTCTAATAATGTTTTTTTTTATTTTTATTTTAATACTTATTTTCTGATTATAATTAGGTATCCCAAACCAAAATTTTGTTTTCATTATATCTATAAAAAAAAAAAAAAAAAAAAAAAAAAAAAAAAAAAAAAAGAAGACTTTTGTAAACCATAAACAAAAATACCAAATTTATTTTGGTAGCTCAATTAGCCATCAAGTTAGGATCATTCAAACTTTGTCGGAAAGTTGAAAATTTGCTATCATGGTCCAAAAGCCAAATTTGAAATGTAAGCTACTAACAAGTGAAAAATCCTTATAAATGTAATGTCATCTTATGGTAAATGAAAATTAATACTAATGAAAGCAATAATTATTAGATGGAACCAGCCTAAACACTAAGCAAAATCCCACTACCTACGGGGGGGGGGGGGCAAATATGACATGGAAATGCAACTTTGACTGTTCATATCAATTTCATTTCAATAGCTAATGTATTGAATCTTCTTAGTATGATTCATAACACATTAGAGATCAAGATAATTTTTTCTTTTAATCATAAATTGATAAAACCACTCAATTGTGGACCATGTAAAAGCAGTCGAACAGACAATTTAGTGAAAAGGGCAAAAAAAAAAAAAAGGTTTAAAAAAAATGAGTCAAAAGTATACATTATTGAAATTGCTGTAAAAATGTAACCATTGGAAGTAGAAGCTTAAAACTTTGCAACTTTACTCATTTTTGGGTGAGGAATTCCAAAAAATGTTTGCCTTGTTTCTAATAACAAAAATTTTTGCCACAGAAATATTTTTACTTTGCGAATTTAAACTCACCAAAAATGGACAGACAACAATAAGATTTAGAAATTTGTTATACAAAAAGTCACAAGTCATTTTTTTTTCAAGCATTGAAAAACTTTCAACATAAAAGACAAGTAAACAAGACATTTTATATTTTTTTATTTTATCTTACTACAATTCCTTTCCTTATTGATTTTTTCTCAAAATTCTTTAATAAGTTTCTGCTATGGTAGATATATCAAGAACACTCCAAATCCTATCATCACTTGAAACTGGCATTACTTCAAAACCCCATCTGTAAACAAATGCTGACTCTACCTGTGCAATGTCATCTGACAAAGGCCATTGAAAAAAATCTTTTCTATCTTTGGTTTGCAATAAAAATTTTATTACAGCGCGTGATGCAGGCTTGGCCAATGTAAAAGTTGGTGTCATAGTAGACAGCAACCCATTGTCCTTGATGCTCATAACTGAAGATATCCTGAGATGGTTCTTCATCACAACTGCAGGAGTTATCTGAATGTTCAGCAGATTCACTAAGGGACTTTTTTTGTTGCTTAGGAGGTGGAAATGAATCAACTGGATTTCATCTCAGTCAGAGAGAGCAGCTTCCAGTAAAACTTTATTTCCACTGGTGTTGATTTTGATACCTAACACAACCTTGAGATATCTCAGTTCAAGTTTATCAAAAACACTTGATAGAACATATAGGTCTCGGGGAGGTACTTCTACAGTTTATCGCCGAAAATGGAGACACCATTTTTTTTCGTGCACCTATCGTTAAAATCTATGTTGTTAAAAACTATGACCGAAGCATGAAATAAATAACAAAAAAATTAAACAAGTTAATGATTTTTCGGTTACATTTAAATTAATTTGTTGTTGATCCTTTTAAGTTGCTTTAATTAAAAAAAATCTTTCATTAAAATTATTTATTTGTTCGGAAAAAAAAAAATCCAATGTTGCTTTCATAACAAAATTATTTTATTAAAATTATATTTTCTTACACAAACTTTTTAATAAATGTTTTTACAATTATATTTTGATAAATTTTTATACAGTAAATGTTTTGGGGTTTCAAATGGCACTCGCCCAGTTTAGACAATTATGAATATGTAATTTTCATTTTCTGTTTTTAATAATTTTTTTCATTGTCTAAAAATATATATATGTTTCATGAAAAACATTCCCGTTTTCATTAATTAAATCGAAACATTTTCCATTAAATAATTACGGATATATGTTCTCTTTCACTTTATTTACTTTTTTTCATAGTTCTTTCCAGAAGTAATTAATATCTAGTTTAATTTTTTTGTTATTTATTTCTAACTTCGGTCATAGTTTAAAATACTGATTTCTCCCTCAGATTTTAACGACAGGTGCATGAAAAAAATGGCGTCTCCATTTTCGACGATAAACTGTAGAAGTACTGTTCGGGGATTATCAAAAAAAATGAATTTTTACAGTGAAATTAATTTTTTCATTTATGCGCCACGTGCACATAACTTTATATTTTCACTTATTATTTTTGAAGTAATGTACAGTGTAATTAAAAAATAATTTAACAAAATTTTCAAATTTAACAAAAACACCCGATGGAACACAAAGAAAAAAATACACATTTTTACCTGAAATTAATTTTTTTTATTTACACATGACTTGTTGCATGTGCAACTTAAAACTTAGCTATATTTTGTTAATTTTTTTTTTAAAGTAATGTAACTGTACAGTCTAAAAAAAAAAAATAATTTAACAAAATGTTAGATATATCAAAACCGCCCGACAGAACATAAGAGAAATAAGTAAACAAAAAAATGAGGCACATTTTTTAAAATGAAACTAAAAATATTTTTGGGGTTTAAAATGTACCCAGTTTAATTTTTAAAAGATAATTTAACAATGATTACCAACCGAAAGAAGATAAAGCAAAGAACATATGAAAGTTTGAAAGATATAGAAAATAAACTGACATTATTTTTTAAATTGTAAATTTTAATTTCTTTTATTGACGCGCTTATTGCACTAAAAATATTATTTTAAACAATTACTTTCTATAACTTTTAAATAAACAAAAACAAATCCATAGAGAAACAAGTTGTTTGTGTACATTTTCGTAGGGTCGTGTGGCTCGTTTGTTCGTTTGTGCTGACAGTTGATTTTCTTGATGATACTTCATACATTAGGTCACTTGGGATTAAGTTGTAAATCTCGATGTGTAGGTACATTCACTTTTATTAGTGGTGCTCCTTGATTTATGAGCTTAGTAATATGACACCAATAGATTATTAAAGAGGGGATATTTCTCTACAAAACAGTGAGATTTTCGGAATTTTTTCAATTGAATTTGGATATTTTTTGTGTGAAAAACAACTTCAACCGCTTTTTTTTTAAGCTCACTATATTGATAAGTGACCTTTTTTCTTTAAAATGGTACTATTTTTTTATACCTAGAGACTCAATATCGCGAGCACCAAATTTGAAAAACACCAGTATTTTTTTGTGTGTAAAAAATAAAGGTGCATTCATCAAAATTAGTGACATAACTTGAAGTAACCTGGAAAAAAAAAAACTATTAAAGATGCAAGAAAAAGAATCATTAACATTATCAAAACACCCAAAAAAATAAATGAGATATCGCAAGTTGAAGTAAAGGGAAATTTAACTTTATTTACCAGTTTTCACATCCTAAACTAGACTAGTTTGGGATACCTATTATGTTTTTTTACTATTTTGATACTTATTTTCTGAATATAATGTTTTTGTTTTTTATTTTAATATTATTTTCTGATTATAACGTTTTTAATTTATGTTTTTGTTTTTTTATTATTTTAATACTTATTTTCTAATTATAATGTTTTCGTTTTTATTTTAATACTTATTTTCTGATTATAATGGATCTTTATTATTTTAATCCTTAATTTCTGATTATCATATTTTTGTTTTTTGTTTTTATTTTAATACTTATTTTCTGATTATAGTGGTTTTGTTTTTATTTGAATACTTATCTTATTATAATGTTTTTTTTTATTATTTTAATATTTTCTGATTAAAATGTTTTTGTTTTTTATTATTTTATTACTTATTTTCTGATGATATTGTATTTTGTATTATTATTTTAATATTATTTTCTGATTATAATGTTTCTTTTATTTCAATACTTATTTTCTGATTATAATGTTTTTTTTTTTTTATTATTTTAATACTTATTTTCTGATTATAATGTTTTTGTTTTTATTTTAATACTTATTTTCTGATTATAATGGTTTTGGTTTTATTTTAATACTTATTTTCTGATTATAATGGTTTTGTTTTTATTTTAATACTTATTTTCTGATTACAATGGTTTTTGTTTTTATTTTAATACTTATTTTCTGATTATAATGTTTTCGTTTTTATTTTAATACTTATTTTCTGATTATAATGTTTTTGTTTTTATTTTAATATTTATTTTCTGATTATAATGTTTTCGTTTTTATTTTAATACTTATTTTCTGATTATAATGTTTTCGTTTTTATTTTAATACTTATTTTCTGATTATAATGTTTTTGTTTTTATTTTAATACTTATTTTCTGATTATAATGTTTTCGTTTTTATTTTACTACTTATTTTCTGATTATAATGTTTTCGTTTTTATTTTACTACTTATTTTCTGATTATAATGTTTTCGTTTTTATTTTAATACTTATTTTCTGATTATAATGTTTTTGTTTTTATTTTAATACTTATTTTCTGATTATAATGTTTTCGTTTTTATTTTACTACTTATTTTCTGATTATAATGTTTTCGTTTTTATTTTAATACTTATTTTCTGATTATAATGTTTTTGTTTTTATTTTAATACTTATTTTCTGATTATAATGTTTTTGTTTTTATTTTAATACTTATTTTCTGATTATAATGTTTTTGTTTTTATTTTAATACTTATTTTCTGATTATAATGTTTTTGTTTTTATTTTAATACTTATTTTCTGATTATAATGTTTTCGTTTTTATTTTACTACTTATTTTCTGATTATAATGTTTTTGTTTTTATTTTACTACTTATTTTCTGATTATAATGTTTTCGTTTTTATTTTAATACTTATTTTCTGATTATAATGTTTTCGTTTTTATTTTAATACTTATTTTCTGATTATAATGTTTTCGTTTTTATTTTAATACTTATTTTCTGATTATAATGGTTTTGGTTTTATTTTAATACTTATTTTCTGATTATAATGTTTTGGTTTTATTTTAATACTTATTTTCTGATTATAATGGTTTTGTTTTCTAATTATTTTAATACTTATTTTCTGATTATAATGTTTTTGTTTTTTATTATTTTAATACTTATTTTCTGATTATAATGTTTTTGTTTTTATTTTAATACTTATTTTCTGATTATAATGTTTTTGTTTTTATTTTAATACTTATTTTCTGATTATAATGGTTTTTGGTTTTATTTTAATACTTATTTTCTGATTATAATGGTTTTGGTTTTATTTTAATACTTATTTTCTGATTATAATGGTTTTGTTTTTTAATTATTTTAATACTTATTTTCTGATTATAATTTCTGTGTTTTTATTGCAATATTACATATTTTCTGAGTATATTGTTTTTTTTAAATTATTTTAATACTTATTTTCTCATTATGTTTTAGTTTTTTATTATTTTAATACTTATTTTCTGATTATTTTTTGTTTTTATTATTTTATTACTTATTTTCTGATTATGTTTTTTGTTTTTTTATTATTTTAGTACTTATTTTCTGATTTTGTTTTTGTTTTTATCATTTTAATACATATTTTCTGATTATAATATTTTTGTTTATTTTAATACTATTTTCTTATTATATTTTTTGTATTTTAATACATATTTTCTGATTATAATGTTTTTGTTTTTTATTATTGTAATACTTATTTTCTGATTATAATCTTTTTGTGTTTATTTTCTGATTATAATGTTTTCATTTATTATTTTTATACTTATTTTCTGATTATAATTTTTTTGTTTTTATTATTTTAATACTTATTTTCTGATCATAATGTTTTTTATTTTAATACTTATTTTCTGATTATAATGCTTTTGTTTTATTATTTTAATACTACTTTTCTGATTATGTTTTTTTTAATTATTTTAATATTTATTTTTTGATTATAATGGTTTTGCTTTTATTATTTTAATACTTATTTTCTGATTACAGTGTTTTTGTTTTATTTTATTATTTTAATACTTACTTTCTGATTATGTTTTTTATTTTAATACCTATTTACTGATTATAATGTTTATTTTGTAATACTTATTTTCTGATTATAATATTTTTTTTTTAATTATTTTAATACTACTTTTCTGATTATAATGTTTTTGTTTTAATTATTTTGATATTTATTTTCAGATTATGTTTTTATTTTAATACCTATTTTCTGATTATGTTTTTATTTTAATACCTATTTTCTGATTATGATGTTTTTGTTTTTATTATTTTAATATTTATTTTCTGATTAAAATGTTTTTGTTTTTTATTTTAATACTTATTTTCTGATTATAATGATTTTGTTTTTTATTGTTTTATTACCTATTTTCTGACTATATTGTTTTTTTTATTACTTATTTTCTGATTATAATGTTTTTGTTTTTTTTTATTATTTTACTACTTATTTTCTGATTATAATATTTTTGTTTTTATTATTTTAATACTTATTTTCTGATTATAAGGTTTTGTTTTATTATTTTACTACTTATTTTCTGATTATAATGTTTTTGTTTTTTATTATTTTAATACTTATTTTCTGGTTATAAGTGTTTTGTTTTTATTTTAATACTTATTTTCTGATTATAATGTTTTTGTTTTTATTATTTTAATACTTATTTTCTGATTATAATGTTTTTGTTTTTATTTTAATACTTATTTTCTGATTATAATGTTTTCGTTTTTATTTTAATACTTATTTTCTGATTATAATGTTTTCGTTTTTATTTTAATACTTATTTTCTAATTATAATGTTTTCGTTTTTATTTTAATACTTATTTTCTGATTATAATGGATCTTTATTATTTTAATCCTTATTTTCTGATTATCATATTTTTGTTTTTTGTTTTTATTTAAATACTTATTTTCTGATTATAGTGGTTTTGTTTTTATTTGAATACTTATCTTATTATAATGTTTTTTTTTATTATTTTAATATTTTCTGATTAAAATGTTTTTGTTTTTTATTATTTTATTACTTATTTTGTGATGATATTGTATTTTGTATTATTATTTTAATATTATTTTCTGATTATAATGTTTTTTTATTTCAATACTTATTTTCTGATTATAATGTTTTTGTTTTTTTTTATTATTTTAATACTTATTTTCTGATTATAATGTTTTTGTTTTTATTTTAATACTTATTTTCTGATTATAATGGTTTTGGTTTTATTTTAATACTTATTTTCTGATTATAATGTTTTCGTTTTTATTTTACTACTTATTTTCTGATTATAATGTTTTTGTTTTTATTTTAATACTTATTTTCTGATTATAATGTTTTTGTTTTTATTTTAATACTTATTTTCTGATTATAATGTTTTCGTTTTTATTTTACTACTTATTTTCTGATTATAATGTTTTCGTTTTTATTTTAATACTTATTTTCTGATTATAATGTTTTCGTTTTTATTTTACTACTTATTTTCTGATTATAATGTTTTCGTTTTTATTTTACTACTTATTTTCTGATTATAATGTTTTCGTTTTTATTTTACTACTTATTTTCTGATTATAATGTTTTCGTTTTTATTTTACTACTTATTTTCTGATTATAATGTTTTCGTTTTTATTTTAATACTTATTTTCTGATTATAATGTTTTTGTTTTTATTTTAATACTTATTTTCTGATTATAATGTTTTCGTTTTTATTTTACTACTTATTTTCTGATTATAATGTTTTCGTTTTTATTTTAATACTTATTTTCTGATTATAATGTTTTCGTTTTTATTTTACTACTTATTTTCTGATTATAATGTATTCGTTTTTATTTTAATACTATTTTCTGATTATAATGTTTTTGTTTTTATTTTGATACTTATTTTCTGATTATAATGTTTTCGTTTTTATTTTACTACTTATTTTCTGATTATAATGTTTTCGTTTTTATTTTAATACTTATTTTCTGATTATAATGGTTTTGGTTTTATTTTAATACTTATTTTCTGATTATAATGGTTTTGGTTTTATTTTAATACTTATTTTCTGATTATAATGGTTTTGTTTTCTAATTATTTTAATACTTATTTTCTGATTATAATGTTTTTTTTTTTATTATTTTAATACTTATTTTCTGATTATAATGGTTTTGGTTTTATTTTCATACTTATTTTCTGATTATAATGGTTTTGTTTTTATTTTAATACTTATTTTCTGATTATAATGTTTTTGTTTTTATTTTAATACTTATTTTCTGATTATAATGTTTTTGTTTTTATTTTAATACTTATTTTCTGATTATAATGGTTTTTGGTTTTATTTTAATACTTATTTTCTGATTATAATGGTTTTGGTTTTATTTTAATACTTATTTTCTGATTATAATGGTTTTGTTTTTTAATTATTTTAATACTTATTTTCTGATTATAATTTCTGTGTTTTTATTGCAATATTACATATTTTCTGAGTATATTGTTTTTTTTTTAATTATTTTAATACTTATTTTCTCATTATGTTTTAGTTTTTTATTATTTTAATACTTATTTTCTGATTATTTTTTGTTTTTATTATTTTATTACTTATTTTCTGATTATGTTTTTTGTTTTTTTATTATTTTAGTACTTATTTTCTGATTTTGTTTTTGTTTTTATTATTTTAATACATATTTTCTGATTATAATATTTTTGTTTATTTTAATACTATTTTCTTATTATATTTTTTGTATTTTAATACATATTTTCTGATTATAATGTTTTTGTTTTTTATTATTGTAATACTTATTTTCTAATTATAATCTTTTTGTGTTTATTTTCTGATTATAATGTTTTCATTTATTATTTTAATACTTATTTTCTGATTATAATTTTTTTGTTTTTATTATTTTAATACTTATTTTCTGATCATAATGTTTTTTATTTTAATACTTATTTTCTGATTATAATGTTTTTGTTTTATTATTTTAATACTACTTTTCTGATTATGTTTTTTTTAATTATTTTAATATTTATTTTTTGATTATAATGGTTTTGCTTTTATTATTTTAATACTTATTTTCTGATTACAGTGTTTTTGTTTTATTTTATTATTTTAATACTTACTTTCTGATTATGTTTTTTATTTTAATACCTATTTACTGATTATAATGTTTATTTTGTAATACTTATTTTCTGATTATAATATTTTTTTTTAATTATTTTAATACTACTTTTCTGATTATAATGTTTTTGTTTTAATTATTTTGATATTTATTTTCAGATTATGTTTTTATTTTAATACCTATTTTCTGATTATGTTTTTATTTTAATACCTATTTTCTGATTATGATGTTTTTGTTTTTATTATTTTAATATTTATTTTCTGATTAAAATGTTTTTGTTTTTTATTTTAATACTTATTTTCTGATTATAATGATTTTGTTTTTTATTGTTTTATTACCTATTTTCTGACTATATTGTTTTTTTTATTACTTATTTTCTGATTATAATGTTTTTGTTTTTTTTTATTATTTTACTACTTATTTTCTGATTATAATATTTTTGTTTTTATTATTTTAATACTTATTTTCTGATTATAAGGTTTTGTTTTATTATTTTACTACTTATTTTCTGATTATAATGTTTTTGTTTTTTATTATTTTAATACTTATTTTCTGGTTATAAGTGTTTTGTTTTTATTTTAATACTTATTTTCTGATTATAATGTTTTCGTTTTTATTTTACTACTTATTTTCTGATTATAATGTTTTTGTTTTTATTTTACTACTTATTTTCTGATTATAATGTTTTCGTTTTTATTTTACTACTTATTTTCTGATTATAATGTTTTCGTTTTTATTTTACTACTTATTTTCTGATTATAATGTTTTCGTTTTTATTTTAATACTTATTTTCTGATTATAATGTTTTCGTTTTTATTTTAATACTTATTTTCTGATTATAATGTTTTTGTTTTTATTTTAATACTTATTTTCTGATTATAATGTTTTCGTTTTTATTTTACTACTTATTTTCTGATTATAATGTTTTCGTTTTTATTTTAATACTTATTTTCTGATTATAATGTTTTCGTTTTTATTTTAATACTTATTTTCTGATTATAATGTTTTTGTTTTTATTTTAATACTTATTTTCTGATTATAATGTTTTCGTTTTTATTTTACTACTTATTTTCTGATTATAATGTTTTCGTTTTTATTTTACTACTTATTTTCTGATTATAATGTTTTCGTTTTTATTTTAATACTTATTTTCTGATTATAATGCTTTTGTTTTTATTTTAATACTTATTTTCTGATTATAATCTTTTCGTTTTTATTTTACTACTTATTTTCTGATTATAATGTTTTCGTTTTTATTTTAATACTTATTTTCTGATTATAATGTTTTTGTTTTTATTTTAATACTTATTTTCTGATTATAATGGTTTTGGTTTTATTTTAATACTTATTTTCTGATTATAATGGTTTTGGTTTTATTTTAATACTTATTTTCTGATTATAATGGTTTTGTTTTATAATTATTTTAATACTTATTTTCTGATTATAATGTTTTTGTTTTTATTTTAATACTTATTTTCTGATTATAATGTTTTCGTTTTTATTTTACTACTTATTTTCTGATTATAATGTTTTCGTTTTTATTTTACTACTTATTTTCTGATTATAATGTTTTCGTTTTTATTTTAATACTTATTTTCTGATTATAATGCTTTTGTTTTTATTTTAATACTTATTTTCTGATTATAATCTTTTCGTTTTTATTTTACTACTTATTTTCTGATTATAATGTTTTCGTTTTTATTTTAATACTTATTTTCTGATTATAATGTTTTTGTTTTTATTTTAATACTTATTTTCTGATTATAATGGTTTTGGTTTTATTTTAATACTTATTTTCTGATTATAATGGTTTTGGTTTTATTTTAATACTTATTTTCTGATTATAATGGTTTTGTTTTATAATTATTTTAATACTTATTTTCTGATTATAATGTTTTTGTTTTTTATTATTTTAATACTTATTTTCTGATTATAATGGTTTTGGTTTTATTTTAATACTTATTTTCTGATTATAATGGTTTTGTTTTTATTTTAATACTTATTTTCTGATTATAATGTTTTTGGTTTTTATTTTAATACTTATTTTCTGATTATAATGTTTTTGTTTTTATTTTAATACTTATTTTCTGATTATAATGGTTTTTGGTTTTATTTTAATACTTATTTTCTGATTATAATGGTTTTGGTTTTATTTTAATACTTATTTTCTGATTATAATGGTTTTGTTTTTTAATTATTTTAATACTTATTTTCTGATTATAATCTCTGTGTTTTTATTGCAATATTACATATTTTCTGAGTATATTGTTTTTTTTTAATTATTTTAATACTTATTTTCTCATTATGTTTTAGTTTTTTATTATTTTAATACTTATTTTCTGATTATTTTTTGTTTTTATTATTTTATTACTTATTTTCTGATTATGTTTTTTGTTTTTTTATTATTTTAGTACTTATTTTCTGATTTTGTTTTGTTTTTATTATTTTAATACTTATTTTCTGATTATAATATTTTTGTTTATTTTAATACTATTTTCTTATTATATTTTTTGTATTTTAATACATATTTTCTGATTATAATGTTTTTGTTTTTTATTATTGTAATACTTATTTTCTAATTATAATCTTTTTGTGTTTATTTTCTGATTATAATGTTTTCATTTATTATTTTAATACTTATTTTCTGATTATAATTTTTTTGTTTTTATTATTTTAATACTTATTTTCTGATCATAATGTTTTTTATTTTAATACTTATTTTCTGATTATAATGTTTTTGTTTTATTATTTTAATACTACTTTTCTGATTATGTTTTTTTTAATTATTTTAATATTTATTTTTTGATTATAATGGTTTTGCTTTTATTATTTTAATACTTATTTTCTGATTACAGTGTTTTTGTTTTATTTTATTATTTTAATACTTACTTTCTGATTATGTTTTTATTTTAATACCTATTTACTGATTATAATGTTTTTGTTTTTTATTATTTTAATACTACTTTTCTGATTATAATGATTTTGTTTTTATTTTAGACTTATTTTCTGATTATGTCTTTATTTTAATACATATTTTCTGATTATAATGGTTTTTTTTATTATTTTAATATTTATTTTCTGATTATGTTTTTATTTTAATACTTATTTTCTGATTATAATGTTTTTGTTTTATATTGTTTTATTACATATTTTCTGATGATATTGATTTTTTTTATTTTAATACTTATTTTCTGATTATAACGTTTTTGTTTTTATTTTAATACTTATTTTCTGATTATAATGGTTTTGTTTTTTTATTATTTTAATACTTATTTTCTGATTATGTTTTTGTTTTTTTATTATTTTAATACTTATTTTCTGATTATATTTTTGTTTTTATTATTTTAATACTTATTTTCTGATTATAATGTTTTTGTTTATTTTAATACTATTTTATTATTATGTTTTTTGTATTTTAATACTTATTTTCTGATTATAATGTTTTTGTTTTTTTATTATTTTAATACTTATTTTCTAATTATAATCTTTTTGTTTTTATTTTCTGCTTATAATGTTTTTATTTATTATTTTAATACTTATTTTCTGATTATGTTTTTTTATTATTTTAATACTTATTTACTGATTATAATGTTTTTGTTTTTATTATTTTAATACTTATTTTCTGATTATAATGTTTTTGTTTTTATTATTTTAATACTTATTTTCTGATTATAATGTTTTTGTTTTTATTATTTTAATACTTATTTTCTGATTATAATGTTTTTGTTTTTATTATTTTACTACTTATTTTCTGATTATAATGTTTTTGTTTTTATTATTTTAATACTTATTTTCTGATTATAATGTTTTTGTTTTTATTATTTTAATACTTATTTTCTGATTATAATGTTTTTGTTTTTATTATTTTACTACTTATTTTCTGATTATAATGTTTTTGTTTTTATTATTTTAATACTTATTTTCTGATTATAATGTTTTTTTATTATTTTAATACTTATTTTCTGATTATGTTTTTTTATTATTTTAATACTTATTTTCTGATTATAATGTTTTTGTTTTTATTATTTTACTACTTATTTTCTGATTATAATGTTTTTGTTTATATTATTTTAATACTTATTTTCTGATTATAATGTTTTTGTTTTTTTATTATTTTAATACTTATTTTCTGATTATAATGTTTTTGTTTTTATTATTTCAATACTTATTTTCTGATTATAATGTTTTTGTTTTTATTATTTTAATACTTATTTTCTGATTATAATGTTTTTGTTTTTATTATTTTAATACTTATTTTCTGATTATAATGTTTTTGTTTTTATTATTTTAATACTTATTTTCTGATTATAATGTTTTTGTTTATATCATTTTAATACTTATTTTCTGATTATAATGTTTTTGTTTTTATTATTTTAATACTTATTTTCTGATTATAATGTTTTTGTTTTTATTATTTTAATACGTATTTTCTGATTATAATGTTTTTTTTTATTATTTTAATACTTATTTTCTGATAATGTTTTTGTTTATATTATTTTAATACTTATTTTCTGATTATAATGTTTTTGTTTTTTTATTATTTTAATACTTATTTTCTGATTATAATGTTTTTGTTTTATTATTTTACTACTTATTTTCTGATTATAATGTTTTTGTTTTTATTATTTTACTACTTATTTTCTGATTATAATGTTTTTGTTTTTATTATTTTAATATTTTCTGATTATAATGTTTTTGTTTTTGTTATTTTAGTACTTATTTTCTGATTATAATGTTTTTGTTTTTTTATTATTTTAATACTTATTTTCTGATTATAATGTTTTTGTTTATATTATTTTAATACTTATTTTCTGATTATAATGTTTTTGTTTATATTATTTTAATACTTATTTTCTGATTATAATGTTTTTGTTTTTTTATTATTTTAATACTTATTTTCTGATTATAATGTTTTTGTTTTATTATTTTACTACTTATTTTCTGATTATAATGTTTTTGTTTTTATTATTTTACTACTTATTTTCTGATTATAATGTTTTTGTTTTTATTATTTTACTACTTATTTTCTGATTATAATGTTTTTGTTTTTATTATTTTAATACTTATTTTCTGATTATAATGTTTTTTTTAATACTTATTTTCTGATTATAATGTTTTTGTTTTTATTATTTTAATATTTATTTTCATATTATAATGTTTTTGTTTTTATTATTTTAATACTTATTTTCTGATTATAATGTTTTTTTTTTATTTTATTACTTATTTTCTGATTATAATGTTTTTGTTTTTATTATTTTAATACTTATTTTCTGATTATCTTTTTGTTTTTATTATTTTAATACTTATTTTCTGATTATAATGTTTTTGTTTTTTATTATTTTAATACTTATTTTCTGATTATAATGTTTTTGTTTTTATTATTTTACTACTTATTTTCTGATTATAATGTTTTTTTTTATTTTAATACTTATTTTCTGATTATGTTTTTGTTTTTATTATTTTAATACTTATTTTCTGATTATAATGTTTTTGTTTTTATTATTTTAATACTCATTTTCTGATTATAATGGGTTTTTTTAATTTAAAAATTATTTTCTGATTATAATGTTTTTGTTTTTATTATGTAACTACTTATTGTTTTTGTTTTTATTATTTTAATACTTATTTCCTGATTATAATGTTTTTTTTTATTTTAATACTTATTTTCTGATTATAATGTTTTTGTTTTTATTATTTTAATACTTATTTTCTGATTATAATGTTTTTGTTTTATTATTTTAATACTTATTTTCTGATTATAATGTTTTGTTTTTTATTTTAATACCTTTTTTTTATCATAATGTTTTTTTTTTAATTATTTTATTACAGTAAAGCCCCGGGATAAGTTTTTTTCAGGCTATGATGTGGAATACAATGTTTTTCCGGTTCCTGGTTACGGTATTTGCTCTGCCTTACGTGTTATTTTTAATGTTATTTGATTATATATGCCTATATTATATACTGTACTGTATTTTTGTTACTAATTTTTAATAAGTACTGTATATAGTTTTACTTAGGCTCCGTCATATGGCGATTTCACCATCCCCGGAATGGATTAATGCCATCTATATATATAAAAGCGAAAATGTATGTATGTATGTATGCTAAAAACTTTTGACAGGCACAACAAAAATTCACAAACTCGGTATCATATCGAAAAATTGGCCAAAAACGTTAATTTTTTCACCCCGAAATCAACAATTTTCAACAGGGGGTCAACAAAAACGGCCCTCTCGACCAGTTCTATGCAAGCGTCAGATGACGCCATGACCTGATTTACTTTAAATAGTTAAAAAAACTAAACACATTTCATGTACGTCGCGTTAGATTAGTTGATTAGCGCGTTGGTTCATTACCTAAACGTTTTGGGTTCAAATCGTGGTGTGAGATGTCTTTTTTTTCTCGATTTTTTAATTTAAATATTGAACCAGTGTTATTTAAGCCATTTTTCACGTAACGTTCGTTTTTCTGCCTTTTTTTTTTTTTTTACCTCGCTTATCCACCCCCGACCACACACCCAAAAACACCCGGGTACCCACCGATTTTTTAAATTTTAATATCAAAACAGGCTTATTTAAGCCATTTTTCACGTATTCGTTTTACTGTTTTCATCGTTCGTTTGCCTTACGTTAGTTTTTTTTCCCGCTTAAGTGTTAACATTCTTTTCTTTTTTTACTTTGCTTATAACAAACAAACCTAGTCATTGACGTCGTCGTCACGCTCGACGACTTCCGGGCGCACACCTGTCAATTTCATTCTTACTTAAATAAATTCAAACATCTTTCACTAACTCATTGTGGCTGGCCGATTTTATTTTCAAACTTCGCCTCAGGGCTTCCGGTTCGATCCTACCCCCTCCCCCAGGTTCTTTTTTATTTAACACCACACACACCTACAAACACCCGGGCAACGCCGGGTACCCCCGCTAGTATCTTATATAACTTATTTTCTGATTATATTGTAAAGATCTGTATGTATGTGTACGTGCGTCTAATCACTGCTGAATATAAATGTAACATGTACAATGAAGGACAAAACAAAGGAGGGTAATGGGAAGACACAGTTAGGGGGAGGCTAATATTTAGAGCACAAAACTCTGAACCTGCAAGTACAACTCCTGGATCGACTTTATAAATAAAATAATGATAAAATAGAACTGGCTTTATAAAAACAAGATGGAACCATCGGCAACATAGCATTTTCTATGTCTCAATTAGTAAAATGAAATGAATAGATGCCATTCACCCCCCCTCCTTCTTTTATTTATTTTTTTTGAACACCCCTAACAAGACACAGTGCCACTTGGATGTACGGGTCTACTATTTCGGACAAAATTTACAGGGATAATATGTAGGGAGTTGAGCAGCAATATGTTCATATTACACTTAAACTTCTGCATGTCAGTACAATCAGGAAGGCATCAACGTGGGAGGCAATTCCAAAGTTCAGTAGTTCAAGGTAAGAAACTATTTGAGTAGAAGGCTATCTGACATCTAGGTATTTCTACAGTGTAGGGGTGGGATTTTGCTACTTGTTGAGTTAGTAGAAAGTATTTACGTTGAGGGCTTGGAGTTTGGCAGAAAACTTTCCATTAAAATATTTGTAAAATAGGTATGGGGTTGGAACATTTCATCGATGGGACAGAAGTTGGGTAGACAGTGCAGGACCTATTAGGTGGGCGACTCTCTTGACTAGAAGTGTGAGACTAGTAGCAAATGCACCAGCCACAATGTAGCAACAATACTCCATGTATAGATGTAGAGGTACAGGATATTCCCAGGAAGAAGTAACCTTCTAGCATGAAGTCCACCTTCTTCACCTTGACAATGCTCTTGATGTATTTGTTCTGATTCATGTTCCTTGTGAACGTTAAGCCAAAGAGTTTGAACAAAAAAACTTTCAGGTAATGTATCATTGGCCTTGGCTCTCAGTGGTTGAGAAGATTTCTTGTAATTATTAAAGTTTTGCTTAGTCTTGACAGCATTGAATTTTACCATGTATTTATCTGCCCATTCCACTACAAACTGGAGACATATGAGGTCAGTAGCATCAGGATTTTTCATTCTCCTAGATGAATGAGCTGATGAGAGCTACCTGTAGGTCCATCAGCACTGAGAGGCATAGCCCCACAACTGGGTTAAAAGTCAGGTAATTCTACGCTTCCGCATGGGTAGTTAAGATTAATGGAGTTAGTACTAAAGATAATTAGTATCGTTTATAAAGTTACACTCTTCAACAAAATGATATTAAGATTAGAAGATGCGATTCTCACTTGTTATAAGTGCAAAAGTGGGATGGGTGATGAGATTTAAACAAGGAATAAATATGGTTTATGGATTAATAAATACATTAGAAAAAGAATAGTATAAAGTGCTAAGGTATGATTACAAAAAGGAACTTCAGAATTTGGTTTTCATGCAAAAATAAAACACTACTATTTACTTTAGTTCATCTTAGAGAAAATAAAAATATAATATAGATAATTTTAAGTATAAATATTAACTATGGCTAATAAGTATCTATTCAATATAGATGTAATATAGAGTATAGGTAAATCCAGTATAGATAATAAATATAAATATTAACTATGGCTAATAAGTATCTATTCAATATAGATGTAATATAGAGTATAGGTATATCCAGTATAGATAATAAATATAAATTTTAAGTATGGCTAATAAGTATCTATTCAATATAGATATAATATAGAGTATAGGTAAATCCAGTATAGATAATAAATATAAATATTAACTATGGCTAATAAGTATCTATTCAATATAGATGTAATATAGAGTATAGGTATATCCAGTATAGATAATAAATATAAATTTTAAGTATGGCTAATAAGTATCTATTCAATATAGATATAATATAGAGTATAGGTAAATCCAGTATAGATAATAAATATAAATATTAACTATGGCTAATAAGTATCTAATCAATATAGATGTAATATAGAGTATAGGTATATCCAGTATAGATAATAAATATAAATATTAACTATGGCTAATAAGTATCTATTCAATATAGATATAATATAGAGTATCGGTATATCCAGTATAGATAATAAATATAAATATTAACTATGGCTAATAAGTATCTATTCAATATAGATGTAATATAGAGTATAGGTATATCCAGTATAGATAATAAATATAAATATTAACTATGGCTAATAAGTATCTATTCAATATAGATGTAATATAGAGTATAGGTATATCCAGTATAGATAATAAATATAAATATTAACTATGGCTAATAAGTATCTATTCAATATAGATATAATATAGAGTATCGGTATATCCAGTATAGATAATAAATATAAATATTAACTATGGCTAATAAGTATCTATTCAATATAGATGTAATATAGCGTATAGGTATATCCAGTATAGATAATAAATATAAATATTAACTATGGCTAATAAGTATCTATTCAATATAGATGTAATATAGAGTATAGGTATATCCAGTATAGATAATAAATATAAATATTAACTATGGCTAATAAGTATTTAATCAATATAGATGTAATATAGCGTATAGGTATATCCAGATTATAAATATTAAGTATCCACTTTTTACTGTAGTGATTTGTAATGCTTTCATAGATCATCATTGGTTCTGCTAACTAGTGTTCGGACGATTCCTAATTTTTTTTCCAATTCCGATTCTAGGAAAATGTTGATTAACAATTCCGATACCAAGTACAATACAGATTCCGATGGAATTGTTGTTTTGAAATATACCATTATATAATTGAAAGTTTTTGTGTAGTAAAACAATTTGGTACAGCTAAAAAGTGGAAATTAAGGGAATTTCGAAAACGATTTGATTTTTTTCGTAAAATTTCTTTCATTGAAGATAAAAGTCAAAACAAATATTTTAACCCTGAATTAAACATGCACCATGAAATTAATAACAATAAATTTAAGGAGTTATTTCATATATTAAAAAATATAAAGAAAAAGGACGGATGTATACGAATGCTACCCCTGTAGCGAAATATGCATCGGCTCCCATGTTGCACGTTGTTCAACTGAAGGAGAAGTTATTATTTTACCAAGGAAAGAATTTTTGTGTGTGTGACCTAGTTTTTTTTTATTATTTATTTTGGCTTGAAATTTGGGCATGATTATTTTTCTTTTTGCCGGAGTTTACATAATTAACAGGAAAATTGGTGAAAGTCAAAATGGAATCTGCACTATTTTTTAATATTATTTTCAAGTTTAATTAAAGTTTTACAATACCTGCGTTATTTTTATTTAAAAATCCGTTACTGGTGTTTGCACCAACAATATTGAAGCCTACTGGTCTAGTATTAAAAGAAGGCTGAAATACATATCGGGATCAGTAGGAGAAATGAAGTGGTCTCATGTTGATGAAGCCATGTATAGAGAGGCTTATAACATGAAAAGTGAAAAAATATTAGATAATTTTGAAACATTTTTAGAGCAGGTTCATTAAAAATATGGTAATTAAAAAAAGTCCCAATAAGCTTTGGGGAAAAAACGTGTTTTGAAAAATTAAAATTTTTATTTTTTATTTTAGAATAAAAAATAATTATTAAAACAAAAACAGTCGTGTTCTTGTCAAGTAGTTTTTATTTTATTCCAGAAAACAAAAGGTACTCATGCACTTATTGAGCCGTGCTGAAATGATATTTAGAAAGCCATTCTTAACATGGGGACAGGAGGGTATTGTGTACCTATTCTGTACTTTCACCTAACAATTTAATAAAAACAGGTATCGTAAAACCTTAATTAAACTTGAAAGTACTATTTAAAAATAGCGCGGATCAATAAGTGCACTAGCACCAAATAACATTTCACTGTGTTTTGATCTACAACACAGCTTTTTGTTTATTTTTGTTTATCGCCACAAGTGCTAATTTGGACTTTCACCAATTTTCCTTTAAAAAACAATTAGAAACGCCTCAAACATTGGGCGAGGCACTTAAACCATTTAAAAAAAATAAATAAATAATAAATAACGGTAACATAAGTGCATAAGCACCAAATTTTTTTGTTTTGTTTTGCCTTCATTTTGTTTGCTTGTTAAATCCGACAAAAAAATAAATAAATAAAAATAACAAAGAATACAAAAACAATAAGAAGAAAAGTGTATCGTAAAACTTTAATTAAACTTGAAAATAATATTTAAAAATAGCGTGGATTCCATTTGGACTTTCACCAAGTTTCCTGTTAATAATTACATAACCCCCCCCCCCCAAAAAAAAAAACATAAAATCATAATAACAAAAATCGGTGAATCTTAGAGAAGTAGATCCCGCAAACAAGCCTCGTTCTGACATTTGGAAATAATTAAGGTTAACAACCGGTGAAGCTACCGAAAGGTAACCCTTTTGAATGAAGATGGATATAAACAATATTTTTAAAATTAATTTCTTAATTTTACTTAAAAACAAAATGTAAACATATATAAACAAAATATTTTCGAAAATAATTTATTAATTGATTTTTTTTAAAAATAATTATTGAAAAATATTGCAAAGTGTTTACATAGCTAGTTCTTTGGGATAATAGGGGCGCCTGAAACCCCCCTTCCAAAACGAAAAAAGCTTTAGTATTTTTAGTATTTTTAAGTGTTTTTTTTTTTTAAGTTTGAAACACAAGTAGTTGCTAGTTAACTTAGAACTACAAGTGCACATGGCTGAAATTCTTCAGGGTTAAAATGTATTGTAATACTTTTATGGTGGTTGAAAAACGTTTTTCAGCCGCCATATTACTTCCTATTTACTTGCCTCCCCACGCAGGGCAGAGTTAGACAAGGTCGGTTTTTAATGTAGAGAAGTATTTATTACTAAAAAACGAAATGGTGAAATATAAAAGTAAGTTAAGCTAAAACTAAAAAAAAAAAATTTTTTTGAATTCAAATAATTAAAGAAATAAAAAAAAATTTTTTTAAATTTCGAAACTCATTAAGACTACCTTGAAAGTAGTTAATAAAATTCTTGTACATAATATTAAATATGTTATGAAAAGTTCTATGACGTTTTTATCATAAATTTTTGAGAGCATTAATCTCACTTCAAACAAACAGTTCAACTTAAAAATATATGAGAATCGTAATGAAAGAATTGTAAATCTAAGGTATTTTTTAATGATGCAATTCCGATACCTCCCTATGATTCCGATTAATCGTTCCATCACTACTGCTAAGTTTTTATTTCATTGTAACTATATCAACTTGCATGTTATTAGCGGATGACAATTAATGGATTTGTTATCTCTTGCCCATAGACACCACATGACAAAAATAGGAAAATGACAAGGACATTTACACTCCTTACTCTTTCATACACGGCTTTTTTTTTAATTCCACTGCCCCTTCCACTGTTCTCCCAATAGATGGCTAAAATAAATAGATATTTCAAACTCTTGTTAAAACTCTTTCCATTTAAGTGACACTAATTGAATATAAAACAAAAAACAGAATCAATGTTCTACATGTTTTTTAAGAAATTATTTCCCAAATCATCATCGGTTTAATTTCCATTTTACATGTTGTCATGTGTTGGTAGAAACCGACTCCCAAATTAACTCATATCTGGCCATGTTATTTCTCTTCATCTTAAGTCCATCCTTTATCACATCCTCATGTTTTCCTTGGCTTTCCCTTGTGGGCTGACTCTGCTATCACATGTCAAAATTATTATCATCACTTCCAATGAAGGTCACTTCAGTGTATAAAAACGTTACCAATACAACGGCAAAGAAAAGCAACAAAAAAAAAAAGAAAAAAGAGAAAAGACTTGATGAACAGAAACAAACAAACAATATTATTAGGAAAAGAAAAAAAAAGTAACTTACAGTCAAAAAGTTCACAAGTTATCTGTTGCTAAGATTTTGCTTTCAGCTACAAAGAAAGTCCTTTGTGTGGTAACAATTATGAAAGACAGAAAGAAAGATGGAGAGGTTGAGAAGGCCAGGCTTTTTTTTTTACTTGCTGCTGTGATAAGAGATTTCAACCAATGCAAGGTTTTTTTTTTTTAGAAAGATCGAAATACTTCAGCAAAGTCAAAATTTGCTCCCTCCGTTTGTAATTTAAGCTTACAGTTTGTAATGTTGTCTTTTTTTTTTCTTTTTAAATAAAAGTCCTCTCTAGTAGATTAGTTGAAATATCTGCAGACAAAGATAAGTTATTATCAAAAATAATGTTCTGAAAGTTTCTTTTATAGTGAGGAATTTATTTCCTCATTTTCCTGAAAAAACAAAAAACAAAAAAAAAAAAAAATAACACACATAATTTTTTGTATAGTAACGTTCTCTTAAGAGGTAAAGTCCGGCAAAAAAAAAATTCCTCGTTCCTTCTTTGAGTCCGGTCAGAATAGAAATATTCTTTTCTTTTGACTTAGAAAAACTGCAGCTTGAGACGTATACATTTTCTTCAAGCCTAGGGATAGACACTTCTAATTCAACCTTTCCTAGTGAGAATATTTCCTACATGTCTTCCCTCCTGCAAGCTGGTAATTTTCTGACATATGTAACTGCCAAGTCCTCAACAGATTTCTTGGATTTCCTTGAATTAGATTTCTCTCAGCGAGATATGAATTCGTCAGGTAATTTAGATAAGTTCACTTCAACATTTTAATGTGCTGTTTAGACGGAGAGAAGACATTTCCAGTGTCGTCCAAACTGCCAACTTCAGCTCAAATTTTATTATAAGATGCAAAATATGCCGATCAATCAACAGGCAGAAATTAGTCACATGATCAACAACATCAGCAGCAGTGAAGCAAACTCAAGAGATAAGGAAAAGTGTGTGTGTGTGGGGGGGGGGGGGGGAGAAAAGAACATATCCCCTCCCCCAAATTTCTATACTCAATTAACTGAAGAACTCATCCATTCTTTCAATGTGGCTATAGCAATGAAGTCTCTCTACAATGTCCAGATTTGATCTTCTGAGCACATCAGACCTAAGCTTGTCTTTGAAATGTGCATTGTATCATTCTCATATCATTTTTATGAAACACTCACTGACCAGGTTTCACTTACATACTTCATCACATTGTGTACCCATGCCTGTTAGACTTTCCCCGTGGTCGACAGGGATAACGCTCTGCTTGTTAGTAATGGCATAAGTATTCTGAACTTACTCTATTTACTCTTGCATTCACAATGACACCTGTTCCTCCCCATGCTCTAATGGTATCAGCAAGATAACAAAACTTCTGGACAAACTCCATAGCTGATTGATATTTGTTTTCTTTGTTAAAATATCTACTGATGATATCATTAAATATTGACTAAATACATTTTACATATGTAACACATCAACTTATCAGAAGCAAAGATGGATGTCGATCAAGGTTGTAATTTTTGTATTTTTTTTTTTTACTAGCAGAGAGCGCCTAGCTTGCCGAGTTGTAAAATATGCTTAAATATATTTTAATTCATGCAGATTTCGTATTACAGAGTCAATTCTCTATTGAATATTATATTGTACCTAATATATAGTAGTGATTTCAAAAGTTAAAAAACAGGGCTCTACATTGTGAGTGAAACGGTCGCAATTACGAGTGATTTTTCAAAGTGGCGACTAGAAATTATGAAACACTTATCTTTTAGCAATTGTATTTCTTTCACCGACAATCTTCCAAAGCTCACTACTGAATGAAAAATATCTTTGCAACTTTTTTTATATATATATAAAACGAACAAAGTTAAATTATTTAAACAATAAGAGGTTAATTGAATTTTTTTATTATAATAAAGGCTGTTTAAAAAATATCTGAAGAAATTAGAATGTTCACCTAACAATTAAATAAAAAAGACATCGTGAAACTTGAATTTATTTTTAACTCATTGTTAAGACCATTTTTTCGAATCTGTAAAACAAACCCATTTTTTTAACAGAGGATATCTAAATAATAATAATTAGGTGATTCGATAAAGAATTTCATTGTGATACATTTTGTAAATTTTTACCTTGTTTCCACCTTAATATTTTTCTTTAAAATGACTACCCTTAAGGTTTTTGGGTATGCTGAAAACGAATATAGCATTTAAATTTTCCGCGAATAAGTAGCTTTCTGTAATCATTTTAAATGTTAAGGTAGAAATGAGGAAAAAGTTACCGTTTTATTTCTTTGTTTATATAGTTGAATTTTAAGTAAAACAACAAAATAGAAATAGTTGTTGCTTATCACGATTCCTGGCATTCTGGTATTCTGTGAAAGTTGCATTAAGGATTCATGTAGAGTACGATTTAAGGTTGCATCTCAGAAAATAGAGGTATATTTTGGGCCAGAGAGGATCTCCAAAACTGAAAATTGGACTGGTCCCAAAAGTTCTGGTCGACTATGGGAATTTCCATCTTTTACAGAAATCCAAAATCTGTATGAAAATTTTTCTTTGATTTATTTCTGAGATTAATTCATATCTACTCAATTTTTTTTTTTTTTGAGGGAAGTAGTAAATACCGGCCATGAATGCTCTTTAGGCATTCAATCGCTGCACCCAAGATTAAGCTCTCCTTTGGTGAGGAGGCAGGAAAATTCCTGTTCTCAATAAAACTATATTTAAATACAACTATAATACTTAGTTTTGTTCATGAATAGACATGCACAGTATGATACTGTTGGACTGACCTGAGTCACCCCTAAAAGCCAAGAATTAGGACGAAAATAATACCATTCCCCAAGAAATAATAGTTTCTTAGCCCCTCTCTTTCTCTTTCTCATAAACCGGACACAAACCAGGAACTGCTATCCAGAGTCCCTCATCATCTCCCTCTCTCTCTCTCTTTCTCCATAACTTCTTAATGACAGACAAGTAGGCAATACACTCTTAGCCCCGAAACCAACGAGACATATGTTGCCGGTGAACAAGAGGTGCACTCACTCCAAAATGTAAAAAAGCAAATAAAGTTCTTCTCTTTTAAAAGGTTAACATTTTATTATTCCAACAACAACTAATGAAGACAAGTGCCAGCCAGTGTTACAATATCATGCACCAGTTTTAAAAAAAAATGAAATTTGTACATCTGAATTTATAATTCATGGTTTATGGTAAAGAGATACATCAGATTTGACTGCATAATCAGAAAGAGCACACAATTTTACATAAGACTGCCAAGTTTCATGGGAATAGCTTGAAAAATAAATGAATGGTGGCGAAATTACCGAATTTTTTGAAATGTTGTGGTTTAGCCCACTTTTTCTAAAGAAAAATGTCCACGGAAAAGCCTAAATTTTGGCACTTAAAATTCTCATAACTTTTGAACTACTGATGGTATTTGCATAATTCAAACAGTTTTAAGCATCTTTTACATAGCTCTTTTTATGCAAGTTGATAAAATAACAATTATCTAAAAAGAAAAAATCAACTTGTAATGCTAAATGTCCTGCAATGATTGCGTGTCTAATCCAAAAAAATTCAAGGTATGAAATGTTCAATCATCTAATAATAAACACATTTTGCATGTTCTTAATTGAGCACTGTTTTTATTCTTTTATACATATGCAAACTATATATAGAAGACTTTAGATTTTATTAATATGATTACATTTAGATATAGCTGCAATTACCTGACAAAATAGACAAATGAAAATTAGTATATGACTCATATCTGCTCCTTTCACAACCAAATGAAAAATATGAACACATTATCATCAAGTTTTAAATAGATGATGTTATAGTGGTTATTTTTGAAATACAAATTATTTGTTTCACATACAGCAACATTTAGGTTCATTGCAGATGGGCCTATGCAATTAAGGTACTTGATTAGAAAAGGACAACTAAAATGGTCAGATAATTCTGTTAATAAATATAATGACCATTGAGGCTACTGAAAGATTAATAATGTCTACAGAGGAGAAAATTTAATTCATAAGGTGTACAATTTTAACATGACTCAACAAAGGATTAGATTATTTCACACACATTGCTTACATTATTTAAGACAATCTTTATTTCGAGAATCAGAATTTTTTCTAGAAATTTTTAGAAGTGAAAATTGTTAAATTCTCATTTTCATTTCTTCATCTAGAAAGTTTTGGTTGATGTAACCTCTAATCTTCAGCTACATCTTTTTGAACTTGGTTAGCCATATAGAATTTTGAACTGAACCACGTTCATTATATATTTCAATATTTCAAGATCTGCATAGAAATCTTGGCAAAACAAACAATTGTACCAAATTTATTTTAGTAGCCCAATCGAAGTTTATTGGAAATAATTAAATTTGCTGTCTTGTGTTCTAATGATCGAGAAGCCAATGTTTTCAGTGCTTCAAACAAGTGAAAAAATTTTGCAAATGTAATGTCGTATGAAAATTAATCATAATGGAAGCAATAAGCCAGCAAAATCCCATTCACTTAAAATAAATAAAAAATGCAAAATTCACACAGAAACATAACTTTGTTTATGTAAGATTCATTTAAACAGCTAATATATTGAATTTTCTTAATATGATTAATGGCAAAAGCTTGATTTTTTTTTTCATTGTAAAAATTAAAAATTTTAGGATGGAATTATCTTTAAATGCATCAAAGCATACAATACTGGGTGCATCAAAACGGATGGAATCACAATTTGATAATAGGGCAAATTTTTTTTCAATATTTCATTCACTAGTTTACAAATTTTTTTTTTTTTTTTGGTAAAAAAAACAAGTTAAACGCCACCATATTTACAAGTGGTTCTTTTTCTTTCAGATGGAACTATCTTTGAATGCACAAAGACATACAATACCTGGTGCACCAAATTTGAAAAAAAAAAAAAAAAAAAAAAAAAAAAAAAAAAAATCGCCCATCAGTGAAAATAGTAATCTAACTCGAAGTAACCTGAAAAAAATTTAGTAATAAAAAAATTGTACATTTACAAAGTTGAAAAGATTGTATGTTTAGCTAAACTTATTTGTGATATATTTCTCTCTCCTATATATTAGGTTGGTGCAAAAATAATGTTTGTTTTTTTACTTGAAGTTGAACATCCAAAAACATTATTTTTGCACCAATCTAATATCTAGACTCCTATAATTTTTTTGTGTGCGTGTGTGCATTAATATTCATATCAAAAACTGTTCTCTATTTATTTAAAAGGAAAATACAACTTTGTTATATATAGGTCATGGAATTGCATTCATCTGCAAAAGATCTAGCTAATTTGCATATTTTTTTAACTTTCATTTTAATTAATTCACTATTAGTTTTTTTCAGTTTTCTTATAGGATGATCATCTTTAGTTAACTATTAGGTGTAATTATAAACATGCAGATATTCTACATGATTTATACTTGCATAATATTTGCATAAACACAAACCTCTTTCTCTCTCTCTCTCTCTATATATATATATATATATATATATATATATGTATGCGTACATATATTTGTTTAAAAAATTTACCTACTAAACTCCTTTGTCAGTTTTTGGTCTACAAACATGAAACTTAATAAACAAGGCATTCAAACCCATGCAAAACTTTATATTTGGGTTTTAGCTGGGGAAAATCTGTGCAAAAGTGTGAAAATTAAAAAAATGGAATTTGCCATGTGACGGTCAAATGACGGCATTACGAATATGCATGCATAACGTAATAGCTATTGGTCCATGTTTTAATTTTTAGCCTTGCAGCAAACATGTCTTCATAGCTCAGGCATTAATGTCAAAAGAAAAAGTAAATCATAAGCTAAAAGTTTTGGTTTCAATTCTCGATGGTAGCGCACAAGTCATTTTTTAAAAAACTTTTTGAATCATTACTATATATTGGGTCCACTATAATCCCTATATATAGTAAATGTGTTGCGGAAATTCCCCTCTGAACCAAAATACCCTACGTTTGCAACAACAGATACCACAAATTCATTATGTCTAGCCTATTAGCCATTATCTTATATAACTCTATAATGACATTATATACACATTTAGGTGTTACATTAAAATCCTAGATTACATCCTAGGAGCTACAGCATCACTATCGCAATAACCATCAAAGGACGAAGTCCCGATTTTCCCCCTATTCCAAACTCCTCCTGCCATCCTCAGTCTACACCACATAAAATTACTCAAAGAATACTTATATTGATATGCCACCCTTCGTAATTGATTCGTAAACTCAGATATATATTCTATTCCTTGAAACAAAAAATTATAGCTTTTCCCCCAGACATGTTTCGGTCTTTCTGATTGGCTATTACATGACATTCTCCTAACATCAGTATTAAACAAACACTTCGAAAACTATAAATTAATGGTGTTAATGTGGCCACATTTTCTTTTTTTTTGGAGGGGGGGGGTAAACTTCTATAGTTGTAAATGTCGAATTAAATTTTTTCTTATTTTCTTCATTGAAAAAACAATGAATTTCGTCCGTCACAACTTATCGACTCTCCCCCTTTCGATCAATCGATCCATCTTAAAAGTCAACACATGCCTTACTCCTATTCCTGTGGACGCGATAGCGAAAAGATTTGCTTTCATGCATCTTCTTTTCCTCCTTCGTGTTACAGGTTTGTCCTGCATGCCTAGTATTTTTTTTATTTGTATTTCATGATTTTTTTCACCTCTCTCCCACCAAGCTGCCTACTACATTTAAATTTTTTTTTCTTTTCTCCCCCTCGCTGCTATTATTTTTTTTTTTTGGCTGGGGGTTGTTCAATATCCTTATTACATCACCTCTCTCCACCCGTTCTTGCCATGGGGAGATTGGGGGGATATCCATTCCAATAGCCATTCTTATCATGCGGATGGGGGGGGGGATTCTAAAAACCATTTGTAACATGAGGAGGTTGAGGGTTGGGCAGCAACAACAACCGTAATTTAATTTATTCGGGGGGGGGGGCATGCTTCCACTGGGCAATGCCAGTTAGCAGGTACTGCTAGTATAATAATAAATATGAAATCTGCATTAATCAAAATATCATAATTAAGTGTATTTATGACTGGGCAATGCTGGGCAGCCTGCTAGTATTATATATAATTAATGCTGACAAAATGAGAACAATCTACCATCGAATCAAAAAAGGTTCAGTTAGAAATTTCATACAAGTGCTTGAAGTAGGTCAAGTTATATTGGTTGAAACATTGTAAATATAGCAACCAAGATGAAAATAGTAGTCTGAATAATCAAACTACTATATATAAGTTAAGACTGCCGGGTTTCTGAAGCAAATGAACAGATTAATTAGTTTTATATCAATTTATACTTAAAGAATGCCTTAAACTTGCGTACAATCTTAAACGAAATCTTATTCAAATTTGGAAAATTTCTTCTGTAGATATAATCAGAAAGTAACAATTTATTTTATTGATTTAAATTTTTTTCTATTATTCACTTTTTTTTCTTTGAAGTTGACTGATAAAATTTATGTCAAATTCAACTAAGTTTTATTTAATAGATATTAAGCATTTATAATGTTTGAACATCTGTGACCATTTTAAAGCCATTTGTGAAATAGGTATCACAAGTAAACATGCTTTTCAACCGTTTATAAAGTGTTTCCAAACATTGCAATTCATCTGTCTTTTAATGAAGAACAATGTTCTCGTGTAACATGTGTGACAGTGATTTTACTTGTATAAAACTTACTCAACATAGAATTTTAAACATTCCAATCTTTATTCCATCATCTCGAAACTTGTAAACAAGCTGGTCTATAATAAGCCAAACATACAACATACGCTGTTGAATGTCCAGAAGTTGTGTTACCTTGGTGATACTATTGGAGCACAGGGTCGAGAAGGTGCGCGTATGATTGTAAGCGTTAGCAGTGGATGAAGTCATTACTAACCATCAGCATTGTTACCACTGTCGACTAAGGGAAGAATCTATCAGGCATGCGTGATGGTGTATAGATATAAAACCTGGACACTAAAGGTTGTCTTTTTAATAAAGGTCATCAGCATCATCATATTTGGCTTAAAAGGTGACTTCCAACCTAACCTATCTCTGATCAAGTCTTTATTCTGGTTTCTCTCAAACCCATTCTCTTATCTTGCCAACTGACCCAGCCACTTCAACTATTCTACATCTACTAAACGAAGAACTTTCATTCATTCTTTCAATATGACCATACCAATGACACCTATTCTACTCATTTCCCTGCACTGTACAGATATAAGCTGTCTCTGAGTTCATCAGATCTAAGTATGTTTTTGAGACTCATATTACAAATCCATCATTATTTTCATATCGTTTCTCTCCATCCAATACCTATTCTTAACCCTAACTAGACAGGTTTCACTTCCATGCATCATCACACTTTAACCTTATAGACAATGGAAATGCTCTTTTGGTTAATAATGGCAGACGTTTCCAAAACTAACTCTGTTCATTCCTAACACAAAGCAGCAATGTGCTCCAATGGTAATAAAACTTCTGGACAACCTTAATAACCTCACCATCTAAATATACTTTCTGCACACGCGAATTCTCATCTGTTTCCATTGTCTTATACTTGTTGCACACAAACTGATTATTATCTCTTCACTTTCGTGTAATTCCAATGCATTTCTTGTGTACACAATGATTACAAGTACCACAAAATATTGAGTTGCACCTGACTCCCTATTCATAAACTGATCAAAGGGAACATTTCTCGTTTTGAGGATTTTCCAGCACTCAACGTTTGGTCTTGTTAGCATTTACTTTTAGATCTTAATTCGATAAATAAATCTTTCATTATTTGAAAAGGTAAGAATGTTGCATAGGTGGCAGACAACGCCAAGAAAATATTGGATGTATTGCATACGCGATTCAGGATCTGGATAAAATATTTTAACTTGGGTTGGAATGGCTAAAAGTGCAAAGCAATAAAACGATCGTAATTTCGATGATAAAGAATGTCAAAATAAGCAAACAAATCAAATTCCAAGTTACAGAATTTCAATATAAGATATAAACAAAGGCACACGTCAGCTAGAGGGAGAGGCAGAGAGAAAGCAACCACGCCACCACCAATCCACAAACTGACTGAACTCTCTCTTGTCATGCTATCACTGTAATGTAAAAAAACTTGATGTTGATTTAACAAGTGTCTGTTATCAAAAACGATGGCTATCAACGTGTATATACTATTGGCATGCAGTTGTTAAAAGTGCAACCAATAAATCATATAGACCGACTATAATACAAGCACTATATCACCAACATCTCTCTCAGACAATCTGTATGAAACTCCCATGACAATACTTCTTTCACACAAATAAAAAGCAATAGACTCAGTACAGAACTGTGAAACACTTTAACATTAAAGATGACACTTAAAATTCACTGTTAATATTAATAACATGACTTGAAGTAACCACCTGTTTATCCATAATTTATACTAATCTGACTAGGCAACCTCTCCTGACATTCTTTCTCTAAATCTACAAAAGCAAAATACAGGTTTTGCTTTTTACCAATATATTTCTCTTGCATCTATCTCCAAATAAATATAACATCAATAATACTTCACTGAAGTATAAAACTAAACTCTTTTTATTTATGCTTATCAAACTTATTTGCAGCTCAATTATTCTCTCAAACACTGGAAGCAGCAACTTTAAGCCTCTGTAATTAGCCATCTAGATCTCATCTCTCAAAGATTTCAAAGTTTGACATGATGCACCTGAAGAAGCTTGGGGTGGCATTGGCTGAAACATTGTGAAAATAACATGATGAAAATAATAACCCAGAAAAATAATCATTATCTAAAAAATTACAAAATGTTTTAATGCATAAGATGTCATTAGATATTTATAAATATTGCTTTCAAAAATAAAATTCACAATATGCATTACACTTTTATGGGACTCGAAACAAATAATGTCTATAAAAATGCAGATAAAAGCTGGAGGTCCAATTCATTAAATTCATAAAAACTGCATTCTAATGTGCAAATAACCTGCCAAACATAATATTTCAATCAACTTGTATTAGACTTTGCAGGAAACATACAAAAAAATAGAAAAGATATCAGAAAGAAAAATACAAAATTGTAAAAACAGACAACGGATTAAACAAATGAGATTATAATAAAAGCCTTTAGTAATAAATGAAAGAACTTGCTGTTCAACAAGTTTATTTTTAATACAAAAAGAAAACATTTAATTGAAAATGAACGTTTTTAATATAAACCTTAATGATAGTTCAAGAAGAGTAAAATAAAAGTTGATGTTATTTCTGAGTTTTTTTTGTTTTTATTTTGCATTAAATAATCCCAAAATGATAGATATGCAATCAAAAACTCATTTTGTTAAAAGTTGTAAATATCTTCAGGGTTTTCTTTTTTTTAATCAGAGGTGCAGTTTGATGTCATGAACACGATAGATTTTATTTAATCCACAAATGGGAACCCAATAGTAGCTATCATTCTGTGTTAGAGTTGTCTTAAAAGCAATAGTAACCATGAGGCAGTAGATGTCACACGACACGGAGATGTGATATTGATGGATACAAGTGTTTGTGAAAAGATGCTTTGGAGTGAATTGAGAAGCTGCAAGTTCAATCTCTAGCGAGCAATTTGAGAAAAACAAATTAAATCATACCATATGGATTGAATAAATGGTTTTCTAAATTCCTGGAAAGCTCCTGAAGAAGGTCAAAGGGTACAAAATTGTCTACAATGCATAAGATATTTTAGAAACAAATAGTAATAAAGGCGTCGGGTTATGTAACAATAGCTTCACTCATTGTTTGTTTAGAGTTTGGTCAAAAGTACGAAAACCTTGGTTTGGAGTTAACAAAAAGAAATGAAAAAGTCCCACTGCGGCTTAAAGACACTGTTGAAACTGGGTGCATAACAATTTAAAGGCGCTAATAATACAAACTCACCAAAATAATGAATAGCACTCCAAACTGTTCAAACCTATATTGTTGCTCACTTCTATTATACAACTATTGAATAACTGCTTTAGCAAATGCTTTGAATTTATATGCTTCTGCTATAGGCTTTAATAAATTGCCAAGTATAAATAGTGTGCAGCAAAGCTATTTAGAATAGATAAATAAAAAAAAATATATATATTAAAATTGAAATTCTTTAATTTTTAATCTGATCAATATTTTTTAGTATCCAGCTTTTAAAGCCACTGTTGAGTAACATGCAGGTGAGAAAGAGCAAGAAATATTACTGGCTTGTTAGTAAGCCACTTTCTCTTTTCTACTAATTTAGCTCCACTCTTTTTAGCAGTTTTTTTTTCATTCTAAAGAGCAATTTTCACAGGAAAATAGAAGTATGATGTACCTAGAATTATTGTTTACAACTATGTCTATGTAAACAAATAACAAATAATGTTGGTTAACCAATTAGGCCTTTTCTTGTACTAGTTATCAAAACAAGTCTGGCAATTGAGAATGCACCGATTAGCAAACCGGCCAATTACCGATTAATCGACCAATTAATAGGTTTTCTAATGCTGATCTATCAGCAAATTTTGTTGTCATAAACGATACTAATATTAATTATCTTGTAAACAAAGATAAGTTAACTCCCTTTTTGCTTGCCAGCGAAAATTTATCGAAGAGAGATGCATCATCTACATAATATCAAATAACAGGCATAACGCACTGTTAACATGTAAACTTTTACAACTGCACTGAATTTGAGACAAATAGATATATGGAAAATGTCCCTCTTTTTTTCCTATCGAATTATTATTTTGTACTTTAAATCATTGTCAAAGAAAATTATTACTTCATCTTTCAGTTTTCATGTTGAGGAATTATACTGTAAATTGTCACGATGTGCGAACCGAAAATAAAGCATTCTTTATCAGTTATACTCTTGTTCCTCATATTTGAGCTCTTGCTACCATTGCATATATTTTTGTTTTTCTGGTTTAGATAATGTATATTTTACTGAGATAAATTACTAATTAGATATCAATCATAAGTAATTTAAATACATAAAAAATTAACTAAATACTGACAACAAGCTTCAACCATTATAGCAACTAGTTTATGCTGGAAGTATTTTGATGTCAATCTTCGGATTAATAATACAGCTGTCTACAAGTTATGTCAAACCACTATATCATCATATCAAGAGGTGGCAAATCAGTAAAATCTTTTACAATGACTAATATGCTGAACCATCTTAGAAAGGTTCATTCCGAAAAAGCAAAAGTTGTAGATAAGAAAAGAAAACAATGAATATTCAGGGACAGATATTTCGTAAACAAGTGGTAGCAACTATCAACCTCGAGCAAAACACCAAATTGTTACAAGAAAAGGGGACCTTTTCTTGTAAGAAAAACATTAGATAAGTAAAAATGAGATTAGATAGACCGAGATTCGAACCTTGTAAGCAAGGTTCAGAAATAGGGTCAGAAATGGAATGTACAATTTCGATTGTTCAGTTTTCACATAAAATAGTTAAGATATGTTTATTGTTGAATTCTTTTATGAAAACGGAATTAAAATAACGTCAGAAGAACGAACAATAGAAAATTAAAAACATATTGAAATAAAATGTTAGGTCAAAAAATAGAATAGTTAGGTCAAAAAAATAGTAAGAATTCTTGTCTGCAGACATGTGCGAAGCACGCATGTTCAGGCCATATGGGTCATGCACGTTTTTGGATATACGATTGACGTCATGGCAGAAATGAATTCTCAATATAGGAGCTAGAGTCGAAGATGAGTAAGACAGACAGGACACAGAGTTGGAGGCGAAGATAGGAGACAGATCTTACATTGGTCAGAAGAGGGTCCCTTTGGAAGCAAGGGAGGAAGTTTTAATCATGTAGTCGACTTTGAATTTCTGGATGTCAATAGCATTGCGACCGGTCGAATGTAATAAAAGAACACATCATATTTTGTAACTACGTCTTGTGTCATCTTTCTACCAAACTGAAGATAATGTGAACTAACCATTAATATGAACTTTGTTTCTCTCATCGTTATAATGAACTTTGTGTATAACTCATCTAAGAAATGTGTCCTCCTCTCTATCTAAGTAATGACTGACCCCCCCCCCCGTGTCATAAAAACTGATAACCCTCCTCTCTAAATATATGTGTGTAGTAAAAATTGAGTGTGACTGCAGTCACGGAGGTGGGCTGCATGTGCAAACTCGAAACCCGAGCGATGAGAGATGAGAAGGCAACGAATCAGCAGGTTCGAATGCGCATTAATTTGCATAAATGAGATAATATAAGGCCGGGAGTTAAGATGTTTGAGAGAGTCGAGCTGTTGAATTCTCGAGAACCGGACGGAACCTGGTTAGAGCAGAGAGTGTCGCTGAGAATCGAGTCCAGGTTTTATTTTTTCGATTAGAATGTTATAAGAATCTACAGAACTGTATAAATGTCTCTTCTTCCCCTCATCAAGATGTACCCCATCTCTCTCTCTCTAATATCATCCCTATGAAACAAAATTACTAGAGTCAATATTGGCCAAAAAGAAAGTTTGGGAGAAGAGATTCATTATCTGGTAATAGAAATAATTGCTGTTGATATTCTGTAACATCTGACATTATTACAAAACTTTGTCCAAATCAAAAAAGTACTTCACTGAAAATGTAATTTCTAATTTATTTACAAAAGTAAAAACAAAAATTCAATCATCTCTTGAGGAAATTAGCATTTCTTTGACTACAGATATTTGGACAGCTGCTACAAATAATGCCCCCTTTCTGAGTTTGACAGGTCATTGGTTTTCAAATGATTTTGAACAATGCAGAACTGCTTAGAGTTGTTCCACTTCCTGATGCACACTCAGGTGCAAGAATAAGTAAAGAATTACACAATGTTCTGGATGAGTATAAAATCTTTAACAAAGTTTTCTTAGTTTTGCAGGATTCAGGAACAAACATGGTTGCTGATGTCAGGGATGTTTAGAATCACTATTATGTTTCATACATACATTGCAATAAATAACTTTCAATAAATGACTCATTATTTTCCCAACAGGCTATTAAAACAATCATTTCCAGTAACAGAAATATAGTCTCTCACTTAAATCACTCCCCATTAGTAATTAGAAAATTAACTGAAATACGGGATTAGCTTAATTTGTAAAAACAAACTCATTCAAGATGTGACCACATGGTGGAATTCAATAAAATAAATTTAGAACAATGAAAAGCTCTTGTAATGTATGCTGTTGATAATAAGATTCCTATCTTAATAGCTTACCAGTTCAAAAAATTACCCAGTTACCGAGTCCATTTGAAGAAATTACCAAAGAAGCAAGTCATAGAACTTCAACCATATTGATGCACACACAGGTGCAATTTTAACTGAGGTTATTCTTTTCACAGGCTCTCCAACCTAATTCTGATATTTCTGACTTTAGTGGAATCCTTACCACTGAGCAATTCAATGAAAACAAGATTTACATCCGATACTTTCTTATATCCAAATTTAAATTTCAAAAGAATGACATGAAAAACACGATTAAGAATTGGATTCTACATCTACTTTCTACTGATAATGAAGTAGAATCAGCAGGATACACTTCTTCAAGCTCTGTTGAGGGTCAAGATCATCAAAGTGAAAGTAAAACTGTATCTCTTTCAAGCTTGTTTGAGGAATTAGCTTCAAATAAACCTACAATAACAAATCAAAACTTAGAATAGGTAGAAACCGAGTTAAATCTGGAGACTGCAACTACAACAGAAAGAAAGTAGAATCTCAGGATACAGCATTAATTCATTCCGGGGTTGGGATCATAAGGCGAAATCGCCGTATAAGTAAAATTTTATACAGTACATATTAAAAATTAGTAACAAAATACAGTACAGTAAATAATACACATGTATATAATCAAATAACATTATAAATAACATCATAAGGCAAGGCAAATACCAAGAGTCGGAAAAACATATTCCACAGCGTAATTTGAAAAAAAAAAACGTATTCCAGAGGAAACATATCCTGGGGTTTAACTGTACAAGAACCACAATCTAAACTCAAAAGGAGTGAATCCCTTATGCTTAAGTGCAGAAAATAATTTTATCATTATGTAGCTTTACCATTATTCACAAGAGGTGATGACCATGGAAGAAGTTGCAGGAAATCTTATCCCTGCTGAGTAAACTGGCTTCAAAATACCTTCATCTCTGGAAAGTGAGAGGATCTTTGGTACAGGTGGTAATGTGTATGAACCTATGAGAAACAAGCTGTGTCCTGAGAATGGAGAAACTCTAACAACTTAAAAAGTATTCAACTTTAAATACTGAAGAGACTATGAGAGCAGAGGAGGCAGGCAGCAAGAATTGAAGAGGAAGTAGAGCAGTAGCAGGTGCAGAACTTCAGCTTATAGTTATTCACTTAAAGAATTACGATTATCTAATTGTTTAATTATATTCATTTAAGAATTGGAAATTTACTTTGAATTTTGTAATTTATTTAATAAAGACAAAAAGCTATAATATTAGCCAGACACTAAACAAATGTTATGTTATATAAGTAGTTATTATGTTAATGTGTCAAAGCTATCTGATGAGTCACTTGCCAGCTATGAAATGGTTTAAATTTAATAAGAAAGAGAAAAGTAATTAACCGGATGATTAATCGGCAAATTAGCAGGTGGCTGATTAAGCCAATTACCTGCCGATTAATTGGTACACCCCTATTGGCAAGCTCACACATAAAAAAAGACAGCATTGTTAACCAAAAGTTGAGATTCAGAAAATTGCAAGTAAATAACAAAAAAGGTAAGATAACCTATGCCACCATGGACCAATATGGTTCTATTGCAATGGTTATATATATATATATATATATATATATATATATATATATATATATATATATATATATATATATATACACACACACAAATCGTTTTAGTTTATCAAGTACTTTTTTTACCAATAAAACTAAAGAAATAAATAATATTCAACTCAAGTGATCTTTGTTTTTTTTCTTTTTGTCCATCCTATTATCAGCTTAGTTCTCTAATAATGTACTAGTAGGCCGCCTGATATTGTTCGATCCTAAAATATGCTTAAATATGATATTTTAATTCATGCAAGTTTGGTATTCATTATTATAGAGCGAATTCTCTATTCATTATTATATTGTACTCAATATATACAGTGATGATTTCAAAAGTAAAAAACAGGACTTGGGTGCCATCAGCTAGGATCAAAACTTATTTAGCATTCCAACTTTAGTCATTACCATTTGAGCTATCATCAGACAAATAAGAAATTATAAAAAATGAACTTTAACATATAGATGTGTATTTCTGCATACATACAAGAGCACTTTAAAGTGACTTAGACCTGCCAAGTTCCATTTTTTTAAATAATTTTGACCCATACCAGCTATTTTTACCAGCTGAAGACCAAATCGAATTTGTTCCACAGATCCATATCCTCTGTATATCAAATTTCAAGTCTATAGACAAACATACACACAAAGGTCACTTATATATCTATAGATATACATATAAATTATCTATTCATACATTCATGTACTGATATACTTTATTTTTTACCTAAATGTCCATAACTCTAATGTCACGTCATGAAATATACCATGTGTGAGTCTAAATGAAAAACTAAACATATCATTTATAACTGTCATATAGATGTTGCCACTAATAATAAAAAAAAACATATGATCTTTATAATCTTCAAATCGTGTCACCATTTGACTCCAATCCGATTATTAATTTGCAAATTACAGTTATTTAAGTGACGATACTGTTACGCATTAAAAGAAAATCTGTATACTGACTTAGCATTGCTTTTCGATGGGAAAAAGCAATGACTTGAAACATTATTTGGACTTTGCTCCACTGGAAACACAGGTTAAAAACTGGTATAACAACTTTAAATACAGTCGTAGAGGAACAGAAGATAATATTTACTAAATTGGGCAGTTGTTCCGGAAAATATTAAAACCGTTCACAAACTCCTTTTGAACAACAGTACATTAAAGTTGCATGAGAAAATTCACCCATTTGTATGAACATTTTTGTTAATAAAGAAAGCTGTGTTCAAAGTACCGAGTTTTCTGTTGATCATCAACGAGTCAGAACATTGTTTGCAATTGTTTCAATACAACAAAAAGGAGTTTTTGCATCAATATGTGACACAGTGAATGAAAGGTGGATCCAGTACTTCGTATCGCAAACAGAGGTCTTTGTGCAAGGAATTTTGTTTATCGATTAGTTTGAGAAAAGGAAAACCATCAACAGCGAATATTAAAGAATATTAATGGCATGTTTGAAGGAAGAAATTACTCTCCCCCTCCCCCCACAAATAAACACCCCAAATGATGAGACAGAAAGTGTGCTTTCACTAAGAAAATTCACCATCTGACAGTGATGGCAAAATTACATGAATTGCACTTCAAATTGCTTCTTCAACCTTATTGTGCAATAACTACTAGCTGTTTGCAGACGCCAGGAAAAGAGATTTGGCTCCATTAAAGAAGTCATATTGGAGGACAAAGACAAATTGTTCTACAAAAAGTGAATCAAATGAGTAAAATAAAAAAAGCATTGGAATAAATGTATCAACCTAAAAGGAGACGATGTTGAAGAATAAAGGCAAATTTTATCTGAAAGTTGTTCTATTAATTAAGATCAAAACTTAGTGATGTCCTACACTAAAAATTTTAACAGATGAAATAGATAAATCACTCATACATAGCACATAATATTTCCTGTGAGAAGATATTTGAGAAATAAAAATGTGCTGCTTCCAACGTTGTTATAACAAAGACTATATATTGTTTGTCCGCACAATGAAAACCAGTTATGATGTCAATGGCATTAAAAGTGAGAGAACAGATGTTTGCTTTTAATCATCTCAAAAGCTCTCTGACCTATTATAAGAGAAATACTGAAACATTCAAATTTTAAAAGTCGACCATATTTTTTCATTTTCTCATGGAAAGACATATTTTGATCTATCAGTTCATTCAAAAAACAGTGTGCAAAATCTCACAACATAATCTCCTGTCTGAACATATAATTTAATAGTTTATAGTAATCATATTGATTAACGATGTGTGTGTGTGTGTGTTGTTGATTCTCCCATGAGGTTCACACAACAATTAATTGTCCAAAATCCACACAGATAATTTTTTTATAGTCATGAAGGCTTGTATCCACACTTTTTGGAACTGCTAACCTCAGTCAGTGCAACTGAATGCCATCGACAAAGTAGATTGTAGCTCTCATGTTTTATATTAGTTTTTCTTTCTCCTAGATGAATGTCTTAATGAAGACAGAGTGCATCTCTCCCAATGTTTTCAGATATGCCCCAGATACAAACCTGGAAAGTTCTATATCCTGGCACATATAGACAGGTGTGCATGTGTGGTCAATGTTTTTATATGAGATTTAAAAAAAAAAATTTTTTTTTAATTACATTTTCACCCCAAACAAGGCACATTGCCATTTTGATGGAGGAGGCTACTATCACGGACATAAGATACAGGAATACTATGTAGGGAGTTGGACAGCAAGATGTTGGTTCACGTTACACTTGAACTGCTGCATGTCAGTACAGCTGGGGAAGCAGGGACTCTGAAGGGAATTCCAAAGTCTAGCAGTTCTGGGAAAGAAACTACTGGAGTAGAAGGCTTTCTTACATCTAGGGATCTCTACTGTGTAGGGGTGGGATTTTGCTGTTTGTCGGGTTTGTCGGGGGTATTTACATCGAGGGGGTACAAGTGCTTTTAGTTCATCGGAGCATTCACCATTAAAATACTTGTAGAACAGGCAGAGAGATGCAACATTTCGTTCATGGCCTAATGGTAGAACTAAGTTTGATTCCTGGTTTGGGATGGGTGAGAGTCTAGCTGCACTGAACAGCTGATATATAGTGAAATAATCTGTCTGGAGATGACTAAATCTATATAACTTAGAAGAATACAAAATTTATGACAATCAAAATAGGTATTCATGCTCCAAAAATTCAACATCAATAATTTTTTATGTGTAAGTAATTTTCAGAAATTTTTATAAAAAGAGCAAAAGAAACATTCTATCACTTTGTTACCTGTCCAGGTTCACAATTGAATTATTAAAAAATTATGAAAGAAAAATATCCATCAACATCCAGAAACAATATTTTCTTCTTTCATATTTTTTTTAATACTGATTATAATAATTGGATTTCATAATCAAATATTTTTTATGATATAACCAATGATTGATTAGTAAAAATATGTATTTATAGTTTAAGCTTAGCTGGACTGATGTCAGCTTTTTTTGTCCCTTTTTTATCTTTCTTCCCTTCTCAATTTTTTTACTCTATGAGCAGTTCAGCCCGGCTTTGCTCGGACTCTATGTACTGTTCATAACTTTATGTGCATATGTATATATATTTGAAAGTTTGACTCATGTCCAGGTAACCTACATCTAAAATTTCAAGTGTTTAGACCCAAAATTGGCTGAATAGTTTGCTAGAGACCACAAAGTGATAGCAGATTGGATGTACATTAAGTGATAGAGTGGGAGTTACATAAAGAAGAGTGAAATAAGTTTGATTACTATGTTATGCCTATGCGTTGCTAAGTTTGTTCTATTTTAGTTTATAATTCTGAGGATGTCACAATACATACCCCTTCTATTTATAGGTTGAGCTTTTTGGTAGAAGTAAACATTTCCACTTAGTGTAAGCCAATAATTTTCTGTAAAAATTACATTTCTCTCAATTACTGAGAGTATGATAAAAAATAATGCATGAGAAGCATTCAATAAGTATTGCATCGGATCCATTTCTCATAACAGTAAAGCAATGAAACTTGGCAGAATTATTGGTCTCTCTAGGAACCACTAAAAATCATACATTTTTCACATTATTTAATGCACCTCTAGCGGCCGTTTTATAAAACATCAACTGTACTGGCAGATGCCTCATCAATGGCAGAAAGGAGAGGGGGGGAGCAACCAGAATTGAGAGCTGTTCGCCCAGATTTCTGGTCATGTTTGAATTCATGATACCAGCATTTTACAATGTCAAATGATGGAGGTATAATTGTGACGTAATCAATCATTGGGGAGCTTTAGATTCCCCCAGGGGTCTGGGAGGGGCCGAGTAACTATGCTAGATAGCTAATCGTTCCCGGGTGACAGCAGATAACCCAAGGATTTAAAATAGAGAATATAAATATATATATATTTTATTTCATTTCAAAATAGATATTGTTTGAAACCAGAGAAATATATTTTGCAGTTAAAATTGATGACAGCAAATTTGGAGCATAATATTGTCTGGCCTTGGTGAACTCAGAGTCAGATGTCAGTGTTGACATGATGACCTTAAGGTCATGGGAATTAGAATGTCTGTAGATCTCAGATATCAGATTTGGGAATTGCACACACACAAAAATCTTGGGTTTTATTGCATGGTGAAATCTGATTGGCTAGGGAAACTTCCACCCTATCCACATACCTCACTACTACTGTCGCACAAAAATTAGTCAGAGTTTCGAAGAGTTTCCGAAAGAGTTGTGCGCAAAACTTGAAGTAACCCGCTGTACCCTGGAGATGTGACTCCTCTTCCTCCTTATCCACCCATCTGACGCTGTCTGTGAAGAGATTTGAGACTTTGAAAAAAACTTACTAAGAACTGAATGATATTTGTAAAATTATTTGTACATAAGTTTGTGTAATTAATTCTGTAGAATTTCACGAGTCTGTTTTTCTTCCTGCCTGCGGCTTCGATATTCACTTTCAGCATACAGGATTCAATGTAACAACCCTCAGAGAAGGACCAGACGATACGAACCGAGAGTTTCCAGACAAAAAGGGGTCCTTCATCAGTGTGGGGTTACATTAATGGTGCCCGTTGACCTGGATTGATCTTGGGTTACCACGGACGAAAAGAAAAAGACGGAGTTGGGATTGCGTTATAATCTTACATTATCGGTGGCAAGAGAAAAGACGTACTAAGAAAGAGACAGACAGATGAGGAAATTTGAAAAACAAAGGAAGGAGAGACAGAACTGAAAAATATAGAAAAACGCCTGGTTGAAAAAAAAAAACGTTTGGAAAAAGACTTTAAGTCAGAAAAAGAAATCGCACGCGTGAAAAGGACATTTAAAAAAAGAAAAAAAAAAAAAGAACTTTAATAAGAAACGCCCGTTTAAAAAAAAAAAAAAAAAACGTAGAGGAAAGAGTCTTTTGGAGAGGAACAAAGAGAAGAAAAGAGACTGATAGAGAAGAGAGAATCGAAAGTTGACAACGCAGGCGCGCTACAAACCTGTGGCGAGAGAGGAGACAGAGAAGGCAGGAAAAAGACGCAACACAGTCAAGGTAAGCGAACCATTATTTCTTGTCGTCTGTGCAAATTGGCCTGGAGAGAGAGAGAGCATAAGAGAGCGTGTTTTGCTTGTCGCTGTGAATTTAACTTAATATCTAGGCTATAGTAGCATTGTTGCAGCCTGGTACGAAGGGTTGTTTTTTTTAAAAAAAGAAAAGAAAAAGAGCTGAGGTAAAGGGACCAATCTCTGTTGCTTGGACGTTTTCTTTTTTGGTATTGAGTTATCTTATATATTTCCTTTATACTGAATTAAAAGGCTTCAGAGAGAAGAAAGAGAAAGTTTTATTGTTTTTTTAATGCTAAAACAATTGATTGGAATCCAATTGACGCTTAAATGAATCTTATATTTTTCTTTATTGAATTAAAAACTTGAAAGGAAAAAGAGAAAGTGGAAAAAGTTATTGTTTTTGTTTAACATTTTTTTTTGGTGATTGCATAATTGTTTTTTATTATTATTCTTTTGGTGTTTGTAATTTTTCTCTCTTGTAAAGTATATTTGAATATTTGAGTATCATAAGGGCGTAGGGTGATTTAATTGAATTAACGAGAAACTATGGCCGATTTGGATGTCAAGGGGTCACAGAGGTTATGTCTGAAATGGTGGGGGCAGGTGCGGATGGTTATGGGACATTGACGGATGAAGATAGTCCTAGGCGGTGGATAGACAATATCCATGGAGAGCTTACAAACAGAGTAGAACAGAGTTTGAGATCGCCTATGGTTACAGAAGTGTTTTGAGCCCTGCTGGGAAATTTAAGAGTCCCAAGTTTCCGAGGGGATGCGCATGAATTGGATGATTGGCTCCAGGCGGTGAGGAAGAAACAAGTGATTTACGGATTGGCGGATCCAGAGATGGTGCTTCTTGCGTACAAATTAGCTTCTGGAAGCGTGTCCAGATTTATCGGCAGACAGGTCCAGGAGAACCCCCAGCTGACCTGGCCGCAGCTAAGGTCAGCATTGATAAAGGAATTTGGCAGTGAAAGGACGGCCATTGACGCCGTCCGAGAATTATTCAGGCTCCGACAGCAGACTGGAGAGGAAATCAATAGTTTGGCTGAGAGGGTGCCCGAATTAGCGATAAAAGCTTTTCCGGATCAGTCAGTCAGGGAAGGTGGACCAATTCAGGTTCTGTTGGCTGACATGATGGGCGAGGCTCTTCTTGATAGAGATATATGAGCCGACGTGTTGAAGGGTAACCCTGTTAAACTAAGTGAAGCAGTGGAACTTGCGCAAACCAGTGATCATGTTTGGGGATGTATTAAGAATTTGAGATTATGAGAGGAAAGTAGGGGGAAACCCTTCCCCTGTGGGAACGCCGAGGTCAAAACAGGCAAGAGAGGTTAAACCACCCCGGGAGATAGTCGAGGAAGATTGGGAGAAGGAAGCTCACCCAAATTTCTTAGAGTGGGATATTTGATATGGTCACTATAAACCCGTGCCTGGTAGGTTAGAATTAGTGTGTAACTATGATGGTCATCGAGCGGCGGATTGTCCGACCTGATGGGGAGGCAACCCATGAGACCTGCAGCCATACTGCTGCAAATGTAATCGACATGGACACGAGACTAAATGGTGTGCCAATGCGGGTGACCGTCGCTTGGGAAAGGGCCGCTATGTTTGGCCAGAGCGTCAACCTTCACCCGAGGGTAGATCAAGACGGGAGGCTCCGCCTCAAAAGATGGGTGAGCAAGTCACTCGCGTACAGACTATCTTTACGCCGGTTTTGGGAAACGCCAGTGGGTTGCCCAAGATATAAGGATGTCGGTGACCCCATGCGTGTCAAGGGCCTCGTGTTGCTGGACGTGTGGACGAGTCAGTCATATGGCCAGAAGCTGTCCGAGACTGTGTTGCTGGACTTGTGGGAACACTGGTCACAGGAGGACGGAATGTTCTCAAGAAAGAAAGAGGTTTCCAGGGCAAGGAAGAGGACGCCACTCCAGAGAGGTCACTAAAGTCTGGATGGACAGAGCGTCGATGGGCGAAGAGTGGTTATTGCCAGCACCCATGTAGGGCTGGTCGAGAAGAAAAAAGACACCACTTAAGGTGCGTCAACTTCTGACGAAAACGGGGGTTTGACCTGCCCTGTAGGGGTGGGAGAAGAAACGTTGACAGCTCTGGTAGACACAGGAGCATCTGTATCTTTGATAGGGGTAGATGCTTATGAGAGGCTGTGTGATAGGGAACCTTTGCAGCCCATGGATGTGGAGTTGACTCAAGCGGACGGTACAGACCTTAAACTTGAGGGGATGACCAATATACCCTTCAAACTAGGTGACCAAAGTGGACGAATGAGGGTGTATGTCGCGAAGAATTTACGAAGAGAGTTAACACTCGGCAATGACTAGTTGCAAAGCCAAGGGGCAAAGGTTAGCTTCAGGCCACCCACTCTAACCATTCCGCCTTTGATCAGGGCTGACCGAACGAAGGGCACTAGTCGCAAGGCGTCCGAACCAAATTTTCTCTTGGATAACGTGGGCAGCAGAGAAGGAAAGCCCGTTTGATAGCGATAACTAAAGCTTGTCCGAGTGTGAGAAGACGATTAGCTGATCCGGCAATAGGCTTATAAAAAAAAAAAAAAAGAGTAGAGAGAATAATAATGATACCAAGATATTTATAGTTTGGCTGAGCAACCCTCGAAAAATTGTACGGGTTGTTGTTTTTTTTCTCAACGGCGAATAGCATAATTAAATTTTGGAGAAATTTTTTTTTTATTTTAAAATATTGTATAATTCTAACAAAGGAAGAAAAAGAGAAGAGAAAGACAATGTTCATGATCCTTTGTGTGTGGTGTGGAGAGAAGACAAGAGAGAGTCAGCCGGCCTCCGCTGTGTGATGGACGGAGTGGGGCCTGCATTGAGTCGCATCTGCTAACTCGGTTGGTGTCAGTGAGAGGGGAGGCGGTGGCGCTTGTACTTGACAGTCATACCCTGGCGACCGCGAACCCCTCGCGCACATTAGAAGGGGAGGAGTATTGTCGTTTTTTTCCTCTTCCTTTTAATTTTTTTTTCTTCTCTCTCTCTCTCTCTCTCTCTCCCCCCTGGGTGTATACACCGCATGATCGGGACTTAATATCAAACATTAGGAAACTTAAGTAATGTATTATTTTTAAACAGAAAACGAAAATATTAATTAATCAGTCTTGGAGAATTTAAAACTTCTGAGAATTGTGTTTTTATGTATTCAAACGAGAATCATTAGAGATATAAATTTTTGAGAGTTGAATTAATTTTTTAAAAAATCTGGAAGGATTTCGCTTATTAAACTGAACAGAATTAATGAGAGTTCAGTCGAGGATAATTAAAGGCGTTAGTTTATGATATTAAATGGACCTTTGGGAAGAGAATAAAAATTCTGCCTCAGTTGGAAGGATTTCTTATTTGCGAAATACGAGTTAAAAGGCCGCACTTTTAACGGGGATTACTTGGAATTATTAATATCAATGAGTGAAGTCATAACCCAATTTGTGTGCAAAAAGCGATTTATATTTTTTAGATGGATTTTTTGATTGCAAGTAAATCAGGTGCGTGATGTTCGCAATTGAAAAAAAAGACAGATTCTTGTGCGATAGCGAGGCGTCAACTGAGTTTCCTTGAAGGGCACAACCTGCGAGGTCGTTAAACATTACGCATTTTAGTAATTAAATTAATTTTTGTAATTAGTTGGAATGAATTCCAGAACATTTCAACTGGACTGTTAGGATAGATAGTGATTGTGGTTGACCAGCCCTTCGTGTTGTTCAGTGTGTCTGGGCAGGGCCCGCTCGGGCACATTAGTGGGTGAGGTATTGGAGGTGTGGTTAACATTTTATAATTTTTATGTGTTTGAATTATCGAACCAGATTTGATAAATCAAGGAATCGTGTCTTCTTAGAGGCAGAAGGATGGCACCTCTGACCTTCAGATTTCTGTGGTAAATTAGGGATAAGGAAGAATGGTGATGACTCAATCAAGTTCTTTTGTTGGGTGTGGTGACCGGGGACAGTCTTGTTGACGAAGTGCTCGAATCGATGATGCCTAATTTGCATGATCTGCTGACGCAGTCCTGCTGAGAAATCGACGAGGATGAAGGGTTTCTTAGCCCTTGAGAAATTGTTTTGCTTTGATGCATGACGACGTTGGTCGGCCGCAGTTGTTCTTTAAGTGAGATGTCTTTTTGCCGGGAAATTAATCCTTTGAGTCACCTACGAGTAGCTATTGGCATAAAGGTATTCTTTTTTTGTCAGTGACCTTTGTACAACATCTTATAACTAGTGACATAAAAATGTTTTTGTGGTCAATAATCTTGTGTGATGATTATATGTGCGTTGCTATTGATATAGCGAGTTCTTTCTTGTATCAGAACCTTTGACGATATACGGCACAACCGAGAAATGAACCTTGGGAAATTATTCTTATTCTTGTTGATGTTATTGGCCGACCATGATCGCCTTCTTTCTTAGGCGGAGTATCCACACACGGTGTTACTATGGGAAGAGGGTCCCTGGTGATTTATTTGTGCTTTCAACTTTGTTGTCTCGTCATTCCATTGTTGGTGATGTGTCATCAATTGGGCGTGGTCGTGTTTCTTTTAATACCTTATTGTTGGGCAGCCACCACAGTTGTTAAATGCAGCCGGCACCATATGTTGTTCTTAATGTATCAGTTGGATGATCGAGTCGCTGATCGATCCATTTCTTCCTGTCATTGTAGGGATGAGGACGATCATGGTATTGCTCCTATTAGGACTGCTGTGGACATCTACTGCGCTGCTTGTGAGAAGGGGTGCCATTTTCAGAAAAACTAGCAAGGTAATAATCACCCAGTCGAACCGACTGGTAACTCTAGTGAATGATTTGCGACCTTATAAGGAATTAATTAGCACCTACAGAAGAGGGATTGAGCAGTTTGATATATTAAGGAGAAAATTAGTTAGTACCTATGAACAGGTGAGGCACTATATGCAGATATTGGGTCCCTTAGAGGACGAGACGCGCATTTTGAGGCACCGGTGGACCAATCAAAGGAACCATTATCAAAGATTTAGGAACCTGGAACCCTGGCCTAAGAGAGCGGTTATACCAATAATAGGCAAAGCCTTAGATGCATTATTTGGAGTGGTTACAGAAGAGCATCTCGAGTTAATAAGGACTCGAATAGAGCAGTTAGAACGAGGGCAGAAAACGTTAACACAAGTTACCAGGAGGGGTTATCAATACTAAATATCACAAGAGTAGAAGTGCAGGAAAATAGGGAAAGTCTTAATGATATAATCAGTCAATTGGAAATTTTGCATGAAGAATTGTGGAATGTGTCTAGTCGAATTGAGACTGAGTTTTCAAGAGGGGAAGCCTTTTTACAGAGATATTTACAGTTAGTGCATATACTGCGATGATTACAATGCACCGTTGTATGTCAATGGAGATCATGAGTTGTGTGTGTTGGGATTCTTTCAGGGGGATAAGAGAGTGATAAATAGGGTCTGCAAGGTTGAAGTGGCAAGTGAAGGTCTTTTGCTACTGGCTATAAGAGTAGCTGAAGGCACCTGATTGGTATCCACACAACAGAAGATGGAATTGTCTAAGGTATGCTTAGATAATCAAGGTGGGACCACCTTTAACTATGGTAGAACTGGACAGGGGTTGTGAAGCCCAGGGAAAGGGCATAGGGTTACCTGCATATTATCAGGTTGAGGAACGGTATTTATTAAAAGCACCTGAGGTAGAGTGGGTGAATAACCAATTGACTAACCTCACTGACCTCTGAACCCCCTGATCCATCGTTCACCGCCACATACCCGACTTAGGCTATCAAAAGCTATGGGAGGAGTTAGACGAATAGATTTGAGAGAATTGCAGGTCAGATTAAACGGTCTGGAGATTACAGAAGCTAGGGAATAGGTGATGAGCATCTCGAGGCTGATTGCACAGATGGCGGAAGAGAGACTGGTTCGAACCCACCTGTGAAACTGGAAAATGCGGCTGCTGGTGTTAACGAAAATGAAGTGCAACCCCAAGACCTCCCTGATGCTGAAATCCAAAGGAATTGAAGACGACTTGGTCTTCTTTTCTTTTCTCTCCGTTTTACCCAAAATTCTTGCAGGGCGCTGAGCTGAGAACCGTCGAAAGAAAATCCCAATGATACCTTGAATGACCGTCTATTGAGCTGAGAAGTCCTCAGTGAAAGAAAATCTTACAAGATGCTTATAAAGACTTGAACTGTGAAATAAAAGGTGATGGCTTAACTACGTGTGTAGTTTCCAGATTATGTTAAGTCATTGGGGTGAGAATACACAGTTTCAGTGCCAACTTTTTGACAGTTTTTTTTATGACAGGGAATGGAATATATGCCAGCCTTGACTATATATATGGAGTTCGATTTTGATTTCTGGACTATATCAATAATTGTTGATCAAGTCACTTGAGATATTTGAAAGTCTATTCTAGCTAACCTTGTGTAGATAGTGTTGGGCTTAGTGTTAATTGGTAGGGATAAGTTTCTATTTAATGTCGAGTTAATTTGGGAACTATCTTGCTTGTGTGTAGAGTAAATCTGGAGAGCTTTTCTTTTAGAGTTTTGTATAAAATATGGAGGATATTGTAGAGTTTTGAAGGTGTGTTCAATGTATTCAAATTCCGCGTCTAGATGTTCTTAGAACTCTGAAATAAAATTCAATTACAATGTCTGGTTTTACTCCATTGTGGTTGGCCCCAAAACAGTGTGTATATAGTCTCTCCTGATGACCCTATATTATCTGGATATCGAAGTATAATTCCCCACAATTAAAAACAGCCTACAAACTAATTTATGAATGAAATAACTGAAAGCAGCTAAAAAGATAATTATATTCAAACCTACAATCTCTTGAATAAACCCATTTTGTTTCTTCCTTTCCATTTTAAATTCATGTCAGTTTTTTTATTCTGTTATTATCATATATATGTGTGTGTACACACACACAGATACACACACACACACACAAATGAAAAGGAAGAAACAAAATGTTCAAGGATTCGTCTGTTCTATGGGTTTAAGAGATTGTAGGTTTGAATATAATTATCTTTTTAGCTGCTTTCAGTTATTTCATTTATAAATTAGTTTGTAGGCTGTTTTTAATTGTGGGGTATTTTACTTCAGTTTCCATATAATGCAGGGTAATCAGGAGAGAATACACACTGTTTTAGGGCCAACCACAATGGAGTAATTTGAATTAATTGAATTTTGTCTCAGTGTAATCTCCTAAATTAACGAACAGATTATGAATTTTGGAATATATTTTATATTATTAGAGATTTTGCCCATCTGTCCATCAGTTACAATTTTTAAAAATACAATAAATACATTGCAGAATGTCTCATTTTGAAATATTAAACTTTCAGAAACTGAAAATATTGAGAAATATTTCTTACTTTATCTTTATTAAATATTTATAATTAAATCAATTTCTACATTACATTAGTTTTTATTGTCTTAATTTTTCGAGGAAACACCAAATTTTCAGATAAACATTTTTGGATTTTAAACTAAATGATTTCCTTAATTTAATAATCACTGTTTAACAAAAGAAAACAAAAACGATCTTGATTGAAGAGTAGGAGTAGATTTTTTTTTTTTGCATCATTTGAATTACTAAACTACTATTCTCATCTGTTTGAAATTCTGTCCACATTTACAAGTTCAACTACAAGTTTCTCAAGTTCGAAAATATATAGTTGGAGCAGGGCAGTAATTACATTGTTTTTAACAATCAAGATAAGAATAGTAGTCCAAAAGATCTAAATAATACGTTACCAATCCTAATCTTAAATTCTGTTACTTTCATTCTATTGTAAAAACTGCTGTACTGCAGTGTAAACAAGTACACACAGCTTAACAACATCTTATGTTTTATTTAATATATACATAAAAAGATTTTTTATAACATTACTTTTCACACAAAAAAAAAATCATTCAGTTAGTGGCTTTTGACTGTCATTTTGGATGTTTATATAAACTAAAAGTGTCTTATCTGTAAAACATTATAATGGAACACATTTCTATAAGCTATGAGAACCTGTTTGACAAGGTTTTTACATAACCAATAAAAGATTTTAATTTTATGAATGTTTAAGCAGCTTGTAAGAATGTTAAATGTTTCATTTATCAAACATTGTAATTTCTTTATCAGAATCACCAATTAATGGAACATGTTCTCAGAGTATATTAAGAATGTAAAGCAGGCCAACAGAAGTGCATTGTCAGATTTGGTACCCTCAATCACTTAGATAAAAGAAAAAGTTATGTAAAAAAAAAAAAAAAAAAAATTAAAAAGTGAAGTGTGACAGACGAACTGACAACATCTTTTAGAGATTCAACATCTAAACGGGAAAGAGGTTTTGAGTGAATGTGACCTTCTGAAAAGATATGTGAACCAAGTAGGAATTACTTTTCTTATGTTGCTGAATTGTTTTCTTTATGTTTCCATGTTAGACTATTATCTGGTGCAAAATCATGAAGAGTGCATTTTGCAATATGAGGTTTTAGAGAAAATTGTAGTGAAGTAGAAAAAAAATAAATAAAAATAAATATATATAAGCCACAGTTGTTCCTTCCAAAAGGTCGAGCTCTTCAACGTCCAAAAATAATTCATCGTCACAAAAAGAATTCACCGTCACTTCTTCCAACCGTAGTTTCACTTTCTGCGCTCTTCACGCCTGCTTTAAAAAAGTACCGTTTATATGCTGCCCATTTCTCCACTTATGCAAATTGACTATCAACCAGAGCCATCTAGTTTTCCATTTCTCCAAACAGCCAATTTGAAAAGGGGGACAACTCAAACCACACGCCCCCTTGATCTACACGATCATCACATGTCAACCCATCACGTAATCGCTCGACCAACATGGCGGCCGTCTCTCTCGCTGCGATCTCCGCGGAGCCTCTTCGTGAACGTCGCTACTTGGCTCGACGTCGCTGCCTTCCTCTGATGACACCACTACTGGCCGCACATCAAGGATGTGTCGAGGGATGCCGTCGATAGATACATTGTTCGGGGACTGGACACTTGTCACAATGCAGCGAGCATCAGGCGGTTTGATCCACACTTCCTCTCCCACTCGCACAGTCGCTCGCTTCTCGCCTTCCTCCGTGGGTACCTGTGCAGATCGGGGATGCCGCCACTTGTATTTGAAGACTGCCCTCTGCGGCACTGACTCCACTTTTTGCTCTGACTTTGAAGCCATATTATACCAGAAGACAGCTTCTGGCGGCGAAATCTGGCCCCTTTCAGCTGTGATGCCGCTCCACAATTCCATTTCCGCCTGGTCTATATGCAGCCCTGAAATAGCGCCGCACTCCCCACTTATCCAACACATTCTCCATGGCAGCGGAGCAAAAGGCAGTTCCATTGTCCATTAGCACTTCCGTCACTGGACCCCTCTCCAAAAACACCTCTTCCAAGACCTTTGCAATTTCACCTGCATTTTCCGCCTTGATTTCCCTCCAAATGGCTACTCTTCCTGGTCCACAGTCGACCATTGACAGATACGGCCTCTGTCGATAGTGCGTTACGTCTATCGCCAACCTGCTCCAGTTTTCTGCCACCTGAACCTCAGCTTCGTGTCTACTCGGCGCAGGGTCGATTGATTGACACCGGCTGCATCTCTCAACCACTGTCCTAACGGCATCATTTGTGATTCTGGGGTCCACCTTTCTGGCCAAGAACAAGGTTCTATCCACTCCAAAATGGTGCATGTCATGCAAATCCTTCAGAGTGTCTTCATTCAAACAACATATTGCAACAGCCGCCTCATTCAGCGCCTTTAGCCAGGACTTCTGCACCCTTGTCATCACATCTGCCCTGTTCTTCGCTGAAGGAACGATAGTGACCCTAAGTTGAAGATCAAATTCCTTAATCAGCTCCCTTAACATCATCAATCGACACTTTACTAGCATCTCTTCACCCTCCTTTCTCCTGTAACTTCGGACTGGATCGAAGAGAACACAGTGGCTGAGTCGGTCCTCACCTCAACATTCTGTAGCCCCCATTTCAAGGCTAAGTTGATACCCTTCATAACCGCATCCAGTTCCGCCACATTTATGTGAGCTACGTCGTCCTTCTTCCGCAACCAAGCAGAATCTTCTGCAGTAACACCACCTATCTCCAAGGTGACCCCCACTGCTATACAGCTCGCATCACACCACACAACACCTTCAGCACTGTTGGGTACATGCCAAACACCTCTTACTGGATCCTCCCTCTTCACCTCTTGAATAATCTCTCTCATAATGTCCACAGTCTCTTTATCAACTCCATCCTCCCACTTCGCTCAACTAGCTAGCCTTTTGATATAACTACATGCAGTCCGTAGCCATCCTGCAATAGGGTAATGGCCCACCAGTCTTCCGCATATTGAGATGAGTTCTCGCCTGCTCAATTTTTCCGACACCTCCGGGATCTCATTTCCCCTCCGGAACACTAACCGTCCTATCTGGTCCTTTCTTAGTTGGAGCCCTAACACAGCTCCTTCCTCCAACGATTCCGGGCGTTTTGCAATTAGCCCAAAGCTGTTGAGGTGTTTTACTACGTCCTCCGCAGTTGTTACCGTCTCATCCACCAAAATATCATCAATGTAGGAACTGGTGGCTCTTCTGACTGCGTCCTCCTTGTTTAGCACCGTTTTGAGGATCGCTGCCATGATTTTTGGTGCAGAATTCAGGCCAAAACCCAACCTAGTCAGGCAGTACGTTCGGCCCTTGTATCTGACCAGCTGGTATTTCCAGAATTCCTGTGAAATGTGGATCTGTAGGTATGCAGATTTTAAATCCACAAACGTCGCAGCCTTTTGAATCTGCCTCCACTCTCGCATGGTCTCTCCGCACACGTCCATCACATCGCCTCCCGTGTGACACGCAACGTGTACATTCAGCTCCCTGAAGTCGAGTACTGGCCGAACTTTTTGTTTCATGGGCTGAACAACCGCCATTAACGGCAGCACACCTTCCACCTTCTCCGTCCATGGTCTTAAAATCCCCTCTGAGATCCATCGGTCCACCTCCTTCTCAAATTCAACTCTTGTGCCTCCTCGCAACGTATGCTCGTAGCATTCCACTCTGTTGTTCAGTATGGGAGGTTCTCCCTTCCATGCCCACTTGACTGTCCATTTCTCACCATCAAAGTGTGCAGAGAAATCTTGGTCCTCTATCGTGCAACTTTTGTCTACCCCGGCCGTTCCTGTGACACCTTTTTCGAATTGCACACCTGCAGCCCCTTGATGTCCTCCAAATCTAACGGAGTTCCTACGTACCGTAACGCCCCCTAGTCGAGCAATTGCATCCATCCCTAGCACCACATCGACACCCGTGACAATTTTGTTAATAACAATTGCCTGGATTGTTAGTGACATCCAACGTACCATCAACCGAACGATACTTGTGCCATTGCACTTCACCTCTCTGCCGTCAACTGCCGTAATGCTGCTGGTTCCCTTGCATGTGTCAACCATGTCTTTGGTGATAATTGTTGAAGAACAGCCCGTGTCGACAAGGGCTTTTGCACTTCGTCCATTTAGGGTCACCTCTACTTGTGGTGACATACCCTGAAGCGCCTTCATTGAATAAGTGGGGTAGCCACTGGCGCAGTGGTTTCCCTGGGGACAGAATCTGCTGATGTGGCCGACTTCCCCACAGCGGTAACACGCGACTTCTGGCTTTGGCTCCCTGCACTCCCTCGCCATATGGGGGCCTTGGCATCGGTAGCATCTGCCAGAGAACCTGAATCTCTGCCACAGTCCTCTCTGCTTTTCGTCCTTCACAATCTCCTGCTGCAGTTTGCTTCGTTGAGCGACAGCTACGTTTCCCTGCTCACTCTCTTTTTTCCTGGCCAGCACCCTAGCCTGTGTAATCAACTCCGCCACCTCCATAGTATTCACACTGGGCAATTGCTGCAGAGCTATAGAAATATGGTCCGGGAAGCCATTGATAAATGCCATCTTAACCATCTGTCGACGGCCTCCTCCATTGAATCCTGCTAGTCCCGTCAACCTCTTGATATTGTTGGCGTAAACATCGACAGGCTCTCCGGTCCACACCATACGGCTTAGTTTGCCATATGCCACAAACGGTCCTTCGGTAAATGCTTCCTTCAACTTTTCCTCAATGGCGTCAACAGACAGTCGATCCTTCTCCCGCATCTCCAGATATAGGGCCGGAGCATCACCATCAAGATACAGCAGTATCAAGCTGGCTACATCCGCGATGTCCCGCAACTTAGCGACAAGTTTAACCTTGGTCAGTCAGGTTACAATATCTCCCTCTTCAGAGAACGTCTTAAGCATTTCACTGCTGATCCTCTTTGCTTCCATAGTTCCCGCCGAAATAGCTTGCAGTGAAGATAAATAAAAATAAATATATATAAGCCACAGTTGTTCCTTCCAAAAGGTCGAGCTCTTCAACGTCCAAAAATAATTCACTGTCACAAAAAGAATTCACCGTCACTTCCTCCAACCGTCGTTTCACTCTCTGCGCTCTTCACGCCTGCTTTAAAAAAGTACCGTTTATATGCTGCCCATTTCTCCACTTATGCAAATTGACTATCAACCAGAGCCATCTAGTTTTCCATTTCTCCAAACAGCCAATTTGCAAAGGGGGACAACTCAAACCACAAAAATAATCTACGATTTCAATATATCATACTTATATCAGTTGTATATAAAAATGTAAAATATATGACACTGATATTTAGAGTTTTTTTCAAGGATACTGTCACATCAATAAATATAGATTATAGAAGAAATCTGGGTGTAAAAAAGAGAATGTAAGTATTACATTGTATTTATATTTAATGGATGATATTTCAAGTAGGGCACCTGTTGACTAATGTCGCAAATGAATAGTTATGACACTTGTCAGAGTCGTACTGAACAATGGTATCAGACTCAACAGAATACTCTTATGTGTCATGTAGCCATGGCAAGATACAATGTTTTGGGTTTTTGAAACAAAGATAAAGAATTCTGGCTTTAAGGAATATGGATGTTTTATTATGAAAGATGTTTATATAATTCACATGTACATGGATTTCTACATGTACAAAAAAGACACATGACCCAGGGTCATTCTTAAAGATTTGTTTGTATTAAAAAATAAAAACGTGTCTAATTTTAACTAAGTGTTTTGTGTTTTAAAATACAGCTAAATAACATACAGTTAAATAACATACTGTTAAAAATAGTTAAATACTATACTGTTAAAAGTAGTTTAATAAACTGTTAAAAACGTTTAAATTTTTTCTAAACAGAATTTTTTTTGTACGTTTTCTCAGTGTCCACATATTTTATCATAAAATTAACAATTGAAACCAAATACAAAGAAAAATATAGAAATATCACAGTTAATAAAGATAAGTCCGTTCAAAGATTAAATAAGTGCATGAGATGCATTCTTGTTTTGCATGCGAATCAAGTGGACATGTGTGTGAAACATTGGAAAAAGTTTGATTTACATGCTTTAGGAGTGTGACAACAAAAAATTGGAAACACATAGACTGTGTAGGCTACAAATAACTGCTGAGTCTAAGGAGTTCCATGTAGCAGATAGAAAAGGTGAAAAAGATGAAGAATATGTTGCATTTCTGGTTTTAAAGATTTTAGTGTTCCCTTGTGTTTGCAAAAGAGGTACAGAATAAAAAAAAGTTCTATATTGGGGATCATTCAATCAGCTTGGAAAAAAAAAGGAGGGAGTCAACTGACCCCCCCCCCCCAACTATTAGATTTTGTCAAATTCAATAATTGAAAAAGAATACAAAGAAACTAACACTTTGTTATAAATTCTAAGTAAAAGAAGTTCTTTTTTATACAAAGACAGTAAGAAAGATAATTAAAAATAATGAAATTCTTAACTTTGACGAAACTACTTCCGGAATATAATAACCAAAAATGCGAATAGTAATGTACATACAAATTATCCTAAAAATGATCTTGCAGTTTAAATACCAAACATACTATAAAATTAGTGAAAATAAAAATATTCTTCCAAAATCTAGAACAAAATAAATACATTTTCAAATCTAGTTATATGCAGATAACAAAAGCATCAATAGCAGAACCAAGCTACAAAAGTTTCAAGTCTATGTAGATTTTTGTCCACATGGCGTAAGCATTAAAAACGTTGATTAACAATCAGTTCTAAGTGACACTCTTCTGGAGGTTGAATGTTCATTCTTTACTACAAGTGATAATAAAATTACATAAATTAACACTTCTACTTGGTTTTAGCTGATGAAATCAGATCTTTTTGCACATTAGCAGTCAAAAATACGAGGCTCATGACCCAAATTGATCCCAACCTTAAATTAACCACTCATAAATATTCTTCTCATTTAATTAAAGGAAACCAATCAAAATGCAATCTGATTAGAATTTAAGAAACAATGTGATTAAATTTAAGATTTCCTTATTCAACAGAATATTATTCTTGAATATAAGAAAAAGTGTGTGATTAGTTTGAAGCTTGATTTCTAATCTATATTAAATTTCAATAACCAATAAAATTGCATTTCCACTGCTGACCTTCTTCAGTAAGCCAATAAAAACAATGTCAAAAATAGTTAAAGTTTGAGTTAATTTAGGGAAAAAAAATCCCAGAATCCCACATGTTAAATTCTCAAAGTAAAAAAGAGTCAAACAATGTGCATCCAGATTCCAAAACTCAACATAAAGATGCACCTAAAGAAGATTAGAGGCCACATCAGTTGAAATTTTATGAATATAACATCCAAAAATGAGAACAGTAATCCAAATGATCATTCGTGGTTCTAAAAATTTTCAAGCAAAACTTCATTTATTTGAAAATAAAAGAAAAAAACTTTTCTACACTAAATTGACAAAGAATACAAAAGAACTTATTTGTTGATCCAAAATTTTTTTGAAAATGAATATAGTTAAAAAAATAACAATTACAATGCTAATTATTTGTTTAAAATGTCAATCATCATATAGTTTTAATTAGTAATTTCAGAAAAATGTGCTCTGCAAATGTCTCAAATATTACAGATCAAGTGGTTTAATTGTCATCAGATTCTAAAAATTGAATTTTAAAAAAGATAAATGACAATCTATGAATCTTAGACTTGTTAATATATTTGTTTTTTCATTTCATATTCTTATCAATGGAATATCACACCATCTTATGTATTGCATCAACAAGAGAAATTGGCATCGATGTGTTGGAGAAATGCCAATCAGATAAGCATGTATGTGTGTCCTTGTGATAGAATAATAACGCTATTGGTACACAAAATAATTTCATATTTAATCAAGACGAAGGATCACCAACAAAGGTTAGTTACCATAATTCGATTGGCAATGAGATAGTGAATCACTTGTATGTTCAATTTTAAACAGTTTGTAGTTCAATTTTAAACAGTTTGTAAATTGTCTTGCCATAATGTCAAATGTCTGTCCTTTCATTTACACTCCATCAAAAACAGCTGTTACTAAAGCTAAAAGAAAAACAGAGTAATGCATGATTCGAAAGATTTTCTTTCATCATTACTGACATTTATACACTACGTTTAACAGGCATACACATATAACGTTAGTCTGCAACCCAATGCTTTGGCTCCAGATAGCAATTTCTTGGGGAGCTTACAATTTAATAGCAGCAATCAATTGCATTGCGAGCATGTCAGCTTGTATGTGTGCGTGAGGCATGATACTCTTATTTTGTTTTTAAGTTTCTGTTAACTTCTATAATCAGTTGAATTTAGCACTAAAATCTGTTTGCCCTATTAGTAAGATGCACACAAAGTTTTGCTGCTTGAGAAATTCACAACTGATGCTGTAATCTTTACTCACTGTTACTTTGAAAGCATCCATGTGAGTAAACAGGTCAAAACCTAGAATTTTCTGTCAAGCCACCAGAATGTCGACTTTAACAGAAACGCTGAAACAAAGTCTACCATAAAACAGTAAAAAATTATCTTGACGTTGGCAATAATCTCGCCGTCGGTAGCCGTTGACAATAATCTCGCCATCGGTAGCCGTTGACAATAATCTCGCCGTCGGTAGCCGTTGACAATAATCTCGCCGTTGGTAGCCGTTGACAATAATCTCGCCGTTGGTAGCCGTTGACAATAATCTCACCATCGGTAGCCATTGGCAATAATCTCACCATCGGTAACTGTTGGCAATAATCTCACCATCGTTAGCTGTTGGCAATAATCTTGTGGTGTCGTATTTCTGATATTTTTATTAAATATAAACTAAAAATAAAAATGTATCTATATATAAATGATAATAAACTTTAAAGAATAAAAAAAAAAAAATAGAATAATTAACCTTTTTTCTGATTGGTCTAAAACTTTTGGTTATTTGAAGCCGCCATAAAAAAAGAAATAAAAGAACTGCCATCTGTTAGCATAGCTAGAAAGCAATCATTCGTTTTGGAAATTAGAAGAGCATCATCACCAATTCTACTAGAAAAGAGAAGCAACAAGGAATTAAAAGTTGCCGTCATTGATATCTACAAGAAAACCAAACCTGAATTATTCGCCAAGTTAATGAGCGAAACAAAAATAACCGGTAGACCCTCACACTATCTACGAGAATTAATGACAACTGCTACTAAAGTCGGTGTAGGTGATGATTTAGTGAAGCATAGGTTCATACAAGCCCTGCCACCCACAATCTCGCCCGTAATCGCTGCTCAAAAGGACCTCAATTTGGAACAACTAGGTAATCTGACCGATCAATTAATGCCGATACTGCAAAAAGAGGCTAACCAAATAAACTTTGATAATCAGCAAAGTAGTCCCAAGACATTTGCAAATCAAACTAGGAACTCTAACCAAATCCCCTTAGGCCTACGACTATTCGGAGCTAATCAGAAACCGAAAGTATGCCGCGGTCATACTTCAGCAGCAATTCACACTCATGATGTAAGTGGCCTAACAAACGCAATTGTCAAATATAACCAAGTTCTAGGTCATCATCACCAGCTCCTGTATCTAGGCCTAATTCGGAAAACTAATACGGTGGATTGCTTTTGCAACCTCCGGTCCGCCTTTGGTAGAAGTAGAAGCAAAAGTCGGTTGCACAAAAATTAATTTTATCATCGATACTGACGCAACAATATCGATACTGCCACGAGATTATGCTGGAGGTCTCTTAATAAATCCAACTCCTGTAAGACTAACCACAGCTAATGGACAAAACATTGAAGTATTTGGTGAAGCTTTAGTCGAAATCTACGCTTTACGCCGCACATATTCTTGGACTTTTGTCATTGCCAATATTGTAAATCCTCTTCTCGGCTTAGACTTCTTATTACATTTCGGAATACTAATTAATTGTAAAAATAAATTAATAATTGATTCAAACACCAAGTTTGCTCAACAAGTATCCATTATCAACCAAGTTAATCAGAAAGTATATATTAATAATATTAAAGATCAACACGCCGAAATCCAATCCCTACTGAAAGAATTCAATTCTCTAATTCTACCAAGAGCAAAAGATGATGTCAATGACAACTCCAAAGTGAAGAATCACATAGACACAGGAGACAACAAGCCAACCTTTTGTAAAGTTCGTCAACTGTCTAAAGAAAAATTGATGCTACTAAAAAGGAATTCACAATTTTATTACAAGCAGGAATTATTAGACAATCTACCTCACCATGGGCATCACCACTCCATATGGTATGAAAGAACACCTGGTGAATGGAGAGCTTGTGGTGATTATAGATTCCTTAATGCAATCACAAAATCCGATCGGTATCCTGTCCTACATATACAAAGTATTTCTTCTACGCTGGAAAAGAAGGTGTTTTCAAAACTGGACTTATTGAAAGCATACCATCAGATAAATAAGGATGGTATACAGAAAACTTCAGTCGTAACTCTCTTTGGTGCATATGAGTATTTATATATGCCCTTCGGACCTCGAAACATTGGAGCTACCTTTCAACGCTTCATGGACAATATATTTATGAATGTGGAGTGTGTATTTATTTATATCGACAATTTGTTGATAATGTCCGAATCAGAAACATCTCATATAGAAGATTTAAAATGTGTTTTCCAAATTCTCAAAGAGAATAATCTAAAATTATCCCTTAATAAATGTGAATAAATGTGAAGGACTGAAACCTATGGAAGAAAAAATAGAAATTAATAAGTCCCCTGAACCTAATGAATCAGCATCGTTGCGAAGATTTCTCGGAATGATAAATTTTTATAGAAAATTAATTCCGAAATCTGTTGATATAGTGTTACCACTTAGTGAATTTAATAATTTACATCCTAAAGACAAATCATTTAAATTTAGTGAAGCTGAAAGAAAATCTTTTATTGAAATTAAAGAAATTTAAGCTAATATGACTTCCCTTCCTCATGCGATCTCCAGTGTTACCAATTATTATTTAGTGACTGACAACTCTAATTTTGCTGTTGGTGCTGGTTTGCATCAGATTGTAAAAGAGGAACCTATTCCTATAGGTTTCTTCTCTAAGAAATTGAATGACAGTCAAAGTTTTCTACGTTTGATTGTGAATTATTAGCCGCTTATCTGGCCGTACTTCATTTCAAGTCACAAATTGAAGGCAAACAGGTATATTTATTCACAGATCACAAACCTTTGGTGTCAGCCTATAAGAAATCAATGCCCATGAAATCTGACAAACAACGTTATTTGTCTGTAATTACAGAATATGTGTCTGATATTAGGAACGATACGAGGAAGTGAAAATATCGTTGCTGACTGCTTCAAGCAGCTGATGATGAAATTAAAGATTATTCTGATAAACTTAAGTCCTACAAATTTTCTCCAGATTCAGAACTCTTATGTGACGTTTCAACGCCGTGCCTTGTCCTTTCGTATTCAAGTCATCAAGGAGAGCTATCTTTGATCAATTTCATGCTCTATCACATCCAGGAACAAAAGCATCATTGAAATTGATCAAATCAAGATTTTATTGGCCTGGAATGGATAAGATAAGACAATATTGCAAGGAATGTCTCCAACTGTCAGAAATCCAAAGTTACGAGACATACAAGATCTCCAGTTGAGCCATTCATTCTACCTTCGAGTCGATTTGAAACGGTGCATCTTGACATAGTGGGTCCTCTTAATCCAGTAACTCCTATAAATTCTACATTTCCATCATCTGCCAGATATATTCTTACATGTATCGATAGGGCTACACGCTGGGTTGAGGCCACACCCATGTTTGACATTACAGCATCAACAGTTGCCATATCCTTTCTAAATATTTGGGTCTCTAGATTTGGAGTGCCTCTCTATTAACTGATAGAGGAGCACAGTTCGAAATGAACTTTTTAATCAACTCTCTAAACTTTTAGGATTCCATCATTTGTGTACAGCGAGTTACCACCCTCAATCAAACGGTATAATCGAGCGTGTATACCATACATTAAAGTCGGCTATTGTTGCTTGAAAACAAAACTGGATTGATGCATTACCTATTATTCTGCTAAGTATGAAAAATATGCAAAATGAGGATAATTATTCACCATCTGTAGCAGTAACTGGAAAATCTTGTACCAAGACCAATGATTGATGATGAATCTTCAGAAGTTTCTTATCCAAAAATTAAGATTTTAGCAGAAGAAATGCAGAAGTTAGACATCAAACTACTATCTGAAGGCCGAATTCACTCTTCCCCTAAGTCATATATCCCAGCTGATCTAAGAACCTGTACTCATGTGTGGATACGAGTCGACCGAGTTCGTCGTCCACTCAAAGCTCCTTATGCGGGTCCTTATAAAGTTCTTCAAAGATATCCAAAATACTTTACTATAAAATCAAATTCTGGTAAGAGTGATACAGTTTCAGTGGATCGTCTGAAGCCAGTATATATTAAGTTTTTTGAAAATAGACATACAGAATCAAAGAAATCTGCAAAAGTTTCTGATGAATCAAATGTCACTGAACAGAAAATTCCATCTACTGAGAATTCTACAGAAGAATCGATTGAAAATGATTCCAACGATTTATCTAGTACGCATACAGAAGAAGCTGACCAACAAGAATCAGTAGATTTTCCCCAAGATTCAAAAACTACAACGAAAAGATCAGGCAGAAGAGTAGTTTTCTCCAGAAACAACTACTTCCATTATTTCTAACAATATAATATCTCCGATACTGAGATGGGAAGTATTGTGGCGTCGTATTTCTGATATTTTTTATTAAACATAAACTAAAACATAAAAATGTATCTATATATAAATGATAATAAACTTTAAAGAATAAAAAAAAAAAAATAGAATAATTAACCTTTTTTCTGATTGGTCTAAAACTTTTGGTTATTTGAAGCCGCCATAAAAAAAGAAATAAAAGAACTGCCATCTGCTAGCATAGCTAGAAAGCAATCGTTCGTTTTGGAAATTAGAAGAGCATCGTCACTGATCCTGGTGAATTTGAAGAAAGAATCTGATCAACTTTAATCATCCTTCTAGTATAAGGGAGTACCTGAACAGATAAAAACCAAGTGTATTAAGTTTTGTAGGCCTATCTAATCCCTTGAAAGTATTCACAAAACCTACAATTTTATCATCAGTAGTCGTTGGCAATAATCTCACCATTGATAGTACTTATAGACAGTTATAGAACTGATATACACTTCTGCTTGCTATTGACTATCGAAAAAGTCAACAAGCGCAGCACATTTTCATTAATTTAAATTATAATAACAAAGTTTATGTTTACTCAAGAGACTCGCATTGATGTCTTTTCCTTTATTGCATTTCCTGGACAATTTTGAATAATAAGGGCTATACTTTCAGCTACAAGGCCCATGCCTTGAGATACGAGGCCCATGCCTTGAGATACGTGGCCTGTTTTGAGGCCAAATTCACTCTTGCCCTAAGTCATATAAGCCTCAAAATGTAGGCCACCTCTCTCAAGACATGGGCCTCGTATCTCAAGACATGGGGCACGTCTTTTAGAAATGAAAATAGAACAAAATTGTTGTGTCTTTGACATTGTTTCTTATTCCAGCATATTTCCAGCATAGGCTGCAAATACCCAACTTATCAGATGCAGTGGTGAACTTGCTTTATTTAAAATTGATCTCTTCCCCTAAGTCATATATCCCAGCTGATCTAAGAACCTGTACTCATGGGTGGATATGAGTCGACCGAATTCGTCGTCCACTCATATCAAATTTTGATATCGCTTTAAATCAAAGTTTTTATCCTTTATATTTGAAAAAGCAAAAATAACTAAATTACTATTCGTAATGCTTGCACTAAAACAGAATCTGAAAATTAGATAAAAATGTCCTCGATTTTTTCTTGTAAAAATATTTTGCTCTTTTTCAATGTCCACCAGACAAGAAAAAAAAAAGCATATATATTCTTTACATTTTCACATCTATATATATATAAAAGCGAAAATGTATGTATGTATGTATGTACGCTTTTCCTCGATGTCCACAAAAGGCTTCTTTCAGAGAAGCGCTCACTCGGTTCACAACTTCTTAAAACTTTTTATATCATCTATAAATTGTAATATCTCACACTTAACCACGGAGCTCGCCTGTCTATTTAATTTTATTGACTTTCAAACGTTAATTATTCGACATTTCTCGCATCGGCACGCGTTACATTCGGTTTTCGGTATAAACAAAAAGTGAAACTCGACTAATCACTGGCCGAAAGCCAGTGGTCTCTAGAGAGCTAAGTAACGTTTGGTCAATGTCGACTTCATCATATCAGACGGTAGCTTTCATTTCGAGACGAGACGCTCCCCCTAATAAACAGGGAGCGGGTTTTTAAAACAAACAAACCGATTTATTGACCTCATTAAAAACTGTCCCGCACAAAATGCTAACTGCTGAATACCTATCGCCGTCACGTCAATCAAAAACGCGCACCTGTTTTTTTTTCACACTTTATTTTCCAACTGCGCGTCGTCAAGGCTTTTTTTTTTCACGGGCACCTGGTTTTTTTCACATTTCAGGGTTTTTTAACACACCTACAAACACCCGGGCAACGCTGGGTACCCCTCGCTAATCTATATATATAAAAGCGAAAATGTATGTATGTATGTATATATGTTTGTGTGTCTGCTAAAAACTTTTGACTGACGGAACAAAAATTCACAAATTTAGTATCATATTAAAGCCCCACCCTCCGGACGACAAATATCGAAAAATTAGCCCAAAAGGATCATAAGAAGTGCGTCAACTGATCGATTTTCTGCAGGGAAGGGTCCCCAAAAAAGTGACATTTTAATGTTAAACATTACATATTTTTAAATCGATTTATAACTGCCCCAAAAAATACGGGCACCAACTCTTCTACATAAAGTATACACGGGGGTCGTTTATTTTGGGTCAACTTGTATTTAAAACCCGCTGAGTCATGTCACGTGATCTTGACGTCAGCAAGCTCTAATGGCAGTCTGAATTTAAAAAATATGTTATCGGTAGAAAAAAATTTAACCCTTACACAAGCTAAACTATGAACTTCTACACTATGGCAATGTTACCAAAGTTATTAGCACATTCAAAATAGTTAGATACGATAGTTAAACAAAAAATAACAAGCCAAAAATGTGAAGTAAAAAAAAAAAAAATGCTTACAAAATATATTAACGATCGAAGTTTTTACAACAAAAAAACAGCCAGACGCCATTTTCTTTTTTAGAGAGAGAGACACACATACACAAACAGAGAGAGAGAGAGAGAAAGAGAGAGAGAGACAGATGTCTAGACAGGAAACGAAATACATAATTTAATAAAAAATAAAATACTGTTACGTCATCTTGTAACACTCCCGCGATGACCTCATTTAGTGGCTATCTGTCAATCAAACCTCTTTCACTTACTTTATAACCCTTATTTTAACACTATAATCAATTCCTCTTACTCTTGGCCTAGACAGTTAAGTGGTTGGAGTTAGTTTCACCTCTGCGTTCCCGGGTTCAATCCAGCCTCACGACCAAAACTACTTTTTTCTTTTACATCTTTAGACACGCGGGCAACGTTTCTTTATTTTTTACCCCCCCCCTAGACACACAGCGTTTTTTTTTTTTCGCTGTCTTTTTTTTTTTTTTTTTGGATTTGGTTTTTCCGATTTTTTTAACATCGTTTTAGGGTTATGACTTATCCGCCCCCCCCCCATACACACACCTAAAAACACCCGGGCAACGCCGGGTACCCCCCGCTAGTTAAATAATAAAAGTTCTATTTCAAACATAAGCATGCCAGAACAATTGCATATACGTAGTCTAAACCACAAGTTTGTGCATAGATATGTAAAGTCTTTGTTATTTAAATGCGTTTAACCATTGCAAGTTGCATCAATGGTGCGTGCATTCCTTTTGCACATAATTGTTTAGAACAAAGATAAAATTAATATTTTTAATGGTTATTCATAGTAAAAACAACTGTTGCACTTGTAATTAAGTGATAAGAAACAAATTACAAGTATAGGAGCATCAATTCGTTCCTGCACATGATTAGATATAAATAAGAATAACAAATAAAAATGTTATCATGATAGAAATTTCGCTCGTCATCATATTTTTAAACAAAATATGATGACGAGCAAAATTTATGTTTGTTTTATATGCTAACAGCATTTAGAAATTGACTTTCAAAGTAAACTATCTCTGACCAAGTGTTTTTTCTCTTAAATACATCCTTAACAATTTCTATGTTTTTCCTTAGTCTCCCTCTATCAACTGACTACTATTTCAGTGATTCCTACTAACCAAGAATTCTCGTCAATTCTTTTATCATGGCTATAACAACAGTCTTATTTTGCACTCATCTCCATATGCTATACAAATTTAATTTTCCTCTGAAGTTGTCAGATCCAAGCTGATTGACATTACACATCCATCGTATCATTCTCATATCATTTCTCTTCATGCAACGAATATCCTCAACCCTCACTGGCCAGGTTTTACTTCCATACTTGTTGTTGAAATAATTCTAGAAAAATTATCAAAGTTTGTTAATAATATTCAATTCTTAAAAGCAAAAACGTTTGAAACTTGATTAGTAGATTACATGATTGGATGCAACTGAACAGTTTTTTATCATCCAAAAATAATCCACAAAATTTGATTCTTCAATATAAACATAACTTAGATTCTGAAGTATCAGGTTGTTGCATAAGTTCCTGCTGTTTCATTAAAAAATTTTCTTCTAAAACATGTTTTTATATTTGGCAAAGTGTTATATAGTAGAAAGCATGTATTTTGTTCTACAAGATAATGGTCATCGTTTTTTGCTCATAATTTTTTCTTGTTTTTCAGAACTGTCAAAATGGATTGCCAAGTAAGTAAAAATCACATTTTCAACACCTCCTTTTCGCCTTTAATGGAGGTAAAAAAGTGAGTGAAATGACGAAGGATATTTGTTCCGTATATGGAGAAGACGCTAATGCTGAGAGAACTGTTAATTTATTGCGGACTATTATCCTAATCTTTTTTTAGTTGATGTTTCACAACATTTTGGCCAACTATTCCTTACTCAGGTGGTAACCGCGACAGGATAGGAACTCCGAATCTCTAACTGCATCCTCAGCAATTACTGCCTTCTGTAGTTGTTGTCGTCTCACCATGTTTTTGGCCAAGTAAACCTTTGGCTGGCTTTGGTTAGGATTGAAACCGCTATCTTCAGACAATGCTCGTCTGGAACCATAGAGATTCAATGTCTCTATCCACTGTGCTATAGGACCCGAAGGACGATCAACGTTGGAGTTTTTGATCTTATAAATCCTCGTTTATATCTGATCTTCCATGGTCGGGTCCATACCGAACGGTATATATATTATTTAATTCAAATTCATTATTGTGATGAGTATTATTTATTAGTTTATTTATCGAGAGAACTGTTCGAGATTCGTTTACCAGATTCAAACACGGTAATTTTGGCCTCAATGATGCTCCTCGTTCAAGAAGACCAATCAAAATAGACAAAGACCAATTCAGGATTCTTTTGAAAGAAGCTGGCGATCAGACATGTAGAGAAGTGGGTGAAAAGATGAAGATTCATTTTGCAAGAATTTCACACCACCTTCAGTCGATGAGATTTACACAAACATTTGGAGCTTGGGTCCCACACAAATTTACTTTTACTGTTAAAATTCTTTGATTTAAAAAAAAGAAAACAAAAAAAAAAAAAAGGCAGGAACTTATGCAGCAACCTAATATAACAGATGGATTGAGCCTTGAGAGATGTATGGACACCTTTAAAAATGCTATTTCAAATTTAAGTGTAACCAACCAATAAAAATAAGTTGGTTTAATTCAAAGACTTCCCCACTGTTGTGCTTGAATCAAATTGTAATATCTGTCCTGTCCTCAGTACGAGAAAGAGAAATCCTTTTCCACTAAGGTAATTTTTATTTTTGTTAAATTCAATACTCCTTTTTGGGGAGATGAAAAGTCGCACATAAAAAATTATCTAATTTTACTAATGTGGCATGGGGAGTCAAGCAAATAGGTACACATTAAGAACCTATATATAAGAAAACAATTAAAGATTGTAAAAATATGTTTTACATTAATTTATTGTTCGACAGGATACTAAAAAAAGGTATATTGAAATTTCTTAATCAATTGCCATCCAGACATAAGGGGCTACTGTGAATTAGGGACCAGATTTATAGGGGCATACTAAGCAGAGAGTTAAGCAGTTAGATGTCTGGTCACATTACATTTCAATTTCTACAAGTTAATACAGTCAGGGAGAGAGAAGTAATTCCCAAGGCTAGCAATTTTAGGGAAGAAACTATTGAACTTTCTGGCTTCTGGAGAACTCTAGAATGATTTTGTTGCTTGTTGAGGGGTACCGGTGTTGTGAGTTCATCAGAATACACTCCATTGAAGTACTTGTAAAACAAGCATAAGGATACACTATTGCAGCGGTGACACAAGGGTTTATCTAATAAAGACTAGTGATTGATGCTTTAATTCAGATATGTGATAACAATATTCCATGCATGGGTAAATGGTGGCTTTGTAGAGGTACAGGATACTGGCAGATGTGAGAAGTTTTCTAGTACAGTAGAGGGAGCTCACCTTCCTTGGTAATGTCCACTATGTATTTTTTCTAATCTATGCTGCCTGTAAATACGAGACAAGGGGTTTCAATGATGATGAAGGTAAGATGCTATTACTAGCCATGGCAATCAGTGGTTGAAAACGTTTCTTGCAATTGTTAAAGGAAAAGAGTATTGTCTTAATAACATTGAACGATACCATTTACATTCCCTACAGACGGTCCTTTGCTAATGATTCAGACATTGCAGTCATTCTGTCCAACTGAGTATGGCGTCATCAGCAAATCTACTCATCTTGGCCGTAATTTCATCAGCGAGGTAATTTATGAAGGTCAGAACTAATAAAAGTCTAAGGTTCATCCGCATTTATGTCATGTTTGCATGTTTGGCCATCAAAGACAATCTGGATTTTTCTTTTAACAATATTATTAGAGTTTATCCAAATATTTCTTTCTTGGTTTCTCAAATTGTTGATAAATAATATTTAGAGTTAACAATTTATTCAGCACACAACTATTAGAAGTTAGAACTTCAAACAACTCAAAATGGCAAGCAAAAAAAAATTGTAACAAATAAATTTATGAGTGCTTTAAAATATTTACCGACTCGGATCGAAAATTACTACATTAAAAAATGTAAACAATGCATTTCTATATGCATCTTTAAAAAACCTTAGTTCCGGTTTACTGCGTTTCGTATGCTTTCGTTTTTTTTCTTTCAAGTTCCCATTTTTCCCATTACATTGCGATTGTAAACATCGTTACGATATAACTCAAAGCAAAATGAATTTCAATACCGATGCTATTTTTAACACCAACAAGGTGTTTTCTTTTTTGTAATATTTACTTCAATATCTTATGACTACTAATTATGTTTAAATTATACCAAGACAACTATTATTTATCTCTTATTGGATTTTTACATTGCATTTATTTAACTTCAAAACTGAACTGAATTACTAAGCTCTCCGTCAGTTTCTTCCCTTGGGCAAATTAAGTTTTGTCCTTAATCTTCAAATTCCTATTTCAGTCACCTAAATTACTTAGTGTGAAAGGAGCTTAGGAATTTCTGCATAGAATGATATGCCGGTACATTATTACATTACGGCAAAATCATCGTTCACATTCAACATGTCAACTTCTATAGGTTTCCGGGTAGGCTGACACGGTTACGGGTTGTTTATTCAGAAAGCCGTTCTTAACATGGGGAGGTTTGGGGTGTCTATTCCGAGACCCATTTAATTGGAAATTTTTCCATTTAATTAATCAGAACGGGCAAGTTTTCCATGGAACATTTTTGGTTATTAAAAACAGAAAATCATATCACATATTCATCAGGGTTTAAACTGGGTGAGCGACATTTGAAAACCGAAACAAAACCAAAACATTTACTGTATAAAAATTTATCAAAATATAATTGGACAAACATTTAGTTAAAAAATTGCATAAAAAAATTATAATTTTAATACAACAACAACTTAATGCAAGCAATATTGGATTTTTATAAAATAGTTTTTTTTTTAACTTTGCAAGGTCAACAACAAATAAACTCAAATGATTGTTTTTTTTTTTCTTCTTTTTATAACAGGGAAGTGGGTTGTTTTTTATTTATTTATTTATTTTCGGTTTTAACTGCAATCGTTTTCCAGTTAATATTTTTTGTTATTTATTTCATGCTTCGACCACAACCTTTTTTTTTTTTTTCACGTGTACAAACACTTTTCTTCCCTTTGGGGAAATTAAGTTTTGTCCTTAATCTTTCAATTCCTATTTCAGTCACCTAAATTACTTAGTGTGACAGGAGTTAAGAAATTTTTTGCCAAACCTAAATATTATTTATTACACATGTCAACTTCAATAGGTTTTCGGGTATGTTGACAAGATTAGGGGTGTCTATTCTGAAACCCGTTTTTAACATGGGAAGGTTTGTGATGTCTATTACGAGACACGAAAAATGACATGACATATTCATCATGGTTTAAACTGGGCGAGCACCATTTGAACACCGAAACAAAACTAAAACATTTATTGTATAAAAATTTATCAAAATATAATTGGAAAAAGAATAATTGAAAAGTTTACGTAAAAAAATTATAATTTTAATAAAACAATTTCATAATGAAAGCAACATTGGATTTTTATAAAATATTTTTCTTTTCTTTTTTTATTTTCAACAAATAAATAATTGGAAACGTTATTTTCAATTAAAGCAGCTTTGAAAGGTCAACAACAAATTAATTTAAATGATTGTTTTTTTTTATTTTTTTAACGGGAAAGTGGGTTGTTTTTTTATTCATTTATTTATTTTTTGTTTTAACGGCAATCGTTCTACAGTTTAAATTTCGGCAATAAAGTGTAGAAGCACCGTTATTCTTTGGATTATATTCGTAGGAGGGGGGTATAACCGAACAAATAAGGGGGATTGATTTACTAGGATTTTCATTAGAAGCTGAGCACTTATTAAAATTATTTTATTGTTGAATTTTTCACATCTTGGTTACATTTGACAGTTTGCAATCGCTGATAGCCCACTTTAAAAATTGAACACAACACGAAATTAAAAAGAACGATACTTATACATAATTTGACCCCTTGAGGCTGTCCTATCAGCAGGTGCAAAGTAATGGGGCTGCTGTATTGCCATTTGGTGAATGGATTCTGGACCATACAGTAGTTTCTGGTAGGGCCTCTCGATGCCATACTAGTGGGTAATTGTTACGGCTTTATCTTATGTGCTACAAAAAAAAAAAAAGAAAAAAAAAAGAATTTCTTGTCTTTTTCTCTCTTACTTTCCTTCTCTGTCCTGCTCCAACCAAGTCTATCGACCTGTTCCACAAATCCCAAAACTTCAACATGACAAATCTAAAAAAAAAAACAAAAAAAAAACACGAATAACCCTAGAACCCCATCCTCCAACGTAGACCCCTACTACCAGGTCTCCTTCTCCAACATCAGGGGTTAACATTCCAACCTTCCAGAGGTTGAAACACAATTACAGGAGAAGAAACCGGACATATTCTTTCTAAGTGAAACTGGCATATGGCAAACTACTTCCCTAAACGAATTCATAATTAAAGGATACTCTAACTTAACATCTAAATCTGACCCCCAAGATCGCCATGGAATATGTGCCTACATCAAAGATGGCTTTCCATGTGGTAGGGATATCTTCAGAGAAGACCCTAATTTACCTTATATGTGCTTCCGGGTTGCACTAGCTTGCACTACTGCATTTATATTTGCCCATAGTGGGGTTACTATCTTCAAGAGCATATCTGAGAAAATTGACCACATCCTATCTGCTCATCCTTCGGCTAACATTCACATTTGCGGTGACTTCAATGTCCATAATGTGGAATGGCTGACCCACTCAAATAAAACCGATTACAAGGGGAGGTTCTGTCATGATTTTGCTACTGCCTATGACCTCACTCAGATTGGTCACAAACTCACCCGTGTGCCCGATACTACCCGTTAGTATGCAAGCCTTCTGGACCTTTTCCTCACAACTTCCCCTGAGCTATGTTCATGTTCCATTCTATCTCCTCTGGGATCCTTCGACCACTCTGTTGTAGCAGTTAAGATAAAAATGAAATGTAATAAGTCTTCAGATGTACCTCTCCACCGTACTGTATACCGATACTCTATGGCTGACTGGGATAGCTTCCGTACATTCATATCTGACCTACCTCTGCATTCCATGTTTAAAAAGGATGTGTCCTCCATAGTATCAGACCTGACCGAATGGTTAATTGTAGGCATAGACCGATTCATACCATCAAAAGAATTCCAACAAAAACCTAACAGCCCAGCCATGGTTCTCCCCAGAATGTGCTGCTGCTATCGCGCACAGAAATTACTTTTTCCATAGCTACCAACGTAATAGATGCACTGA
>NC_136491.1:59127990-59129852 GCF_053919585.1 Euprymna scolopes
TTACGCATCGTGCACTTATGATTTGTTCACCAAACCGTCTTGATACGGAACTTGGTGAAATCACAAATATTTTTCTTAATAATGGATATCCCATTAATATAATAAAATCTACTATTGAACGTAAAATTACTACATTTAATAGTGGTAAACATATTGGTCCATCACGTTGTCCCATTTATTTAAAATTACCATGGTTGGGTCCTGTTGGCCTTCATATTGTTGAAAGGATTTCTTCTGCTACTCAACGTTGTTTTCCAGCTACTATGCTTAGAGTAGTTTACACAACTCGAACCTTTTTCTCTTCTTTTCGTAAAGATGTTTTGCCAACCATTCAAAAGAACTCTGTTGTTTATAAATTCGTTGTCAGTGTGGAGCTGACTACGTTGGCAAAACATCCCAAAGATTAGAAATGAGAATATCCCAACATATCCCTCGGGATATTCGACTACACCAGGTTTCGAGAACATCCGGGCACTCGCAAGCTCATGAGTCCGCCATTGACAATCACCTGTTGAGTATAAATAGGTGTGCCGATCAATATTCCGATGGGTGGTTTTCTGTTTTATACAGTGCTAGGTCGAACTATCATCTCAATATCATTGAGGCGTTAGTTATTAACAACTCTCGACCTAGCCTGTGTAGACAAAAGATTCTGAAACATCAGTTGGAAATATTCATTGATTTAAAACCACCTGAACAGTGAGAATTTTTTTTTTTTTTTTTTCTCCACTGTTCTTCCAACTGAAACCAAAATTCCCCTCTTCCCTCATTCGTTTTCTTAGTTTTTAATTTATCATTCTGACGTTTCCTCTTAGAGGGTCAGACGATAAGGCCTTAAGGAAATTTTAATTTCACCTGCCCATTTCTTGTTTTTGGTATTTAAATTAAATTATGTTTCCTCTGAAATTTCTCCTTCCACTTTGCTGTACCAAAAATTTACATAAATATATATATATATATAAATATATAAATATAAATATAAATATATATATATAAATATATATATATATATATAAATAAATATATATATATATAAATAAATATATATATATAAAATATATATATATAAATAAATATATATATATATATATAAATATATATATATAAATAAATATATATATATAAATAAATATATATATATAAATAAATAAATATATATATATAAATATATATATATAAATAAATATATATATATATATATATAAATATATATATAAATAAATATATATATATAAATAAATATATATAATATATATATATAAATATATATATATATATATATATAAATATATATATAAATATATATATATAAATAAATATATATATATAAATATATATAAATATATATATATAAATATATATATATAAATATATATATATAAATATATACATATATATAATATATATATAAATATATATATATAAATATATATATATAAATATATATATATATATATATATATATATAAATATATATATAAATATATATATATACATATATATATATAAATATATAATATATAAATATATATATATAAATATATATATATATATATATATATAAATATATATATATATAAATATATATAAATATATATATATATATATAAATATATATATATATAAATATATATATATATATAAATATATATATATAAATATATATATATATATAAATATATATATATATAAATATATATATATATATATAAATATATATATATATATAAATATATATATATATATAAATATATATATATATATAAATATATATATATATATATAAATATATATATATATATAAATATATATATATATATAAATATATATATATATATAAATATATATATATATATATATAA